>NW_005363578.1:337145-339389 GCF_000412655.1 Myotis brandtii | reverse complement strand
GCTTTAGCTCTGAGGCTCGGCTCCAGCTCTGAGACCTCGGCTGCTGAAAGCAGGTATCTGGGTTTGTTTGGCTTCTATAATTGAAACACTGTTGCAGCTCCAGCTCTGAGGCCCGGCTGGCTGAAAGCAGGTTTCTGGGGTTTGTTTAGCTTCTATAATTGCAACATTGTTTCTTAGAGTGCAGCTCAGAGGCCGACAGTGGCAGGCGGGGAAACTTGGCTTCCTCCCTCACTGGAGCAAGCAAGCCTCCTGTTCACTTCAGCTGCCTGGCTGCCGGCTGCCATCTTGGTTGGCAGTTAATTTGCATATTGCCCTGATTAGCCAATGGGAAGCGTGTCGGAGGTACGGTTAATTACCATGTTTGTCTATTATTAGATAGGATATATACATATTTTTATTGATTTCAGAGAGGAAGGGAGAGGGAGAGAGAGATAGAAACATTAATGATGGGAGATAGTCATTGATCGGATGCTTCCAGCATGACCCTACTGAGGATAGAGCCTGTAACCCAGCCATATGCCCTTGACTGGAATTGAACCCGGGATCTTTCAGTCCACAGGCGATGCTCTATCCACTGAGCCAAACTAGCTAGGGCTATAAATACATTTTAACTCAAAATTCCTTTTTTTTTATATGAAATTATGTGATGAAATAAGTTAATTCAAAGAGCACATTAGATTGTCAATTTGGGGAACCTTTTCACTAGGCCTATTACTGGGCATGTGTAAGAACTACAATAGCAAGGTACTGCCCCCATCCTAGCACTAGGTTGTGATCTTGTCACCTTTCCTTTGCCTTGCTTAAACAATTAATGCTCATTTTTCATCTACTTTTGGTCAACAACTTCATTCTCACAGTTGTCCACAACTAGCAGGCAATATAAAGCAAGTCAGAAGACTAAAAACTTCTCTGCCTTAGCAGCTGGAATATCCAAATTCCACTGTGAATGCTTACTTCCAGGATTCTGAACCATTTTAAAATCTCTGATGCCTTTTATTTTTCCCTCTGCTGCAACTAATTTCCTTGGACTTAACCTGTGTCTTAGAAAAATTTATCTATATAATGGCATGTGTATTGTGATATGCCTTGCCTTACTCCAGTCCCTACTGACATTACTTACCCTTCGCTTGCTCCCTAATGACTTGATACAAAAATTAAGAAAAGTAAAATTAAAGAAAATCATTAAGAAGAGTTTCAATCGTACAGGGCAATAAGCATTCAGAAGTCCATGTGGAATCAGGAAGCTTTAACTTATGATGGTACATAAGTTTGTAAACTATGTATATTCATGTGTGTGAGACCAAGGGGGTTGTTAACTTGACTTTAGCATTGCTTGTCAGAAGTAGCTCTCTTAGCAAGACTGATTGGCTCACCAAGTCACTAGTCAATATTTAACCTTCAAGGCAGCAATAGTATCATTTAATTCTTGGGCCTGGACCACGGGCCATATCTGAAGGTGGCTTCAGGTATCACAGATAAAACTCAATATGTCACATAATACCAAAGTAATGACATAAATTTTAGGTAAGACATAGCTGAATAAATCATACATCACTACCTGTCTCTAGTCTTGAAGACACACACACAAGCATAACACATTCCTAGATTTGATTTGTAACAAAAAGTGGATGAGAACTCCAGAAAAGTTCAATACAGTTACCATTAATTATCATTCTTTTAATTAGACTAGAAATTTTTCATTTTAAAGTTGTCATTAAGCAATCATTTTTATTGTATACCTTTCCAAATACTAAAGTACTTAGTGTCATGGTTAGTATTGCCTTGAAAGATATATGATTGCCTGTACAAATTCTTTTAAGAGTCATAGACTCTCTTTCTTCTGAATTTCTGGATAAAAATCTGGGTCCACCAAATAAAGCATAGGTCTCTAAATTTATTTTTAAAAAACCCTTATGTTATTAAAATACTGTGTTTTGTGCTTACATACCATTATATCTATTTAAGGTTTTGCAGGTAAAACTTATCTGAAAATTTTGATAATAGTAGATATTTTAATTAATCTGTAGGTCTTCTATTTCTGATAAAATATATTTTCATCTTTACTCTGCTTTCCTTTATTTGTATTTAGCTTTGGCATGCCAGTGACACCCACAGACAATGTGACAGTGGCAGCGCCCCAACCCCCTGATCGGCCCTGCTCTGTGGGTGATAGAGGGTGGCACCCCAAACCCCCTCCACGGGCCTTGCTCTGTGTGTGACAGGGTAGAGCCATAACCTCCCCAT
>NW_005363578.1:324965-336663 GCF_000412655.1 Myotis brandtii | reverse complement strand
CCTGCTCTGAGCCTGACCAGGGGTTGCACCTAGGGATTGGGCGTGCCCTCTGCCACCTGGGAGCAGGCCTAAGCCAGCAGGTCGTTATCTCCTGAGGGGTCCCAGACTGCGAGAGGGCACAGGCCGGGATGGGGGACGCCCCCCTCCCCACCGAGGAGTTTAAGAAGAGTTTCAATCGTACAGGGCAATAAGCATTCAGAAGTCCATGTGGAATCAGGAAGCTTTAACTTATGATGGTACATAAGTTTGTAAACTATGTATATTCATGTGTGTGAGACCAAGGGCGTCTGTGAGTGACAGGGGGGAGCTTGTCAACCCCCTGATAGGCCCTGTTCTGTGCATGACAGGGGGGAACTCCTCAACCCCCTGATGGGCCCTGCTCTGTGCGTGACAGGGGGGACCTCCCCAACCCCCTGATCGATTGGCCCTGCTCTGTGAGTGACAAGGGGCAGCACCCCAACCCCCTTATTTATGTCATTACTTTGGTAATATGTGACATATTGAGTTTTATCTGTGATACCTGAAGCCACCTTCAGATATGGCCCGTGGTCCAGGCCCAAGAATTAAATGATACTATTGCTGCCTTGAAGGTTAAATATTGACTAGTGACTTGGTGAGCCAATCAGTCTTGCTAATTTTTGTGCACCGGGCCTCTAGTACTATAATAAAACACATTAATAAAACAATAATATACTCTATAATAAAACTCATTTGAGCATTACCAACTTTCCTTGCTTTGCTTTGTGTATAGCCGAGACAGCCATGGAGAGGACAATTTGAGTGAGGGATAAAGTTGATGGCCCACATTCTTAAAAAATGAAGCATATTTATTTTTATTTAAATATTCTTACATGATTCCATGTGTGAATAATTTATAAATAAATGAAATATTTTCCCACAGTACGTGGGCTAGTTACAGAACTGGCATCATTTTACATTTTAATTTATGTATGA
Source organism: Myotis brandtii (assembly GCF_000412655.1). NCBI lineage: Eukaryota > Metazoa > Chordata > Mammalia > Chiroptera > Vespertilionidae > Myotis > Myotis brandtii. Next base: position 335,709 of record NW_005363578.1, on the reverse strand, counting down.
ACATATAAAGGCATTTACAAAATAATTTGAGAATACTAGTTTTAAAGATCCACATAAAAATAAAAAAACCTACTAAAAAAGAAGATTGAAATAGGAGTTTTTCTGGACACCTACCAGGAATTTGGTGAAAGTGTCTTGAAATAGTCTTACTGATATGAAAGTTTTGCATGCATATGATACAACAGTGTGTTTGCTTAGATTACTCTTTAGTAAACACAAGGTATGTTTTTCAAAATATGTTGAGTGAGTACACTGTCAGCTAGCAACATTTCTAGAGGTCATTCTCACACAAACAGTTCTGTTCAGGTAAATGATCCCTTACATCCAGGGTCCACACCATGTATGGTCACACACAGTTAAACTTGGTCTCAGGTGAACCATTTGAACAATGGCATGACAATTTTGTGGTCTTACCTGCATATATATATATTCTTCTACTCTGAATATTGACACTGGATAACAAGAATTCTTATACTTCATTTCTTTTCAACAATATATGTGTTCTCCTATATAAAATGCCAGAAACTAATTCCTCAAGATGGGAAATAAAAAGGAAGATGGAGGTAGATTTAAGACTAATACTTGATGTAGGTAGATATGTGGACAATTACAACAATAAACAAACTTTCTACACCTTCTCTATATTAGAATGAAGAATAGAGTGAAAATACAAATCTAGATTTATTTTGTAAATGTTTTCTCTTTGTTTTTTAAATATAATAATTAATATAAACACTTAAAAATGGAAGAGAAGAAAACTAAACATCTAGAAATCTGACTAGCCTATTTAATTTTTTCCCTGCATTACTTTTTAAGCTAGGTGTTATATTACTGTACTTTTAAGCCTTTCCATATGCATTTAATGTTATGCCAGGAGTCTTTGTTCATGTAACTGCATTCATCAAGATGTGCATAATATCCCATCAAGGGAATAATTGAAAGAACTGTTTATTGTTACAGTCTTAGTATTTTCTCTTCGTCTTAATATTTATTAATCATTAATCTTAGGCCACACATCACAATAAGAGTCTCTATGTTGTAACTTATATAAGGATTATTTTCAGTTATTCCTCATATTAAATAATGCTATGGTGACAACATTATGCTTGTATTATTTTACATTTTCTCTATTATATTTTGAGATTGAAGTACCAGAAGCAGAATTACCATGCCAAAAGTTATAAATGTTTCTTGACGCTGATTTTATATTGTACATATATTTTATAAAACACTTGTATGAAGTTCCACATACTAAACAAGTTGTACCAAGTTATAATGCTACCAACTTTAAGGGAGAGTAGTCCTTTCAGCATTTCTACTTCTTAATCCAAACACTTAGCAAGTTCATATATAAAGTTCTATAAATATATGAATAATTCAGGTCATATTCTCAATCAGGATACCTAGAATGCTGAAGGAAAGACATACATTTTACTAAAATTGACATAAAGTTAACTCTTTTTCTTTCTTTACTCATTTTTTTCCAGGGACCATGAGCAAGCACTCTACAGTGTACAGGAAAACTAAAATGAGCAATAAAGGCTGACTAATTAATAAGGCATCTTTTATGCTAGATCTCCTAAATGCATTTAATATTTCACTGTCACTCTAGCCATTTATTGTGTCTATTTTTGATAAAGAAATTTATCAAAAATCAATTTAAATTGGAATAAAAAATAGTAATATCCCAAATGTCACATATCTAGTAAATAGAGGATCTAGAATGCAAGCCCTGGAGTATATACTTCCAAACTTTTGTTATATTAATACTAGAGGCCTGGTGCACGAAATTTGTACATGGGGAGTGGAGGTCCCTCAGCCCAGCCTGCACCCTCTTGTAATCTGGGACCCCTTGGGGGATGTCTAGGGGATGTCCCGATTGGGCCTAAACCAGCAGTCAGATCTCTGCAGTATTGGGCCTAAACTGGCAGTCGAACATCTCTCTCACAATCCTGGACCACTGGCTCCTAACCATTCCCCTGCCTGCCTGCCTGATTGCCCCTAAACACTCTGTCTGCCTGCCTCATTGCCCCTAACCACTTGCCTGCCTTCCTGATCACCCCTTACTGCTCACCTGCCTGCCTGATCACTCCTAACCACTCAACTGCCTTCCTAATTGCTCCTAACTGCCTCTGCCTCGCCCCCGCTGCCACAGCTTTGTCCAAAGGATGTCAGGAATGACATCCGGAATGAGGTCCGGAAGGTCATTTGGCTGCCCAGTCTAATTAGCATATTATGCTTTTATTATTATAGCTGTAATTTAAACTACATAAGGGCAGGTGGTAAACATATTACTTTTTTATTTTATTTTTTTAGAGACACTCTAGTTGTCTTTCTTTTTTATGTTTTTATTGATTTTTTTAGAGAGAGAGGAAGGGTGAGGGATAGAGAGAGAGAGAATCATCAATGAGAGAGAAACATCATTAATCAGCTGCCTCTTGAATGATCCCCACAGGGAATCAAACTCACAACTGGGGCATATGCCCTGACCAGGAATCGAACCAGTGACCTCTTGGTTCCTGAATCAATGAGCTAACTACACCAGCTGGGCTTTTTTTTATTTTTAATACATTTGCTTAGCTTACATGATTTGGCACAAGATTATATCAAATAACTTAACTTTATAAGGAATCCCACTTTTGTTCTTACAATTTGGTATAAATATCCAATTGTAAACATTTACAGACTTCCCATTTGTTTAACATCATTTTTATTCCATCTAAATTAAGAGCAAATAAATGTCCTGTCAATAATATTTTGTAGGTCATAGCCTTTCATTTTTATCATAGAAGAGTAATATTTTTAAGCAGCTGACAGTTCAAGATCCCAAAGAGAAAATGCTAAAAGAAATAAAAGTATCTATTTGTGGTTAAAGATTCTACTTCCCTGGAATTTCCGTTGTAATATGTTGAAAATATAGACCACGAGCCCTCTCAAAACTCTGTACTGGCAAACAACTTTTTCTTTCACCTTTGAAATGTTGCAACTAACATTCAAGAAAAAAAGCACAGATATTTAAACAGAATTATATTTTTGTGAGTGCTTGATAAGAATGTGGTTTTCAACTACCTTGTGTAATTTTAATACGGTTAGGAAGAGTTTTTGGTGTGTGTTTTTAAAATAAGCCACAAATCATATATTTTATTCTTTCATTACTGCATAATACAAAGACCAACATGCTGTTCTCTCTGCTATCAGTTAATAAAACATTTCCTGAATTATTTAACTTCCTTACAAATTCAAACCATTTTTGTTTTTATCATTGTTTCTGTCAACAGTAAAATTCCACAGGGAAACACTATTTATGTTCATGTTTGCTTTTATTTAAAATTGTTTGATTTTAAAAGGTGTAGCATGAGCAGCACTGTGTTTGTTCAACTCTGGCTGATATATGTTATTATGGGTTGACTTTGAGTAAATTGCCATCTTGTTTGCTTAGAAAAAGAAAGATAGAGCTAATTGAATGAAAACAGCATACAAAGGATTACAACAGTCCATTTTCTTTATTTGAAATATGTCAACACTGAAATATGACTTTGAAAGTACTGTATGTAAAATATAGCAAAGATTAAAATGGTTGTTGAGGATATCTTTTGTTTAAAATATGGTAATTTACATGCAACAAACCACATTAATTTTCTGTGCAAAGCACATTTTATATTTCCAAAGAAAGTTATTGACTTAATATTCATAGAGGCATTTTTGTTGTTTTAAATTGTTGCATTATCACTTCTGCTTTAGAGTGTGAATATTTTCTTCATATTAATAAAAAACTTGGAGAGCATACATATTTACTGTCAAATGTCCTCATAGTTAATGAAGTATTCTATTTTCCTTCACTTTGTTAGATAATATTTCTTAATGCTATTAACTTCTCTTAAGTTTTGACAATATTTTTAATTTTGTTTATAGAATTTAAAGACAAATTATAAAGTGATCAAAAAGATGACTGAGCTTTTGAAAAGATGTGCAATACTGGTAAAGATAAGCAATTCCTGTATAGTGTCTATTCTACTTATCTATTTTCAGATTACATCACAAAATGCATCAATTTAAACAATATCCCACATTAATTGTTGTAAATAACTAAATTTTGTAAATCATTACCTTGTTCTGCAACTATTTTTAAGTGAAATTTTTGAAATACTGCAAAGTACTTTAAACTTGTGTGATTAAGTTTCTCCCTTCATTGGGTTCTCTAAATTAACCAAATGATCCAATCAACAAGGCAACCATTGTTTGTTAATCTGAATTATGTAGGCTTCAAACTCAACCCAAATGTTGCTGCTTAGTTTGTAGATGTGCACTAAAAATAATCTTTTGCCCTAGATCAGTGATGGCAAACCTTTTGAGCTCAGCATGTCAGCATTTTGAAAAACCCTAACTTAACTCTGGTGCCATGTCACATATAGACATTTTTTGATATTTGCAACCATAGTAAAACAAAGACTTATATTTTTGATATTTATTTTATGTATTTAAATGCCATTTAACAAAGAAAAATCAACCAAAAAAATGAGTTCACGTGTCACCTCTGACACGCGTGTCATAGGTTTGCCATCACTGCCCTAGACAAAAGTTATTCCCTGAATAATCCTTTCTCTTCATCTTCCTTTGTAGTGTCATCACGCTACAATTTATGCCAGGTCTCCTCTACTGCTAGTCTTCAATAGAAGGGTTTTTGAAAATATATTTTTATTAGTTTCAGAGAGGAGGGGAGAGGGAGAAAGAAATAGAAACATCAATGATGAGAGAGAATCATCGATCAGCTGCCTCCTGCATGCTTCCCCCCACTCCCCAGTACTGAGTCCACAACCCAGGCATGTGCCCTTGACTAGAATCGAACCTGAGACCCTTCAGTCTGCAGGATGACACTCTATCCACTGAGACAAACCAGCTAGGGCTTCAAAAGGAGGGTTTTATTTTTTTCTCTGGATGATTTGTCCTAACCTTAAATTGATGAAGAATTCTCTCAGAATTTATTTTATTAATCTGATAAACTTGCCTATGTGTTTCTAATTGTAAATGTTTATAATGGATTATCATATCATTTGAAATATAACCTATTTGCATTCTACCCATCCCTATATAGAATCAAGGATCAAGGTAAACTGAGAAGATAAGTATTTGTAAGCTAGAGAAGCCTTCCTTGCCAGACCCCATGCTCAGGTACTTAGAGGTGTTGGCAATGCTATTGGGAAGCTTCAGTTTTCAAGAGAGTTTCAAGACAGAAATCAGAACACACTGTGGGAGGTCAAGACAGAAACTTCACCATGATTAAGACTTTCTCATATCATGTCTTATCAACTGCTCTCTCCTCTCACATGTACTTTTACTTGAAATAACACATCTTAAACATGTCTTATGCCCTGTGAAGGTTTTATGTATGATAATGGGTAAGCCCATTGTTTCTTTAAAATAAATTATTTTGTTAAATAGAGGCATATTCTTGGACACCTTTGGTCAAACCACTTATAGATGTGGCGATCGCTAACACTGACCATATGATTGGGAACAAATGAGATGAACTCAAGTACATGATATGAGGCTCTGTGTATGCAAATCTTCCAGATGTCAAATTTCATAGATTGCACTAAACTAATATGTTTTTTGCAAGGTTCTAGTGAAATATCTCTTTGCCCAGAATTTGCATTTACTGAAGAAGGAAACAGGACCTGTTGCTCTACACTCTGCCTCAAGACACTTACTTGTTCAGAGTCATATAGCTCTTGAGACAGAATTTAAATTCATATTTGACCCAGGCTTTAAGAGTTTTAAGCAATAATACTGAATGGATGGGTAAATGGATGGGCATGGGCTGATGGATAAATGAATGACTATATGCATGTGTATGTCTGTACACATCTACGTATACACACTTCTTGAAGACGTGGATATATAAGTAGGATTTTGGATATACAGCATGTTTATGTATTTACATATTTTTGAAATAAAAATTTGTGCAGAATAATAAATTCTTTTAAAAAATATTTGAAGCCTGCTGTTTTAATTTAAATTCATCTTACATGAGTCTACGCCTTAGCATGTATGAGATGGTAGAGAGACTATAAACAAAATAATTGGAACAGTTAAGCTGTTCTTTTAGTATGTGCTTGTGACCTTCCTAAAGGCAGGACGAAGTCTTGAAATTTTTTCTGCCTCTAATGCCAGCACAGTCAATGGCATGTAATTCAAAATTGTTTTTAATATGTATTGTTTAATTCAAATATTTATTGGTATAAGTGAGAAAACTAAGTTTTGGATTACAAATTACGTTTAATCACACTATCTTACAATCTTAATGTCAAGTAGTAAGTATCAAAACCTATATTATATTACATAAAATAATTTTTGTTTTCTTTTCCAGGAATTGTTCTCAGATAACTGATGTGGTCATTGACTTTAATAACTACCCAGTAGTTTTAAGAGACTACTCAGCTATAGGATTGTATTCATATATATGGTCAAGAATTAATGCATTTTATAGTCATCAATTCCAAAGGTTATTACTGAATAGAGAATTCCTTTTGAAGACAAAGTTGCTCAATAGATTTAAGAAGGTACTCCAGCAACTGACGAAGGTCATGGTTGCATTTAAAAACAAAACTAACTGCCCGGCTGGTATGGCTTAGTGGTTGAGCATTGACCTGTGAACCAGAAGGTCATAGGTTTGATTCCTAGTCAGGGCACATGCCCAGGTTGTGGGTTTTGATACCTAGTAGGGGGTGTACAGGACGCAGTCGATCAATGATTCTCTCTCATCATTGATGTTTCTCTCTCTCTCTCTCTCCCTCCCTCCTCCCTTCCTCTCTGAAATCAATAAACAAACAAACAAAATTAACCCAAACAAAGAGCTAGAATATTTTCTAAAAAGAGAGCAACCTGCAATCGTATAGGAGACAGATACATCAGGCTACATTGTCATATTTTAGCTCCAGATCAATTAGGCTGCAGGAATCATCATAAATATCTAACATGTTTAGGTTAAAGCAAATGTTTGAGAATGACAAAGATTAAGTGATAACAGCTAACTGATTGTGTACACATACATCACAGTTGTAATGCTCAGTGCTGCCATGATCATATTTGAATTTTCTTGATACTGCTAAAGAAGGAAATACTTCATCTAAAATTGTAATTATGAATTTTGTTTTATATGCTACATATTCAAGGACTAAAATCACTCAAGAAGAAAAATTGCTTCCAATAAGGGAAATTACTTTTATTAGCTTAATTTTACAAAATAAGGACATTTATTTAGTTAAGCCTCTTCATAATAATGTAAGTTTTGTGTTTGGATATGTTATAAAACTGTTTAGCGCCTTGAATATTATGTGCATCGATAAATGTAACAAATAGAAAGAGTAGCAGCATTGGTAAATTCTAAAATATCAGCACGTCAAAAAGATACTGATATCCAGCTTGCATGAGAGTTCCACAAATCTGTGTTTCTTTGAGAATTGAAGTTCTCTGAGAGAAGCAGCAGAAACCTTTCAGTGTTTGTTAGGAGATTTGGGTTCTTTTTTAAAGATCTCTTTTTAAAAAGAGAGAGAGAGATTGTTTAAGACTCTAAAGGTCTTTATTGGAATTATGCTCTTATCCTCATTTATTTTAACAAGATTTGTAATGCATTCCGGCCTTTGATCTCTTAGTTTGAAACACTGCCTGTTGTTCCATTATTCCGCCATCCATTTGCAGATAACAATACATCAGAACCTTTTTTCTTGCTACAGAAACAATGCCCTTTATTTGAGAAAGGACATTGTTTTGACAGATAAAGTAGGCATTTGATAAATTGAAACAGGTTCTGAATTATTTTGAGGGGAATGTGTGCTACATCTGTCTGCTGATTTTCCACTGAAGTAGTGCTTAACTTTCTTGTCTGTTTGTGATTTATTGAGCTACAGAAAAGGTTAGGAAAATTTCATGGCTCTTCTCACATAATTTGTAAGTGAATCAAATAGCATTTGTTAATGTTTATGAGACTTAAAAGGCAAAATCACTCCTAAATATTGATTCACAATAGATATTGTAGTGACAGCTAAAACAAAAGGAAATAGCAAACAAACTTATTATCTCCCATTAGTAAATCCCACCCTGGAAAGAAAGGAGCACTAAAATAAAACTAACATTCCAACTAGCAATTTTAAGTAGCCTGGAATTTCAAATGAATTCGCATGTTAATAATTTACTCTTGGAATAATGCAGGTGTAGCAAACTATGAGCAAAACATCAAATGCCATTAGGAGTGACCTCTCATATAAATTTTAAAAGCTTTGAAGAAAAATTATACCGATCGCCTATATTGTTTCCTTGCTAAATGAGGGTCCAACGTTAAGAATTACACATTTAATTATAGTAGAGATTTTCCTTGAAAGGGGACTTGTAGCCAAAGACAAAAAAAAAACAAACCAAAAAACTTCCCAATTAAAAAGTCCTTCAAAGTGCAAAGTGCTTGGCATTCCACAAATCACAACATTTTATAGCACAGTTTCAAATTAATAAACTGTCTACCAAATATGAGGACAAACTCTAACATAGAAAATTGGTTTATTTTAATATGCATTATAACCCTGTTCTTGTAAACTTTACCACAGAGCATTCAATATTCAAAAATCTATTTTAAAAATTTATTTTCCCATCTAGTTGTCCACTCAGTCATTAGTTTAATAGAGACAGAATTATTATTCCCATTAAACAGATGAGCACATTAAGGGGGAAAGTAATGAAGGTCAGAGAGTTGTGACTCCAGAACCATGCCTATGGCCTGTAATTCTCCTGTCTTTCGATGGGTCACGCCGCCAAGAGCTTTACAAAGCTTAAGAATTAGGTACTCTAAATGGACACTCTATAATAAGTGTTAAATACCTGATATGCAAAGTACCTTGTTCTTTATATCTTAGTGACAGAAACAAACAAATAAAACAGGTACTCTAATTGGTCTGGCTCCCTGAGCAATACTATTTATTTTATTTATTTTTATTTATTTTTAATAAATTTTATTGATTTTATACAGAGAGAAAGGGGGAGGAATAGAGAGTTAGAAACATCGATGAGAGAGAAACACCGATCAGCTGCCTCCTGCACGCCCCCCACTGGGTATGTGCCTGCAACCAAGGTACATGCCCTTGACCGGAATCGAACCCGGGACCCTTAAGTCCACAGGCTTACGCTCTATCCATTGAGCCAAACTGGCTAGGGCTACTATTGATTTTAGATCTACTTTCTCTTATGAATAGCTGTTCTTGGTAAGAAGTCTGAAAGTAACATACAAAAATATCAAACATGTAACTTATGTAAAAGCTCAAAATATGCTGTATTTTTTTAAAGAAAAAACTATAATATGTTTACAAATAGGGCTAAAAGAGAAAATAATTTCCTAGAAATTTGTACTTTAGGACAAGGCTGAGGAATGAATTAAGGAACAAGTAAAAGAATAAAATCATTGCTTCAGTAAAATGTTTCCAGTATGTATATTTTTAAAATTCCTAATCTACACTCATAGAGAGCTCAAATACAGCTACCATTTTAACTAGCCAGTGTGCTGGGCAGGGGAGACAGGAGAAGCTGCTGAGCCAGAGAGCTTAGGTACCCCTACCATCTGAGGCAGTGAGTCTAGGGGGTAGCGTGTGGCTGCTCAGATACAGAGACTGCTACTACTGTGTAAGAAAGCTATGTATTTACCAGCCGGTGTATGGCTGCCTATATGGGATTGCTATGAAGGACTGTCTTGTCTGATGTCTTGTGGCCACTGGCATCTGCAACGAAGACTCATTCTTATACACCCACAGCTTCTCATGGTTTTTCCATCTAGGACCCGGCATACAAGGAGGTCCAGCCCTAGGCAGAGGGGCTCGGACCCAAACCTGTAATTAGTGAGCAGAGGATAAAGGAGGAACTTGGACTAAGTTCCCAACAGTTGGTACAATGGGCAAGGTTTGAGAAGGACCTGCCCTGGCGTAGTCGGTAGGAATTTAAAAGAATACATGGCCTCAGAGCAACTTGGAGCAGCAGTGCTAAGAAGTGCTCCTGCTGTATCTGACAATAATCTAATTTGTTTTTATTTTATAAACTAAAATGTGATCTATATTCCACAACAACCACCTCTCTGTCTGGGGCCTGATAATAATTCATCTAATGAGCCTTTTTAAGATTGCATACTGTGAAGCAGAAGAAGATGTTTTCACATGATGTGGGAGCCCACACTATACATCTAATAAAAATATGAAGTAGCATATTTATGCACACACATATACTCCTATTTATTTTTAACCAAAAATAATAAATTATATAATATTACTTCTTATTTAGTTTCCTTACATTTTTAACATCATGGGGCCATTTTAGTGAACTACCTATGTATCTGTTACTTTTTGTTTATTTAAAATAGAGGAATTATATCCAACTAAAAAGCTTCTGCACAACAAAGGAAACTGATAACAAAACAAAGAGGCAGCCAATCATATGGGAGGTGATATTTGCAAACAGTAGCTCTGACAAAGGATTATGTTCCAAAATATATAAAGGACTCATAAAACTCAACACCAAACAAACAATCCAATCAAAAAGTGGGCAGAGTGCATGAGGGTTCCTTTTTCTCCACATCCTAGCCAGCACTTGTCATTTGTTGATTTGTTGATGATAGCCATTCTGACAGGTGTGAGATGGTACCGCATTGTCGTTTTGATTTGCATCTCTCAGATGATTAGTGACTTTGAGCATGTTTTCATATGTCTCTTGGCCT
>NW_005363578.1:320098-324492 GCF_000412655.1 Myotis brandtii | reverse complement strand
GTAAAAAAGAAGGAGTTCTTACCATTTGCAACAGCATGGATGGAACTGGAGAGCATTATGCTAAGTGAAATAAGCCAGTCAGAAAAAGATACATATCACATGATCTCACTCATTTATGGAATATAATGAACAACATAAACTGATGAACAAAAACAGATCCAGAGACAGAGAAACATTGATCAGACCGTCAAACCTCAGAGGGAAGGTAGGGGAGGGTGGGGGTAAGGGGGAGAGATCAACCAAAGGACTTATATGCATGCATATAGGCCTAACCAATGAACACAGACAACATGGGGGTGAGGGCATGAGTGGGAGGGATAGGGAGGGGGTAATGTGGGGATAAGGACACATATGTAATAACTTGATCAATAAAGAAATTAAAAAAAAAAATAGTGGGCAGAGGACCTGAAAATACACCTCTCCCAAGAAGATATATGAACAGCCGATACATATAAAAGATGTTCAACCTCACTAGAAATTTGGGAAATGCAAATCAAAACTACAATGAGATACCACCTCACACCTGTTAGAGTGGCCATTATCAATAAAATAAGCAATAACAAGTGTTGGAGAGGTGATAGAAAAATGCGAACCCTCACTGCTGGTGGGAGTGTGGACTGGTACAACCGCTATGGAAAGCAGTCTGGTGATTGCTCAAAAAATTAAGAATAGAGCTACCATAGGACCCAGCAATTCCTCTCCTGGGTATATACCTGAAAAACTCAAAATCATGTATTCACAAAGCTATATGCACCCCTATGTTCATTGAAGCCTTATTCACGGTGGCCAAGACATGGCAACAACCAAAGTGTCCTATGATAGAAGACTGGATAAAGATCGTGTGGTACATATACACAATGGAATACTACTCAGCCATAAGAAAAGATGAAACAGTGTAATTTGCAACAACGTGGATGGGCCTTGAGTACATTATGTTAAGTGAAGTAAGTCAGTCAGAAAAAGCTAAGAACCATATGATTTCACTCATATGAGGGATATCAAACTGAAACTCATGAACACAAACAGCAGTGTAGTGATTGCCAGAGGAAAGGAGGTGGGGGGAGAATGGGGTCCTAATATATGGTGACAGGAGAAGATCTGACTTTGGGTGGTGGGCACATGGTGCTATATACAGATCTTGTAACATAGAAACCCACAACTGAAACCTATATGTTCATGTTGATCAATGTCACCCCAATAAATTTAAAATAAATAAAATAAAATAGAGGAATTAAAGACTCATTTTCTACTACTGTAGAGAAACCACTGTACTTTACCAAAACATAGATTAACATCCATGCTGCCAGAGAATGCAGACTTTCTTTCCTTCTGTAATGCAGTGGCCAGTCTTGCTCCTTCTGTCCCCTATCCCTTCATGCACATGGAGCAATTTATATTTTCATAAGTCAGTAGAATGTTTTTTCTCCATGGATTTTTTTTTTAATTTTACCTATAATGCCTCCAATCCAAATTTTTTCAACTGTGGCCATATGGACAATTTAGCAAATATAATAATTTGGGGTGGGTGGGTGGGTGCGAAGGGGGTGGATCTGTCCTTGGGATTGTAGGACATGTAGCTGCATCCCTGGCCTTACCCACTAGATGTGAGTAGCACCACTAACCTTATCCACTTATGACAAACAAAAATATCCCCAAACAATGCCAGTATTTTTTGAAATGCCACATTTTCAGTTGGTTGACAATCATTGCTCTAATCCAATGCCATTTGCTAGTCAATAGCTACTCATTCTTTAAGATACACCTTAAGTGTAAGTTCTCTGAAGCTCTTGTTGGTCCTTTTGTTTTGTTTTGTTTTGTTTTTACAAATGAAGACTCCAGGCTCTGTGCTTCCAATGTAAATTGTTTGCTTCCTCTTGTTTCAATTATTCATGTAATTGTACTCTATACTAGAATACAAATATTTCAAGGGGAAAATATATTTTCTTATATACCTTTGCAGGCCTAAAGCCTGTTGATAGTAAATGTTTACTGCACAAATTCATAAATGAAGGGGTGGGGGAGAATGAATCATTTTTTCTAACGCAGATTGGTTAGGAATAAATTACCCTGTAAACAAATTGTTATCCAAGTCCATGGATGTGCTATTTTTAGGTAACAAAGAAGATAGGACTTTGAAAACTTGTAAGCTACTCTGCAAAAGAAAGCAGCTACAATGTACCTAGCAATACCCCTTCTAATTGTTTGTTATGGAATCAACAGAATTCAATCAATTTCAATTTATGTTATATCAGAGGGGAAGGTTTCAGATTCCCAGGCTATATAAAGTATTAGCATCATCTGTAGAAACATTCATAGTGTCTTAAAACCTATGTTTACCTGTGTGTATGTGAAAGGGAAACTACCATTGAATTATGAGGGCTTGTTACTATTGTAATAAGAAATTTGAATTAGGTTATAAGAATGCATATGAGCAGTATTTTCTAACTTAACTAATATTTACATTGGCTATCAATAAAATTTATTTTTGTGCCATACCTGTTACAAGAAATAATATTTCTTTTGTACATATTCCCATCAGGCATAAAAGACAAATATGTACCATCAACTGATGAAAACTAATTTCAAATGACTTCTGCTCAGACTAATGTGAAAACTAGAGTTGTAATTATAAATTGCTTATACTTTTTAGAACTGAGCTCCAGTTTTATGTTTCCTGTAAACCAGATAATTATTTAAAGAAGATTTTTATACACTTTGCACATATATCTCTATAATACTCTTTCAATTATTTTTCCAATGTTTTTCATTTTCAAAAAGCAACAACATTTTAGCAATAACATACAAAGCTTTTTTTCTCTTACACAGAAAGTCAAATGAGTAAAATCTATTTCTAAACAGTATTATTTTATGAGAAAATTACTATGATTTCCTCAAACTTTTAAAATTATAATCATTTTTTATGCTTCAACTTTTTAAAGAAAGCTTCTATAATTGGCTTATGTTCAAAGGACATGAAACAACTGTGCATTCATTAAGACGTCAATTACATTTCAGAAATAATTTTAAAAGTAGAAAACAGACGAAAGAATGTTGAAAAATGTAATTAGAAACAAGAGCCCTATTGCTACTGAATGAAATGTCAAGCTAAATGCCCCCAAATGGCAAGTAGTTTAAATATTAAGTTATTCTTTTTAAGGGTACTGTAGGCAAAGACACATTTTTATGCACTAGGGCAAAATGCTGTAAGAGTGCTAACAGCGCAGTATCATTATGGTTTCTATTGCCTCAGTTTACCTATTCACACATTTAATTAATAGGAATTAGAATAGTGTACCCCCAAGTGCAGAAGATTAAAACAGACCAGTTATCAAAATGAGATACCATTGATGATTTTAAATTACTCCATTTTGCTTCATATTAGACCTGGGTCCACTATATCCCCACAATAATGACCCATATTAACTCTGACTTGCATCACACTTAAGGGATGTGGAATAAATATAGTAGAAATTCTAGAATGTGACCACTCAGTGTTTAAATGACTGGGGAATACTCTCCTCTGCTTTTCCTAAGGACAGACTTGCAGTTGACACATGTTTTCACAACTGTGCAAGGTGTTTTGGGATGAGCATCCTCTTGTGTTTGCCTTAGCCTTACTAGCTTTGTGAAATTTGTTACATTATCAAATTTCACCAAGTTTGAGTTTTCTTACTGGTGCAAAGAATGGAGTCATCAGTTGTAAAGAACATAATCTAAAACTTGAGTGAATGCAGAGATTAATATGGCCCCTGTATGAGGTAACATTCAAATGTTTAGAAAATTAGACAAGCACCATATGATTTCATTCATATGTAGGATTTAATGAATGAATTGACCTAAAGAGAAAAATAAAGACAATCACATAAATAGAGATCAGGCTGACAGCTCTGACGTGTGTGTGTTGGAGGTGGGGGGGAGTGGGGGAGAGGGGATAGAGAGATAGAGGAAAAAAGAGAAACAAAAAGAAAGAACTCGTGGAAAAAATGATTAAAATGCTGAATTTAACAATTTACAATAGCTACAATTTGGAAACAGTCTAAGTGCCCATCATCAGATGAGTGGATTAAAAAACTGTGGTACATCTACACAATGGAATACTACACTGCTGTAAAAAAAAGAAAGAACTCCTTACCATTCGCAACAGTATGGATAGACCTAGAGAGCATTATGCTAAGCAAAATAAGCCAGTCGGAGAAAGATAAATATCGCATGATTTCATTCATTTGTGGAATATAATGAACAACATAAACTGATGAACAAAAATAGATCCAGAAGCATCGAACAGACGGTCAGACTGCAAGGGGAAGGCAGGGGAGGGGGGTAAGGAGTAAGGTGGGGGGGGAGGAATGAGACAAACCAAAGGACTTCTATGCATATATACTAGTATAAGCATA
>NW_005363578.1:310492-319652 GCF_000412655.1 Myotis brandtii | reverse complement strand
ACATATGTAATACTTTAAACAATAAGGAATTTAAATTCAAAAAATAAAAATAAAAGCAAACCAAAAAATATATAAATCTTAAAAATAAACATTGAACAAGATGTGAGAGCGGGATCCACACTCGTCAACATGCTGTACCGCAAGAGACTAGGAGAAAATGTCCCTAGTCAGTTTCTCAAAGCCCTCTAAAATTACTTGATAAGTTTTGAACTTCCTGTGGTCAATGCACTTGTACATTATTCACCCAAGTCTTGACCGGTGACCGTGACTTTGCCATGCTTCCTCCCTGCTGCCCTTCTCTTCCTCTCTTCCCCTTCATAAGATACAATCAGATGCTGAGAAAAAGTCATTGTGAGACGAGGACAAAAGTCAACCCAGAATAGTCCCAGTTTCTATATGTTGTAAGCATGTCCTACCTACACCTCTGGATCTGAGCATCCTTAGACAGCAAAGTCTTCTCTAAACATTATCAAACATCAAAGCAGATTTAGATGTATTATTTTAGCCTTCTGCTAAATGCCCAAATGCCATTGTTACTTCAAAGTGCACTATGCTTTTTCCTCTAGAGTTAGAATACGTGAGTCTCAAAAATATAAAATCCTTTAGGAACATTCTTTTTCAGTGATATATAGAATATAATTGTCAAGGGTATGTGCTAATTTTGTGTCCACTTTATGGGATATGACAGTGGGAGGTAGCTTATAATTCTCTGTGAGAATATCTTACTAAAATCATCATAACCTCCAGGAGGCTTTGATGTCTCTCTCCAGGAGTGAGGGTATTTTTTTCTTAATTAGATTTTATAAAGGAAGCTGACTCTTCAACTCAACTTTCATGGGAAAGTAAATTTAAAAAAATCCAACTCCAGTTAAATAGCAGCAACTAAAGTGAATTTATTGATTTATTAATGTAACTTGGATGTTCAAAAGAAGGATTCTGCTACAAAAGCACTCAATGTATGTCTTCAAGGATCTGCGTTCCCCTCTCTCTCTTCCTGTTTTCTCTGCTCTCCTCTCCTCTGTGGTGCCTTCAATAATCTTGGGCAAGTTCTCTCTTCAGTGGCTAAAAATGGCCATCTGCAAATCTAGACTTACATTTTTTTTTCTTGTAACTTGTAATCCCAGATAAAAGAAAGCATCTCTTTTTCAATAGTTTGAGAAAAAGTCCTGGGAATGACATTGTTCAGCCAACCTTGGGTTACGTGCCCATAACCCTACTGTTCTCAGGTGACAGAGACCATGTTAATCTATAGAGAAGGCTACTACTTCTACTAATGTTGGCCATTTATTTGTATGTACCTTTCTGTTTTCAGAGATTCTCAATACATAGTTAAACATAAAGACAACACTACCAACACATAGGCTAAATTTTATAACTTCATGGAGGTTAAGGAAGCTATTAATGAGAGAAGTTATGTAATGTATCCCTGGTCATACAATGAATTAGTGGGACAATCTGGGTTGAAATGTTGGTCTCTTAATAAGAATCTCAGCTGGGAGATCACTACTTAGTGTGGAGCCCAGGATTTGTTAACATTGCATTTAACAGTGTTATCTGTGAGTTACTTATGCCATTTATGTTGTTAAATAAGAATTTTTGAAAAATTAGGGACTGGATTGATGATAATGTATTGGCCTTTTTTGGTCCCC
Source organism: Myotis brandtii (assembly GCF_000412655.1). NCBI lineage: Eukaryota > Metazoa > Chordata > Mammalia > Chiroptera > Vespertilionidae > Myotis > Myotis brandtii. The sequence continues at coordinate 318,003 of NW_005363578.1, read as the reverse complement.
ATCATACCATTCAAATTAATCATTGATGATGTTTGAAAGTCTGGACAGAGGCAATATGATATCAGGAGAACATATAGTATATGCTTGATTTTCTTCTTTCCCCTCCAAGTGAAATTAAACAGTGTGTCATTTGCCTTTAATTTTCATTAGTGATCACCTTGTACTGTTGTAGGCAGTTAGACAGACTTGAGCAGAGCAAGGATGATGGAGCAGATATAGAAGTCTCCAGGGTGGAAAGCCCCAGGTGCCTAGCAACGGACAATCTATTGTAGGTGGGACCTTCCCCCCAGGGTGACTTTTCCTCACCTAGCATAGCCCTGGTCTTGAGGTTTGAACCCCCTGACCTTTCCTCCCTGGAGATAACATCTAGGCCTCAGTTGTATTTCAGCTCCAGGCCCAGAGAAGCAACAAAAACAGCCATGGCTGATGTCAGGACCAGCTGCATTGAATCAAATGACCCCTTGCCTTGGTGCCAACCAATCAATCAGTGGAGACCACACCCTGAATGGACACACCTGGAAAGCTACTGTATATTCCAGTGATGGTGAACCTTTTGAGCTCGGCGTGTCAGCATTTTGAAAAACCCTAACTTAACTCTGGTGCCGTGTCACATATAGAAATTTTTTGATATTTGCAACCATAGTAAAACAAAGACTTATATTTTTGATATTTATTTTATATATTTAAATGCCATTTAACAAAGAAAAATCAACCAAAAAAAATGAGTTCGCGTGTCACCTCTGACACGCGTGTCATAGGTTCTCCATCACTGGTATATTCTACTAAAATCTTTCCCTGGGACCTCCCCTAAGACCTCCTCCCTTAAAACCCTAAGGAGGGAGGACCCAGGGCCTTTCCCCTCCCTCTCTCCCACCCTCTCCCCCAGGCATGTTACCATTAGCTTCCTCACTCCCAAGCTCCAAGGGCCCTTCTTTTACCTCCATAACTCATTTCCTAAATCCATTTCTTCTAGGAATTACTTTTTCTACGTTGTAATTTACCAAATAAATGTTCTCTTACCATTTGGGTCTTGCTCTGAATTCCTTCCTAGCGAGAACCCAAGTACTGAGGTTGCTGAACCCAGGTTTTGTCTGACTCCACCTGGGAACTGCAGACACCCGGTGCAGTTCCCAGCCTACAATAGCACCATGAAGGAGACTAGACTGAGGTCAGATGAAGGGTTAACAAAGCAGAGCACAGGGGCAGAGAGATTGTGAGTTTTTATAATATGAGAAAGCCCCAGACAGAACCGCACCAAACGCCTGCCTTATCTTTAAAATTCCAATTATTGTGAGATATTAAATTTCTTTAATATTTAAACCAATTTGACTTAGTGTTTCTGTTACTTGCAGAACACAATAACTGATACACTATCTCATATATTGAACTGTAAAAATAAATGAGAAAAAATGTGTAATGCACCTAGCAAAGTGCTTAGCACATGGCTATTTTTAGCTAGAACAGGTTGCCTCCTTTGTCAACACATTTCTTCTGCATTTTAGGAGAGTAGCCTGTGTTAATTAGCCTATTTTTCATATGCTCCTTGCTTCCTTTCTCAGCTTTTGCATTACCATTCATATTCTGTTTTATAAACAATGTTTTTTATTGATATTCAACTAGTTTAAATTGTACAACTCCATGACTAAAATAATATCTGACACAAAGAAAGCATTCTCTCTCTCTCTCTCTCTCTCTCTCTCTCTCTCTCTCTCTCTCTCACACACACACACACAAACAGTGACACAACCCTATGACACAAAAGAATGACTGTTATGGTATTTACATATCTGGTTTACTAAACCTCCCATAGGAAAAAGTTTCATTTAGACACAGTATCCTATATAGTAAATAAAATAAATGGATAATTAATTATGTATTTATACATACAAAAGCTTATACATGTTAATATTTCATTATACAAACTTGGAAACTTCATGAAAGTTGGTTGTTAGGCTTCAATATAGTCACACATTAAAACTTACCCTCAAAAGCCACGGTTTAATGAGAGGTTATTCTCCTGCTGTTAACTTTTCTTCCATAACACAAAAATTAGAAGATCAAAGTAAAGAGGACAATCAGAGATTCAGAAATGTCTAAGGAAGAAGGGTGTCCTGAAATATATAAAAAAAAAAACTTTAAATATACTCAAGGTAAAATTTGGGACACAATAATAAAAACAGTCACATTGCCAGCTCTTAATTCTAACTCCTAGAAAGAGTTACAAGCCAGCATGAAGGAACATAAATAAATAACTATGGTCTCTGCATTTAAAATAAAATATTGAAAATACTATTTTAATGACAGCAAGCACAAAAACACTTAGCATGTTCACTCAAACACGAATGCTTAATCCCCCTGAATTCTTTAAATCTCTGATCTCCTTTGGGAATGAAATAACTTCAGGGCTCAATTTGTACTGGTAGCTTAATGATTAAAGATGAAAAAGTCTTGCCTATGCATCTGATTTTTATATGCCTTGTTTTACTGCAAGTCTTATTAAAATAAACTCGGCTTTTAGTTGCTATGAGTAATTGGATCCAGTACTTCACAGTTGAAAAATGTTGGCTTCCAATTTTAATCTTTGTTACTAAAAGGACGACACTGGGAACAAGAGGGCCGTAAGAAATCTGTGAGATGCAATTGCTGAAACAAAATGTTAAAATTGCCTCCTAAGTTTGTAAATTGTGTATTTCTGTGTATTAGGGACAACTGAAAACCATCTACAGTAGTCCTTTTCTGTTTGCTGCAAATAAAATGAATGCTGCACCTTTTCTATTTTTTTTTTCCTGCAAATAAAGCAGCATGCTATTTTTGGTAAAAACCAACTAACCAACCAAACACACAAAGAATCTAATGCTGACATTTCTATGATTCAAACCCAAACACATATCCTGATTTAAACATAGTTCTGTAAAGTTTCTGCGTATGAGTACCTGTGTGGAGGTACGGAAGAGGAAGGAAGCGGGGATGCAGATGGTGAGAAGGGAAGTCTAACTTGACTTTGCTGTCAGCACCAAGATTTAACAGGATTATTATTTTTTATTTTGCCATAACCTACAGTGACAACAGAAACATTTGCTTAAAATGACTGAGCTCATACTCTGTAATGAGAAAGATGTCAAGTTACGGTGTACCATGGGATAGGTGGTTCTGATAGTTCCTAGTTCTTTCTCAGTAAGAAAGCAATCCTGGTATGCAATCCCTTATGAGCTCTCTAGATTAGTATCTCTTCTGCACTGTGACTAAGTATGTATATAACTGCTGTGCTCCCAACTCACCTGTCTAGGAATTTTGGTACACTTTCACTCTATTGATTCAGTTAACTTACATTGCAGCTAATTTTTTTATTAGAATGTTGAATATGTTTTGTTTTGGGTTAGTTCTTTCAACTTTCTGCCCCTGTTCCATTTAGTCTTGTCGTTTCCAGAATAATCATTTCCCACTGCATACAGAAATAAAATTAATCAGCAGTTTGCCTGGCAGGCATTGCTCAGTGATTGAGCATTGACCTAACAATGAGGAGGCGGGGAATGCATATGCCCAGGGCTGCAGCTTGCTCCCCATTGCAGGGCTTGCAGGAGGCAGTCAATTGCTGGTTCTCTCTCTCTCTCTCTCTCTCTTTTTTTTTTTTTAAGTTGAATGTTGTTTGCTCTTTTTTTTTATAATTTTTTTTTATTGCTTAAATTATTACAAAGAGTATTACATAAGTCTCCTTTTTTTTTCCCCGCCCTTGACAATCCCCTGGCCTCCCCTACCCCCCAGTGTCTTATGTCCATTGGTTATGCTTATATGCATGCATACAAGTCTTGCAGACTGGTGCAGCCACTATGGAAGACAGTATGGAGTTTCCTCAAAAAACTGGAAATGGAACTCCCATTTGACCCTGTGATCCCACTTCTAGGAATATATCCCAAGAAACCAGAAACACCAATCAGAAAGGATATATGCACCCATATGTTCATAGCAGCACAATTCACCATAGCTAAGATCTGGAAACAGTGTTGGCTGTGGGGGGGGGGGGGGGGGCTGTCCTGGGCCCTGTGGGGTGTGAGCAGCACCCCTGGTCTGCACCCACCATCTGCCAGGAGCACTCACCAGTAGTGAGAATGAAAATGATCTCACTCATTCATGGATAATAGAGACCATTATAAACTTTTGAACAATAATAGATACAGAGGCAGAGTTGCCTCGAACAGACTGTCAAACTACAGCAGGAAGGCCGGGGAGGGTGGGGGGGCAGGAGGGGGGAGGGTAAGAGATCAACCAAAGGACTTGCTGGTTCTCTCTTAACATTGATGTTTCTAGCTATCTCTCCCTCTCCCTTCCTCTCTGAAATCAGTAAAAATATATGTAAAAAATTAATCAGCAGTTCTTAAAATCTGGTCTGCAATGCCCTGCATATCCTCGTTTTAAGGAATATACTTGGCTAAAACAATTTTAATTATAATAGGGAGACAACATTTGCTTCCCCCCCCCACCCCGTATTATCATTTCCACTGAAAATGCTAAAGCAAGGATTAGTAAACCTGCTGACTCCGTAGCACAAATTAAGGCAGTGTATTTTTCACCATGGTGCACAAGCAGTTAATAATAATAATAATAATAAAAGCCACCTTCACTAAAGAATATTCCTGTAATAGCAGCATATTGAAAATTCTGGTTATCTCGAAGAAAAGCTTTCTTGTGCTTAAGTTGTGTGTTAAACTGGCCCTATTTTATATAGAACAATATTATATTTTTTATAGAAAAGAATGATAGATAAAATATGCTTATTCAGGTTTAGGTGTTTGGGAGACATTTTCTTTAAAATGGTGAATGAGAGTTTGTTACCCAAGGAAAACAGAAAACAGACAATATTTATTGTCATTGATAAAATTCCAGGTTTGGAGTAAAAATTAGCATTGTGGAAACCTTGCATTCACTCCTGTGAAACTGACAGCATCTTAGTCCCTATAGATATCTCTGATAAGAACAAAGGCAAATTAATGGGATTTATTTGTATATTGCACAGTAAAATGTAAATATTTTGTAAGACCTATATAACTATGAAACCAATATTTTCTAAATGATCAATGCATGGTGTTACAAAATCCTGCGTGATTAATGTGCAAGACATCCCGGTGACTTTCAATGTAATATAATGTGAAAAGTTCACTGATGTCATTTTAGATTGCACCCAGATTTGGAGTACCTTCCTCTTGTCGAATTCAGTGTGGTATCAGATATAATTATTTCCCTCTTTTTAAAAACTACATGTCTGCATAAGGCCGGATTTTCTTCATCTACTTTTTAAAATGTTCATTTCTCTCTAGGTTGAATATATTTTATTGTAAAAATATTTCAAGAAGACTAAAATAATATTTAGTCACTGTGACTAAGTATGTATATAACTGCTGTGCTCCCAACTCACCTGTCTAGGAATTTTGGTACACTTTCACTCTATTAATTCAGTTAACTTATATTGCAGCTAATTTTTTTTATTAGAATGTTGAATATGTTTTGTTTTTGGTTAGTTCTTCCAACTTTATGTTGTTATCTTTATTGATTCCTCATATATATATTGTGGCTTTATTCCCTGAATTGCTCAAAATTATTGTGTATTCAACTGTAATTATCTCAATCCTCTTATGTTAGTAATTGAAATATTAGTTCTTCTAGCTTTTTCCAATGTATATATTATTTTTTAATGCTGATCTTGGTTTTCTTTGGCTTATTTTGCTTCATGGTCTTCTCTTTTATTCCACTTGCTTTGTTTTGTTTTGTTTATAATGTGGTTTGTGAGCTCTTGTTATATTGAATTATCTTACTGTTTCCATTCATATTCTAAGGCACTCATTAAACATTGTTTCTTAGTTTGGGTCATATTTTCTTCAAAAAGAAACAGAGCCTTTCTTAAAGGGCAGAGTAATACAAATATTATGTTAAATGACCAGGATATTTCATTTAATTTGCTAAAGCTTATTACCATAAAAGGATACTTAGAATTATGAATTGTTATTTTTTCCTCCCAATTCATGGTAATATTCTGTATACTATATTTTTTTAATATATATTTATAAAAAATATATTTTATTGATTTTTTACAGAGGAAGGGAGAGGGGCAGAGAGTTAGAAACATCGATGTGAGGGAAACATCAATCAGCTGCCTCCTGCACACCCCCTACTGGGGATGTGCCAGCAACCAAGGTACATGCCCTTGACCGGAATTGAACCTGGGACCCTTCAGTCCGAAGGCCAATGCTCTGTCCACTGAGCCAAACCGGTTAGGGCTGTATCCTATGTTTTTATCAATGAAATTAAAATTGTTTACTTCCCTGTTTTATCAGTCTTGTCTTCCACCTGGTCCTTTTCTCCTGTCCCAGGGTTGCAGAAAGAAAGGGAGAGAGAGAGAGAGAGAGAGAGAGAGAGAGAGAGAGAGAGAAGGGATCTTAATGATTCACTGTTTTTCAAATTATGGTTATTAATGAAAGCTTTCAGGTTTTTTGTTTGTTTTTACTTTCCAATCTCTGTTCTGGAGAATGGGGTTTGGTTTGGGAGCTGAGCCTTGAACAAAGAATTTTCTGTTTTCTTTTGCTGCCATCTTTAACGTGCTGAGGCATGAAGTTGCATCATTCCTCATATGGTTGATGCTGGTGCATTATTTTACTTCTACTGCTATTTTTAATTTATGTTGTTAGATATGGGAGCAAGATATACTTATGACTCAATTTATTCTTTCAGCTTTCCCAAGCATTTCCTCACAAACTGCAAGTTAAAAATTAATTTTTGGCCTGGTCAGCATGGTTCAGTGGTTGAGCATCGACCTATGAACCAGAAGGTCACAGTTCAATTCCCAGTCAGGGCACATGCCCAGGTTTTGGGCTCGAGTCCCGGTGTGGGCGTGCAGGAGGCAGCAGATCAAAAATTCTCTCTCAGGATGTGGAGAAAAAGGAACACTTGTGCACTGCTGGTGGGAATGCAGACTGGTGCAGCCACTATGGAAGACAGTATGGAGTTTCCTCAAAAAACTGGAAATGGAACTCCCATTTGACCCTGTGATCCCACTTCTAGGAATATATCCCAAGAAACCAAAAACACCAATCAGAAAGGATATATGCACCCATATGTTCATAGCAGCACAATTCACCATAGCTAAGATCTGGAAACAGCCTAAGTGCCCATCAGTAGATGAATGGATTAGAAAACTGTGGTACATCTACACGATGGAATACTATGCTGCTGTAAAAAAGAAGGAACTCTTACAATTTGCAACGGCATGGATGGAGCTGGAGAGCATTATGCTAAGTGAAATAAGCCAGTCAATGAAGGAAAAATACCACATGATCTCACTCATTCATGGATAATAGAGACCATTACAAACTTTTGAACAATAATAGATACAGAGGCAGAGCTGCCTCAAACTGATTGTCAAACTGCAGTGGGAAGGCCAGAGAGGGTTGGGGGGCAGAAGGGAGGGGAGTAAGAGATCAACCGAAGGACTTGTATGCATCCATATAAGCATAACCAATGGA
>NW_005363578.1:266070-310398 GCF_000412655.1 Myotis brandtii | reverse complement strand
ATATATAAAAATTCTCTCTCATCATTGATGTTTCTATCTCTCTCTCCCTCTCCCTTTCTCTCTGAAATCAATAACAATATATTTTTAAAAATAATTAATTTTTGAAAGCTTGATTTCAATTTGATTTGAAGTTTAAATTCTGACCTTTTTGTTTGTTTGTTCTGTTTCTTTCTAACTCTGGAAATGAGTTTGTTATTGGCTCTCCAGTTAGACTGAGCCATGACTCCTGGATATTATGTCATGGTTAAGTGGGTGTTCTAGTGGCATCAGTTTCACCTATAGGTTAATACTATAGGAGATTGGAGGAGGGCTAATTGACAAACTTTGAAAAGAAACTACTCTCTTCTGGCTTAAAATATAAACGCAAAGCAGATTTTTTCATTATCCCAGCACCGTGAAACATAATGTGTAATATTAAGCTTTTCCCACACAATAATAACACAGGTTGTAACCAATTTATGCAGAAATGACTTGGTGACTTTCACATGTGCACACATGATGACATGGACAATTAGGTAATTCTCTATATAATGCTTGCCTTTGGGCCTACAATGTTAAGGTTTAGTTACCAATAATCAACCTCGCGACATATTGAATACATTTACAATTCATTTTCTTGGGTGCTGACACATTTTCAAGATCTAAGAAAATGTTTGGATGGAAAATCATATGGGTACTCTTCTAAGGTTGAAAGTTAAAATCCTGTTCAATATTTTTACTATAAACTGGCTTTTGACGCAATGAAATTACTCTGAACAGATTTAATATACTTGTTCTTTTTAACGTGATAAGGGCATTATATATTGTTTAAAATAAATGTAGAATAATTTAAAAAATAAATATACCTGGTTCATTTACAGTCCTATAGTGAAATACATGAGCGTTTCACTACATGTTTCACTGACAAAAAGTAATCCCATACATCTTCCACACACAGCTGCCATTTAGTGAAATATGCAGTTTTCTGTTTTCTATTACTGTATACAGTATAAATTCTTCTGCTGGAAGACAGATTGTGACAAATTTGCAAACAGCATCTGTATTCATACATTTGAAACATTAATTTATCCAGCAATAAAAACTTTGATTTCCCAAAAGGAGAGTCATGTCTGAAAACTAATGCCTATTTTTGAGAGTTAACTGAGTTTTCAGTGTTAGTCATTTTCTCATGAGTTACGTGCTCCTGTGGAAAAATATACAACGTAACAGCAAGTATACAGAGTTAAAAGGGTCACAAAAAACATAAATCTGTATGCCTAGTTTATGTATGTGTATAATTCATATAAATAAATTTTTGGCTACCTATACTTTCCATTGTAGAAAACGCATTTGTTAGCAACAATATCAAAGGAATAACAGGGAAAGCTCTATAATATATACACTAAATTAAATGCTTACATATTACATTTTTTTGAAATGATAAATATTGCTCTGGGCATCATAGTGAAACTTCTTGAAACTGAAAATAATAAAGCCTCTGTTGAGCAGGCAGTTGTCTGGTTTATTTCTAGATAAAGTATTTTCAAAAGAACTACATGAAAGTTAAACCAAGTAGAACTATGTATGTGAGATTATAACTATGTAAGATGTTTTTAAAAATTCCTTGGAAATGTACCATTCAGCAAAAGTCACTTTCTAACTCCCGGTTTTATAAATAGTGTAAGTGTCCAATAAGGAAAGCAATTCAATTTGTTTATTTTGTTTTGTTTCTCTTCCTCAATGTCAGTTATTTATATAGTGTATTCCTAAAAATATCCTTAAGATATTTAATTTTTTATCAATTTCTTATTATTCAGTAACTGATTTACAAAGAAACAAGACATTTGATGAGGTTATTTTATAGCAATTTTAGAATACTTACTTATTATAATTTTCTCAGAAAACATCCAATGCCATCAGGACCTAAGGGAGCCAGTCTCTAATGGGTCCCCATGGACTATCACACAAATATTAAACTTATCCTGGATTTTTTTTTGTTCTACTGTTATCTTACAAGCATTGAGCACAAATCATATTTAAATACATGCAAAAATATTTTTAAAATGACATACTCTGAGATTTAAAATTCAAACAGCTTTCCTAGTTATTTGAATAGTGACGATCTAAAATCTGCATCCATGCTGCTTTTTTAATTAAAATTGTACCCAAAGGAAAACAGTATTTAACAGTTTGTGAACTTACTCTCTCTAGAAATTGTGTAGTGAATTGTTTTCTCATACCATAAGGTGCTCCAGTGTCTTGGGCTTTTGCTTTACTGTCTGGTCTCCCCTCTCTCCCCTCCCCCCGCTGCTGTTATGCTTTTGACCTAATTTAATTGACATAGGCAACCGCGTTCACATTGTTCTCTGATTGATTACCTGAACAGGTAGTGAAAAAAAGGTGAGCCACAGAGCTGACTGGGACATTCATTTCAGTCACAAAGTTGGCGGAGAGGGAGTATCACTCAGAGAGAGAAGCTGAAGAAACTTTACGTTGCAGAAAGGCAGTGATCCCAGAGAATTCTTCAACCTCCACATTTGTAAATTTCTCATTTTTAATTAATTTCTTCTTTCAAGGCCATACACTTTCATATATCATTGTTACAGGACTGCTGTAGGGATAGAAAAGTCTGAACTACTACCCTGTTGACACATGTGTTAAGTGAGCCTGGCTCTCACATTTTATACTCAAGGAAAATATAAAATTAGCATCTTTTTCAAGAACTTATACCTCATTTGTCTTTATTGATTTTGAGTTACTCTAAAAATCAAGGAATCATGAGGATTATGTTCGCATTGAGTTATTTAATTTTGATTTTCTTTTCTTTCTGTTCCCCCCTCCCGCCCCCAGACATAAAGAGAATTAGAAAATAAACCAAGTTTCCCTGGTTCTCCATAAAATTCCAACTGATCACTATTAGCCACTTAAAACTCCATGCATTGTTTAGTTTCCTAAAGCTTCCTTAGGTACGATAATAACCTTTCCATAATTTGTACTTCATCAGTCTTTCAAAAAATATGGCATTTATTGCAACACAAGTGCATTTTGTAATTTTGTAATGATGGAGGAAATTCTTATGAGGTCATTACTTGACTGAATTAAGACAGGACAATGCATGAATTGCATTAAGGGACTTTAGGGGCCTTTAGAAAAATGAAACTCTTTAAAAACACCTGTCCCAGAACTGGGTCATTGCCTGTACTGCCCCATTCGCAGAACAAAAGGGGTACCTGTCTGAGACCCTTGCTGTAGAGGACCTTCCTGTGGCCTTTCTGTGGCTTCACTCCTCCCCATAGAAGGAGCAGTTTACAGGAGACAAAGGGTTACACCTACTCAGTGACAATCCAACCCCATCTCTACCACTCCAAGCACCCAGTCAAGGCGCAGGTTACTAATGTCTACTGGTGTCTTTTCCTCTAAAACTAATTGACCCAGGTGTTGCCTGTTCTAAGTATGCTGTAAGATCAATTTCTTGAAATATAGTTATTGTAGAACCTTATCTACACTATGCTATTTAAAAATCCCTTCTCTTTTAGAATATCCAGACTTTCCCACATGCTCCTAATCATGCACTTTTCAACATTAGAACTTTATTTTTTTAATGTAAAAGTCTATAAAAATACAAATGTCCTTTCAGTGGTATCAATAAGATCAGGTTCACATTTCCTAATACCTATGTTGTTTCCTTGATTTCTCTATTTCCAGTTTTCTGTTCTTCAACTCATCCAGCATTCCACCATTGTAATCTAATCATGAAAGCATGAGGGCAACTATTGCCTACTTGAATCAAATCCAAACTCCTCTCCCAGATATTATAACTGTGAACTTCTATTTTTTTTTGCATCTCTCCCATTAATTGCCAAGATAAACTATCTCATCCAGTTCTAAACCATAATAAATCAATACTTTCAGACTCATGTTCTCTTATTTAACTATGTCTGTGTTATCCTATATAATAAAAGGGTAATATGCAAATGGACAGAATGGTGGAATGACCGGTCACTATGACATGCACTGACCACCAGGGGGGCAGACGCTCAACACAGGAACTGCCCCCTGGTGGTCAGTGCACTCCCACAGGGGAAGTGCCACTCAGCCAGAAGCCAGGCTCATGGCTGGCAAATGCAACGGTGATGGCGGTAGCGCCTCTGTAGCAGCGCTAAGGATATCTGACTGCAACATCCCCTGAGGGCTCCCAGACTGTTAAAGGATGCAGGTTGGGCTGAGGGGACCCCCCTCCCGCAGTGCACAAATGTCATGCACCGGGCCTCTAGTCATTAATAAAAGAAAAACCAACCTTAGAAAGTATGGTGGATTCTTAGTGTTGCCCAATTCCCCCTTTGGGGATGATGTTATTAATCCCCAGCAGCTTCAAGTATGACACAAAATGACTCAGGTGTTAGCTACTTTGAGGATTGTCTTACCTAAAGGTATCTTCCTTGTCCAAAGCCACACCCCTTTTCATGGGCAAATGGCATGTAGCGACTGATCAACATAAGTGAATAAAATCATGCCTCGCTGCTCCAAGTTAGGACAACTCTGAAGCTCTGTACTAGGTTTAAACTTCCTGTAAGTTTGGCTATGTCCATCGTTGGAAATGAGTCAAGCTCAACTTCTTTCTCTTCCAAATCCTGCTTCCTCTCTTGTCAATCCACAGATGTTGATTCCACAGACATTCACCTAACAGATGCCCCATGCTCTAATCTCTATCTTAGAATCTGCTTGTAGGGTAAACTAACCTATAACAGAGATGTTAGGCAATATAGTCAAAGTTTTGACTCCATCACGTTGATATTCTTTCATCTTTATTCCTCACATATTTAACTTTACCTATCTTCTTCCTAAACCCACTTCAAGTTATATTTTTCTTAATTCCTTCAACCACTTGAGTCCATACTGATTTTTGTACATTTAAATCACTATTATGTTTATAATCAAGACCTCTGACTTGATGAACAAAGACATGATAAGTTTAAAAGTGCTTCAGAAAATAGCAAATGTACCAACTTCAGGTGTAATAAATAGCATTGATGTGGTCTCTTTTACTGAAGTGGCAGGAACCATACATTTAATTTTCTTTTTCCTCTCACTCCTGATACCCAATCCACCCACAAAGTCTGGTACAATTTGAAATACAAACTATATTTTGGATAGATTTTTCTTAAAACTACAGAGCCCATGTCTTACTGAATATAGGTAATTTTTAAACCATAGCATAAATGGTAACCAAAGTAAAATAAAGTTTCAGAAATCATTAATTTTGTAGTATGGGTTGGTTAATGATGTCATTACATTATATATAGATGTAACATGAGGTTACTGAGCACCTGAGTGATCATTGAACCAAGTGTTAAAAACATTTTGGATTGTATATGATCATTTCATGTGTAATTATCATGACATGTCCTATAATTCTGGAGAGTTAATACAGCTAGAACCAATTTATTTTTCTAGTGATAAGCAGTAAATGCACTATTTCTGTTGCTTCTTTGTGCTGCATGTTATTACTATGAAATAAAAGGAGAGAAGGAAAAAAGAAAGGAGGGAGGGAAGAAAGGAGGGAAGGAAAGAAGGGGAAATGAAGAAAAGATGGAAGAAAAGGAGTAATATATTTAAAAAAAATTCTGTTCTTTAACAGACCAGGCGATGATGATACCTAGTCTGATGAAACCATAATGCTAGCTCCAAAATGAACCAATCATCTTTGAGGAATGATAATGCCCTCCCTCAGGTCCAAACTCAGTCTAGAAGGATTGATACTCAGATTTTTTTTTTTCAACCTGATACTCTAGTAGTGGTTACCTATTTCTCCACAGAACTTAAACCTAGATGTCTAACTCTGGGATAATTTTCATACTGGACAGAATTGATTTGTATCCATGGATCCTTAGGTCCTTAATTGAATCTAAGTGGATAAGTTTACTTTAAGGAAAGTTAATATCATTGTCTTAGTTTGTCCTTGCAACAGATCATTGGTAAGAAACACTCCATCCTATAGTCATAGGCTAACAGGTTGAGGGCACTGACCTCTCTGATATACATGACCTCCTGCTTTGCAAACTAGGGATGTAGAAACTTAGCAGTCTTTTTTTTTTTAAATCCTCATCTTAGGATATTTTTTATTGATTTTTAGAAAAAGTGGAAGAGAGAGGGAAAGACAGAGAGAAATATCAATGTGAGAGAAACATATGGATTGGTTGCCTCCTGCATGCGCCCTAACCAGGGGCCAGGCAGGACAGGAGCCTGCAACCGAGGTACATGCCCTTGACCAGAATTAAACCTGGGACCCTTCAGTCCACAGGCCGATGCTCTATCCACTGAGCAAAACCGGCGAGGGCCAACTGTCTTAATTAATTACAAAACATTTAATGATCCCTAATTCCAAAACAATAGCTGTTTATTCATCCTATATTTATCTAAGAACTTTATATAAATTGCCATTCCAGACATTTAAATTCTGTCCTTTTGAGATGAAAAAAAAATCAAATATTTGCCTTGTTAATCTAATTTATTTCCACATGCTGATAGGCATGCTTATCCCCACTTCACAGGGAGAAAACTGAGAATTTAGATGGTTAAGTAATTTATTCAACATCACAGATCTAGGTTTGAACACAGGAATACCTCACAGCAAAATCTTAATTTTTATACTATTACATAAATAAACAAAAGTTAAGAGACACTAATATGTATTCCAGATACTTTAATATATGGAGTTGGCTGTCAATATTAGTGTAATTGAATTTTGAATGCTCATTTCATGATTCTCTAATAAGAAGAGTTTACTTTTTTTTAAATGAGTTTAAGATTTCCACTGAATAAGGTCATAATTCATCTTTATTGGAAAAAGACGGAACTGTTTTAACTTCCTTGCCTACAAATTGCTTTCTGAAAGATAGCTCTCTTCACTTACAAGACAAACTAGATGTGAAGAAAGAAGATTTGGATACTGTGTAGCTAACATTTCATTTCCTCTTGGCAGCTCTTGGAATTCTGTCATTAGACTGTCATCATATTACATTGTTTTATCCTAATATTAAGATACATGTTTGTATAAAGGAAACAGGAAATATTTAGCTAAATAAAAATGTCTTCAAAATTAAAAGTCAGGCTTATTTTTTAACTACAAAATACATAGTAATTACACAACAAAATTTCATTGAATAGCTAAACAAAGAAAATGAAATATTGTTTTAATCTTTTTACTAGTAAGTGGAAAGGGAAACATGTTATCTGCTAGCCATAAGAAACACAATTCCCCCCTTAATTATTTTTTAGAAGAATATGATTAAGGGGCAAAAAAAAGAAATGAAAGAAGGAAAATGAGGGTAGGGAGGGCGGTGGAGAAAAGGAACATAAAACAAGATAAAGGAAGGGAGGGAGGCAAAGGGAAGAGCATAAGGGGTCTCTTTTCCAGCTGTTATCTACCTGCATACCCATTCTTAGTGTCATCACTGATGGTTAAAGGAGGGAATACAGGATGCTCTAAAGTACAGTATGACGGAAAACTGGCACTGAGTGGCCCCTGTGGTGTGCTCCTCAAATCCCCCATCAAGACCAAGGCATTTGCCAGGCCAGCATGGCTCAGTGTTTGAGCATTGACCTATGAACCAGGAGGTCAGGGCATATGCCTGGGTTGCAGGCTTGATAGCCAGTGTGGGGTGTGCAGGAGGCAGCCAATCAATGATTGTCTCTCATCATTGATGTTTCTATCTCTCTCTCTCACTCTGCCTTCCGCTCTGAAATCAATAAAAATACATTAAAATTTTTTTAAAAAGACCAAGGCACCTAATCTTCAGCTGCCAGAGGTGTGGGCTTCTGTAACCTGACAGCTGACCCTCTTCCAGAAATTTTCCTCATGAAAGAGAACTTCCCTCAAAATTATGCTCTATTCCTGGGAAACCCATCATTTAGTCTTACTGGTGCAATATATATATTTCACGAAGAAATCTTCGTTGCACGAAGATTCGTGCAATAGGCCTTCCTTCCCCTGGCTGCTGGCACCAGTTTTCCTCCAGTACCCGGAACCCAGGCCTTTGGTCCGGCTGCAGTGGAGAATCCAAGCCTCTTCAGTCTTCAGTCTTTAGTCTTCACTCGGGCCAGAGCCTTCAGTCTTCTCTCTGCGCCTGCATATGCAAATTAACTGGCATCTTTGTTGGGTTAATTTGCATAGTCACTCTGATTGGCTGGTGGGTGTAGCGGAGTGACACCAATTTGTATGTTTCATATATATATATATATAGTTTTTCTATGCAATTCTCAATTTTCAATTTTTAAAGAGATGACACAAATTTGGTTTTCTACTCTTATGTGAGAGCATTGGGCTCCAGTAACCCGTCATTGTGTGAAGGAAAAAATGTTCCACCACAGTAAACTGAGAATATATATATGATATGTGTGTGTGTGTGTGTGTGTGTATCTGTGTATGTGAGTGGATGTCTGTGTAAATTCATAATAAATTATTGACAAACCCAAATTTAATTGAAGAGATATTTGTATATTTTCTAGCTTATGAATATATTTTAATTCAACATTTTGTTTCTATTTAGGAGCTATACCTGCTGTACCTACCTTTTCTGTTTATCTTTCCTTTTTACCAACTCTAGACATTGAATTATTCATAGTGTATAGTCATTACAGACAATATTACACCAATTAGCATACATTCAGACAAAGAAAAATATTCTAGATATTTCATACACAGGATTTAATTCAGAAATTTGTTTGCAAAGCTGTTGGAAGGATTTCAGAAGCTCAAAGGAGAAGGGGGCTTATAGAAACAAGCTAAAAGAAATAAGCCAGATAGGTCCAAGTTAAATTCTGTCTTCCACCCTTACTATCTGGGTACATTTCTGAGATCTTATGATCTTGAGTTTTCTTCTCTGTGAAAATTATATAAAAACTAGAGGTTCGATGCACGACTTTCATGCACTGAGTGGGGGTGGGGGGTGGGGGGTGGTCCCTCAGCCCGGCCTGTGCCCTCTCGCAGTCCAGGACCCCTCAGGGGATGTCTGCCTGCTGGCTTAGACCCACTCCCTGGACGTCCCCTGAGGGGTCCTTAGCACTGCTGCGGAGGTGGGAGAGACTCCCTGCACCGCCGCTGCTCTCACCAGCCATGAGCTCAGCTTCTGGCTGAGTGGCGCTCACCCTGGGAGAGAGCACCGACCACCAGGGGGCAGCTCCTGCATTGAGTGTCTGTCCTCTGGTGGTCAGTGTGTATCATATCGACCTGTCATTCCACCATTTGGCTGATTTGCATATTAGGGTTTTTTTATATAGGATGGTTCAATTTGGTTATGAGAGTTAGCATAACAATGATTGGAAATGGCAATAGATTATGCTAAGATTACTTTGTCAGAATAAGAAATAGTGATTTCGTGGTAGCTCAGCTGTGGGAAGAGTGGTCTGTTTTATCTTTTCTCTCTTAGTTATTCTCCACTTAAGGGCTCCACTGTGAAACATTCTGCAGTAGTAAAGCAGTCTGTAAATGACAAAGGTAAATGTCTCAATAGCAGCTTTCACATTTTAAGAACAGAGAGCACTATCTCCTGCCAAGCTTTGGGGAAAAAGATATTATTGGGCTGACTTCCTCACTGTTTTTGGCAGTATCACAGAAGTATATTAACATGTGAAAAACATTGCTTAAGTTTTTTTCTCTGAGGTATTTGGTAAAACATGGTGCTTGGCATCCCAAATTTGTAAAAGTATGTTTATAAATATTCCTATTACAATTTTATTTTTGTTTTATGAAAACTCTTTTGGTGCCAAAGAAAGAAGACTGAAATCATTCATTAGCATTTGTTTGTGTTCCTAGAATTCTATATTTTATAGTTCAATAGATGATGAATAAATGTTTCTTTACCAAATGTCTATGCACTCTAAGCTGTAGTGACCAGAAAAATGCTCCAAATATAATTTTAAATATCTTTATCTTCAATATTGTTACAATAGTAAGCATATCCTAATCATTTTGTTTCACATACAATTTCATTGTATTTATCTATGGATATCTAGGGATCTATTTAATGCTAACCCTGAACAGATGTTTGGAGTCTAGGTTGACGGCTTAACAGCTCCTGACATAAGCATGACCTTCATAAAATTAAAGCATGGGTTGTCTAATATGGTATAAGTGGCCTTTTATTTAAATCTGAGTTGCAAGTACAGAGTCAATAATCACTGAGTATGAACAAAGTGTAATAACCCAAAGATGATGAGGCAGTATTTGCCCTTTATCAGAGTAAGGTGAAACGGCTGTCAAGGTGACAGACGCTAATCAGTGAAACCTGAACAATTATGGCCAATAATCATTAAATGAAGGCAGCGAACTAGACTCCTGGGAAAGCACCAGCACTTGGAAAAACAAGATGTGCTCTTACTAAGAGAATCACAGAATTTAGAATGGAAGGAAGTATCAAACTCAAAATAAAGTCAAATTTCTAGGTGTTTCCTCTCAGTATATAAGAGGACATGGTTGAATGTGATTCTTCTATACAACTTGCTACAGAAAAAACAAACAAACATGTGCAGTAAGAAAGGTAATATTTTAATAGTACTTTGGAGACGGATGAATGCATATGATCACTTAAAATACTTTATAAAAGTCACAACACAGACTCTGCATCTTATAATATTTTCTTTTTCATAAGTTGATCTTTACAGCATAGGGCCTAACTAGAGAAAATTCATAATTGTTATTTATCTATTTGATATGGAGTATAAGATGATAAGCCAAGTACCATATCAGGGTAAAATATGCTACTTTTAATTTCCTGTTAGCGACACTTGTTAGTGTACAATAGGGTGGGAAAAACAGTCCAGCTACTATATGGTCTCATCATCAAAGATGTGATCTGGATATCATTTGATCTGACTATTATATTTTTGTATAACAGAATAATACAGGATACCCTGTGCTCTGCACTATTATTCTTGGTACTAAGCTAGAAAGTTTTCCTTTAAGTGATTAGACTGTATTACCTCCTGGAACCTACTGTATTAAAGTAGGTGGTTTTCCCTCCAGTGTCATTGAAAGATTTTACTTCTCAATAGGTCTGGCACTATATCATCTTACATCACTGATTGCTTGAACTCTGATTCTTCTGGGAGAAAATGGTGGAAAGGGAAAGATAAATTTATCTGCTATTATATACCATGTACTTATCTGTTCCTCACATGGTTGTGAAAAGTAGAATTTTCAATTGCCTCTGTAGCCATCATAAAAAATGAAACAGTTGAAAAGGGTGGCCCTAACCAGTTTGGCTCTGTGGATTGAGCATCGGCCTGTGGACTGAAAGGTACCAGGTTCGATTCCTGTCAAGGCCATGTACCTTGGTTGCGGGCACATCCCCAGTAGGAGGTGTGCAGGAGGCAGCTGATCAATGTTTCTAACTTTTTATCTCTCTCCCTTCCTCTCTGTAAAAAAATCAATAAAAAATATATTTTAAAAAAAGAAAAGGGTGAACATAGAAATATAAAAACCATAAGTTTCCCCATATGTGAAGAATATTTTGATATAAGTAATCATTAAGTACTTCTAATTGATTAAACAAAATAACATTTATATGTAGTAAATATTTTGTATCTCTGAAAAATTTAGATATTTTATGATTTCCCGTTATAGTGCCACACCTTATTACATCCTATAGAGTACATTTTATTCCCAAAATAGCCACCTGAGATGAAACCACCATTATTTCTCAGCTTCCTAACTGGCCTCCCAGCATCCATGCTTTCTCCACAAGGTAACTCGAGTGATCTCTGTAAAATTCCAGATATGGTTATGTAGTGTCCTTTATTAAGCCTCAATTTATTATTATTGCTCTTAGGAAACAACCCCAAGTACTTAATATTCTATGAAACTCAACATGGCAAAGTCTTTGTCACACTAGGTTCTAGCCCCAGGGCCTTTACACATGCTTTCCCCCAGGCTATAAGGAGAGTTTTCTGCTCCTTATCCCAACCACTATTTTCACCCTCCTACACATTTTATATATTTTCTTGAGGAAAGTCAAGAAAGCCTAGATGGGACACACTTATTTTAAA
Organism: Myotis brandtii; assembly: GCF_000412655.1. Classification (NCBI taxonomy): domain Eukaryota; kingdom Metazoa; phylum Chordata; class Mammalia; order Chiroptera; family Vespertilionidae; genus Myotis; species Myotis brandtii. The sequence goes on along the minus strand of NW_005363578.1, from coordinate 298,374 downwards.
AACTCCCTGTACACCGCACATTTTTCATTGATCTTACCACAACTTCATTAATTATCTGCATAATCGTTGGATATTTTGTTAACAGATCATCATGTGGGCAAACACAGGTCTTTGTTTTGTCCACTTTTATGAACCTAGTGCCTAGCATATAAGAGTTTCCTAAAGACTATAACTTGTTAGCAAAATCTTCCTCTCAGCATTGCTTATACTTTGTTTTAGTTATTTACTGCTGCTTACAAAACAGGAATCCAGCCACAACTCTGCCCTCTGGCTCAGAGCCTCACACAAGGTTGTGGTCAGGGTGTCCATCAGAATTGCAGGCATCTTTAGACTTCACTGTGACGGGATCTATTTTCCCAAGTTCATACACATGTTTGTTGACATGAAGGTCCCTAGAGGCTGAAGTCCTCAGTTTCTGGCTAGCTGTTGGCCAGAAGTTGACCTCAGTTCTTTGCCACATGGGCTTCTCCATAGGGTGCCTCATAACATTGCAGTTCTTTGGGGAAAAAGTAAGAGGAAGAAGAGACTAAGAGAACCTGTGAGCATTATGAAGCTTTGAGCCTTTTGTAACTGTATCTCAGAAGTGGCATTCCATCATCTTTGCTCTGGGCTTTGGATTGAAGCTTGTCCAAATCACTAGATCCAACCCACACTTAAAAGGGGACAATTATACACAGGTGATAATTCCAAAATGGAACCATTCTAGAAGCTGCCTATCATTAGTTAGTCCATCTTATGAGATTTATCTCATGACCTCACTTCATTCTCTAGTCAGAATGATAACAATAGTGAAGAAGGCACCTGAAAATTATTATAAGTGAAACAATAATATTGCTTTCAAAATAACTATTTTATAAATTATAGTACTGCTCACATATTAGAAATAGCCTAATACTCCTAAAGCATTATTAGTCAATTAGAGGCCCAATGCATGAAATTCGTGCAAGGGGCTCCGAGGGCCGAGGCTGCAGCCCCAGCTGCCACCCGGGCTCTCACAGCAGCAGCAGCCCCGGCTTAATCCAGAAGGTCATCTGGAAGGACTTCCAGAAGGATGTCCGGTCTAATTAACATATTACACTTTTATTATTATAGAGGATAAAGTTATTATTACCCAGTTCATACTAGAACAATTGCAAGCATGTAATCTGTCCCACTAAAATTTAAATTTCCTAAAAGAAGAACTTGATCCTCATAGCAACTAGCACAGTCACTTGAGCATAGAAGGAACTCAGCAATTATTTACCAAGTGAGTGAAGGAATAAATAAATAAAAATAAAAGAATATTGTTTCTCCTATTTTTTTTAAAGGAGTGTAGAAAATCACTTTTCTATTCTTTTTTTTTAAGTTTGAAAAACTTTTACTTCTTAACATGAAGACTACAATTTCTGATTGCCTCTTATATCCAACTGCATGTAGTATACACCATATATATATTCCAGGCACTCTTTTACATATTATAAAGATTTGGGGGCAAGGGGTGAAGAATGTATTTTATCCTAGGATAAGATTCAGACTTCCTTGCTTTTATTAAAAAAACAACAACACATATGTATTTTGTTTTCAAACTATTTATCCAAGTTCCTCATGGAATGAGGGTTCTTGGAATGAGGATTTGTTGACAGTGCTGAGACAATGCCAGTAAACAATACTCTCAGATTGAGAAACCCAGAGTAATATCTGTGAGGCCAAGAGACTTACTCTATAACTACTTTTTAAAATTTAATCAGTCCTGGAAATTCTCAGATCTATTCCTCGAAGGGGGAAAAGATGCTCAAATTTTGCAAAACAGTTGCCAATTCTTCAAAGACGAAATTAGCGCTAATGAAGAAAACAGTGGGAAAGGAAGCACAACTGCCACCTGGAGGAGACAGATGCGGAGGCATCTTCCATCGTCTCTGCTCCTGTCTTCTGAGAGAGTAAATACCACATTAGCTGGTGATAAAGATGTGCCTTCGCCTACGGAACTCAAAAACTGGCAGATCATTTTTTTAAAAGCACTGGATAATGCTCTAAGGAAAGAATCAAAGCAATTGGCACATCATTAGCTGACTTAAAGTAAAATGCACGCATATCAAATTGTACTGTATTCCAATAATAGTCTTCACATGAGAATAAAAACAACAACAGAATTTTAGAAAGATCCCATGCTTTGCATACCTGCTTTTCACTTGTTTGGTCACAAGAGAATGATAAGAATAACAAACAAGGTACCTGACAATTATATGTGAAACAATAATACGGCTTTCAAATCAACTGTTTCATTAATTATAGTACTGCTCAAATATTAAAAATAGCCTAATACTCCTAATACATTATTTTCCAGAACCACTCACTCAAATACCTTTATTTAAAGTTGTTATTGAATTGATTGGGCTGATATAGGTTTCAGATGTGCAATTCTATAAAACGTCGTATGCATATTGCATTGTGTGTGTTCACCACCCAAAGTCCATTTCCTTCCATCACCATTTGTCCCTTTTACCCTCTTCTTCCTCCCTTACCCACCCTTCCCTCTGGTAATCACCAAACTATTGTGTGTGTCTATGAGTTGTTGTTTTTTCTTAATCCCTTTACCTTTCACCAGCCCCTAATCTCTTCCCTTTTAACAGCTGTATCTATGAGTCTGTTTGTATTTTGTTTGTTAGCTTATTTTGTTCATTAGATTACACATATGAGTGAAATCATACAGCATTTGTCTTTCTCTGACTGGCCTATTTCACTTAGTATAATACTCTCCAGGTTCATCCATACTGTAATAAAAGGTAAGATTTTCTTTTTTTACAGCTGAGTAGTACTCCATTGTGTGAATGTACTACTGCTTTTTTATCCACTCAACTCCTGATGGGTACTTGGGCTGCTTAGAAATCTTGGCTATTGTAAATAGCATTGCAAATACATTTTGATGAGCAGCTACTGTGTCATAAGTCAAGGTCATGGTATACACGATCTGTGCACCAGGCAACTAGTCTTTTTTTTTTCCAAGACAAATTGCATTTTTCCCAGTTTTACTTTTGTTTTAAATATATTTTTATTGATTTCAGAGAGGAAGAGAGAGAGAGAGAGAGAGAGAGAGAGAGAGAAACATGAATGATGAAAGAGAATCATTGATTGGCTGCCTTCTGCACATCCCCTACTAGGGTTTGAGCCTGCAGCTCAGGCATGTACCCTGACCAGGAATCAAACCCAGACCTCCTGGTTTATAGGTCAATGCTCAGCCACTGAGCCACACCAGCCAGGCTATGTTATTAATTCTTCATAGCAACCTCTTCTGCATTTAACAACTTTAACAAATATTCCATTGTAATCATTTTTTCTACTTATTAAAAAATTAATGCCTAGTATTACAAGTCCTGTTTTAGGTGTTGTGGAAAGATTAATAAATGCATAAAATATCAAAAACAGACCTCACCTTGCCTTTCTAATAGTTTTTGCTTCATGTATGTGTTTATTTTTCATATAGAACTAGGGCTCTAATTTTATAATTCATGCCTTGTATTATTATATTATGTGTTTCTTTAATTACTTAAGTTCTCTAAATATTAAATATCAGGCAGTTTAATAATTAAGTCCTATTTTTATTTAGTTTGCATTTTCTTAATGTCTTTTGCTTCTCTTTTAAAACTTTATCACAATGTTTCATATACGTTTCTTTTAATCAGAATATATATATATATATATATAGCCTGGTTTTTATATATTTTCAATGAAGAGTGTTATACATAAAAGAATATGTATAATATATGCATACAGTTGTAACATTATATGGGGCCCTCAACCTGGAATATGTTGTCTTACTAATTAACATCACTTACCCTCATGATCTTTATCTCTCTGCCTCCAAAGAATTTTATTTTTATTATCATCATTTACTTTTCATTAATTTTTAAAAGTAGTACATGTTTGTATGACCAAATAATAACTTTTTAATTTTTACTTTTTTTTTATACAAATTGTCTTATAATCTTTATATTATTTAGTGACTTTTATATTATTATGATGCATCACTTTTTCAAGGTTTATCCTTGTTGACGTGACCGTCATGTAAAACAATTTATTCATATTTTCTACTACTGTTGACATCCTTTTTTCAATATTATGCTATCACAAATATTTTAGCACATGTCTCCTGGTGAAAGCATTCAAGACACCCTGCTCAGAATGGAATTGTTGAGTTAGAAGTAATAGATATTCAATGTTACTAGATAATAACAATATGGTCTTCAGAATTGTTAAACAAATTTACACTTCCACAAGGAGTATAAAAGCTTTCATTGATACATCTTTGCCAAATATAAGCATTTTAATTTTTGTGAGTGAGAAGCATATATATTTTTTCTCAATCCTTTGGACTTTATTGTAACTTGATTTATTGTTCATATTCTGTGTATGCTTAGAAAGAATGTGATTCTCTCTTTTTCTCCTTAATGAGAAAAACTACATTTTTAGTTGAGACTATTGCTAGTTGGAACAAAAAGGTGCATTTTTTTGGTATTCCTTACACTGATAACTATAGCCTGAAGAAAAATAATTTTTAAATGCTACAACTGAGTCAGCTGAAAAGGGTTTAATTTCCTTTTCTGCCTTTTTAATTTCTTCTGAAAGTCTACTTAGAGGTAAAAGCGGAACACCTTGTGAAGCATGAGTTGATGGGGAAGAAGAAAACCGTATCTCTAAGAGTGCAAGAGGAATTTGAAACCTGGGCTGCTGGGGGCGCTGTGGAGCTGCTGTGGTAGCTTTGGACTACATACCTCCTGCGGTTTTCCACATGAGACAGAATAAACTTCCATTTTGTTTAAGCCACAATTATTATTTCTTCTCATTATATGTGGCTGAACTAGTAGAATTATAGGAATTAAATATTAAATCGCCGATGTTATATTTCTGTGATGTGTTGAACTATGATGTTATGACAGTTATGACATCACTAGGAAAGAGTAATTTTTCAGCTCTATTAAAATTTTATGGGACTACTACCATATATGTGGTCCATTATTTCAACACATGACTGTATTAAAAAAATAAAGATGATGACAATAATGAAAAAAAATTTCCGGTTTTAAATCAAATTCATTAGGCTTTTATTTTGAATGAAAGGCTGAAAGTTGAATGTTCATAGTTGATCTGAGCAAACTTAAATGTTTTCCATTAGATGTAGAAAGCCAAAAGCAAACTGCATAATTACAGAAAAGTGCTATATCTGTTAGCAATTTAGGGGTTATAGACCACAGTTCAGAAGCGTGTGCTTTTTATCAATGTCTCTTCAGGTTGTGTTAATAGAAGTATCATGTCAAGAATGTTGGTGGTTGAAGTAGTAATTTGCTTTTACTCTGATAATCAGCTACCTCCGAGTGCTAATGTACAGTTTTAAAGTTCTACATTTTAATAGAAACATGCACACATTAGAGAATTTTTAAAATAAATCAGTCTGACATGTACAAGGATTTAGATGATACTAATATCTCTCTGTATACAAAGGTCTTTCAGTGGAAAATGAACATTTTTGAGGATGATTTAGGCTCAATGTATGAGTCACTAATGGGTAGAATTAAAATCAGGTGGATCGGCTTGAGTTTAACATAAATAGGGACTATGCAATAGCTAAGGCTGAACAAGGATATGACTAATTTCCTTTGGACATACTGTGTTTCCTGCTGCTGGTCGTGACTTAAGCAAAATAACCACATGGTGGAGATGTTGCAGAGGGAATTCCAGCATTTGATAGCTCCTTGAAATAGAGGACACTTAAGGTTACTTCCAAATTCTGAAATCTATGAATTAATAGATCAAATATATAGGGGGGAAAGTGTCACATTTGTCACTGATGTAGCATTGAAATTCTCATTGCTCAGAATTATTTGTCCCTCAGCTTAATTAAACAAAAATGTTCTATACGGACTGTATCTGATACAGAAATTGTATTATATTGAACACTGACTTAATTTTTAAAATTATGTGTACTTGCACATTATATGTACCTGTTATACAAAAGCTCTAGAATAAGTATAAGGAGAATACTTTCATTTTACAAATGTATAAAAATACATAGAGCTAAAATGGTATTGAAGATAAATATTACAGAGAGAACACAATAACCCCAAAATGGGTCAGCACAAACTACCCAATTGATTAGATGCTTGCAGAAAACCACAGCAAATGGCAAAATCAATTCACCAATCAGCTTTGCAGTGTTTTATTCTAAACTCAGCCAGCTGGGCAATTAGGCATATACCCCGTGTTTTTATGTCTTTCATTGAAGAAAGCATCATTTTCCTTTGGAAGCAGATGGTTAGGAACTAAAGATGGGTCAAAGTTCACTGAGGTTACTCTCCTATGGACAGAGTAAATTGATGTGGTAGAATATGCTATTCTGAATCTTTGGAATGATTCAATACTAAGACAAAAGCCTTCATGAGTTGATATTTGGTTATAGGCTTTTGTGGCTAAGAATTTATTCAATAATATTTTAATGCTGTGATTCTCTATTATTTATACAATGTTCCACTCAATTTACTTTTTTTGTATATTAATAATGTATGCCTCAACCCAAAGAGTAGAATTTCAAATGATTACTATTTTAGAATCTGTTCAAAATAAATAACGAAATGAGTCTTCATTGCATTGTTTTGGAAAGCCAGTCTTTGAATCAAATTTATGCCAAGGTCAAATTCTGTTGTTTGAACTAAACTATCCAGTAATCAGTGTCTCCAGATGAATTCTGGCACACATCATAGCATGTTAGGAATGAGAGTGAAATTGGAGATCACTTATTTGAATTTCTTTATACTAATTAAGGATCTTATGCTTGAAATATTAAAACTCACTCAAGACAGCATCAGATCTATAAATACAAAATCTCATCAGTTCTCCAGAGATACTTTAACCTTGTAAAATTGTCCATCTCTATATAAGGTAGAATTATTATTAAAGTATTAACTTCACTCTGATGCAGAGGGTCAAAATAGTTCATTAGAAACAAGTTCATTGAAAGAAACTACACCAAGTAATAGAACTCCCATGATGCCATTGAAAGGCTTTCCCTTGATCTTGTCATCAATTAGGTTGGATACTAATCTGGAGAAATACTGCATTAGTGCTTAATAACTTTCTAGTTAAATAATATTCAAAGATTTTTAAGACTTCTCATTAAAAATAGATAACTTTTGGTGACTTTATCTAGCCTACTGTTATCAAAATGTAATTTTTAGTATGAGTATGAGATAAGATTTTTTAAAATATATTTTTATTGATTTCAGAGAGGAAGGAAGAGGGAGAGAGAGATAGAAACATCAATGATGAGAGAGAATCATCGATTGGCTGCCTCCTGCACGCCCCCTACAAGGGATCAAGCCCACAAAACAGGTATGTGCCCTTGACCGGAATCAAACCAGGGACCCTTTCAGTTCACAGGCTCATGTTCTATCCACTGACCAAAACCCGCCAGGGCAAGATGGAATTATAGAAATATAGAAACTCAGGGGCAGGAACTACTGGTTCACAGCCTTTGACATACTTAAAGTCTGAGTCTTAAGTGTATTTATATGGCCATAACCCATACCTATTAAAATAATTCAACTCATGTGTATGAATGAATAAAAGACTGGATGGATGAAAAGAAAGAGTACAGCAGCCTACCTGACACTAGCCAAAAATATCACATGTGAAATATAAGACATGTAATAACTTCCACATAGGCTCAATAATAAATGCCAAATGGACTAAGTGTTTTAGACTAAAATGAAATAATAAAAGTACTAGATGAAGACATGGGGACACATGGAGACATTATTTTATAAACTCAAATGAAAAATGTCTTAAAAAAACATAACACAAAATTCAGAGCCATAAACTTAAAGATTACTATACTTGACTATATGAAAACAGACAAAGAAATAAATAAAACCTCAGCGATAGGAAAAATGAAAAGGCAAAAGAAAACTCTGGGATAAAAGCTTGCATGTATATCACAAAGGGCTAATTTTTTTCTTTTTTTAAAAAAACATATTTTATTGAGTTTTTACAGAGAGTAAGGGAGAGGGATAGAGAGTTAGAAACATTGATGAGAGAGAAACATCTATCAGTTGCCTCCTACACACCTCCTACTGAGGATGTGCCCACAACCAAGTTACATGCCCTTGACTGGAATCAAACCTGGGACCTTTCAGTCTGCAGGCCGACGCTCTATCCACTGAGCGAAACTGGTTAGGGCAGGGCTAATTTTCTTAATGTATAAATAGCTGTTAAGAAAAATAAAATGCCAGACTTAGTAGAAATTCAGTTCCCTCCCCCCCAAAGCGACACTGTAACTAGTAAGTATGGGGGGGAGATATCTATCTATTGATCATCTATCCATCATCTATATATCTATCTATATCTTAACACTTATATACTTATATGAAGCTAGACTCTATGAGTTTATATCCTGGTTCCACCACTTAACTATTTGAGTGATCTTGAGCAAGATACAAAAACTTCCTCCATCTTAGTTGCCTCATAGTTAAAGAGAAGATAACAATAGCATCAACATAATGAGGATTAAATTCTTAACACCGTTCTTGTTACACAATGAAAGCTATGTAGGTGTTAGAGTATAATAATGATTACTTCTTATAATTATACTAGAGGCCTGGTACACAAATTTGTGCATGGTTGGGTCTGGCCGGCCCTCCCAGATCAGGGCCGATCTGGCTGGCCAGAGGGAGGGGACAAAAGATGGCCTGGAAGAGGGGGATGCGGATGGGGGAGGTTGGTGGGCTGGCCCTGCCCCTGATCTGGGTAGGGGGCTAATCAGGGGTGGGGATGGTGGGGGAAGGGGCTGCTAGCAGTTGGCAGTCCGACCCCACCCCCTGGTCGAACTCCAGGTCGAGGGAACAATTTGCATATTAGGCTTTTATTATATAGGATAGTATTTAATTATATGTTAAATATTGTGTAATATATTGCATAATAAAATGACATATTGTATAATTATATTGTACAATAAAATACAATATTTTATTATGCAATAGTTATACACAACATGACCAGGCTTTGGGGAAAAGAGTGAAACTCTTACTAGAGCAAGGGGCATACATGCCAGGAAAAATCACCAGAAGTCCAGTATACAAGGTTTGTACACATCTGTTTGATGGAATTTACCTCGGGGCTACTTTACTCTGACCAGCAGGTGAGGGAGAATGCTCAGGCAGTATCTTACAACTATCATCCCACACAGGCAACAGCTATGTACTTTTCCAACTATCTCATTCGAAGAAATTTAATTTTAGCAACAATACGTTTCAGTTATTTTCTAAAAATAAAATAAATCATTTCCCTATAGATAGTTTCTTATACTCCTTAAAGAATGCATCTCCTACCCCCTTCTTCTGGATGATGTTGCTCTCTTTTCCTGGGGTCTCTAAAAACATGAATCTCTAACCTTAAATTCATTGAGCCTTTTACTATGGTTCAGGATGAGCCATTCCAGTTTGATGGGAGCAGAAGCTGTTATTTAGCCCCAATTCTCATTTTCCGTTCAAACTAAACCCATGGAAAGCCTCATCTGATTCCTGAAACTGTAGTTGAATCCTTGACCTTCAGATTTTCTCTCTACTCTTTACTTTTTTTTTTAAAGTTAGTTAAAGTAAAATTTTCTTCAGGGTTTTCAGTTGTCCTCAGAATTTGTTTCTGATTTTTGCAATTATTTTCTGACTTATAGCAAGGTACCCCTGGGCCCAGTTTTAACTCATTGCTCAGGCTAGGGCGAAGTATTCTATGGAAACACAGTATTTCAGTGTAGATTATATAAAGTATTGATTTATCTTCTCAGGCTTACCACATGGTCATCACACACATCCCATGTTGAGATAGAATTGTAGACTTGGATTAGGTACAGCAGCTTGTACTGATTAGGAGATGCATGACTATTTCCTCATTTGTTTTACTTTTCTTTATGTTTAAACTATTTCACAATTAGTTTTATTCCATCAGAGGGGAGAGAATAACCTGAAATTTAGAGTTTGTAGTTCCAGAAGTCCTTAAATATAGGTTGTTTTAAATGGTTCATGAAGAAATTTAGTGAAAGCATGGCCCATATTGCAATTTTGAAAGGACAAGCAGCTAAGTTCACAGTCAACTGAACAAAAATGGGGATTTCAAAGCACCTGAGGACTTTTAAGATGGGAGTGCTATCCTGGGATAAGTGAATCGATATTGGAAATGAATTTCATTTTAGCTGCTGCAAACCTGCTGGACCATTTCCTGAGATATTGTATCAAGCAATTGAAGATGGCACGATGTAATGTTGAACAGTTATACTCAAGCACTCTCTATTACAAAGAATTCTCCAAAGAATAACAAATAAAAATTTTTTCCTGAGTATATATGGCATGGTTCTCCTGATTTGTTCTTCCAACATCTCTACGGGTACTTACTACTTTAAAAATAATTCTGGAATTAAGAAGTAGAATGCTTCTTGTAGCAAAGGAATAAAAATAAAAGGGAAAAATTTAACTTTTTAAAAATGAATACTTACATACTATATATACATCATACAATATGGGTTTGAATTAAGGGCTATGGAAATGTTACAAAATATATCTATATATTTTAAAATATCAACATATTTTAAGATACCTTACTTTTTAAAAGAAATCTAATTTAATTTTGTTCTTTAAATAATATTTCATGCCACCTGGAATAACAGTTTTAGTAATCTATAAATGCATTCCTAAAATGTTATCCTTTTTTGATTGATTTCAAATAGAATGGACCACTTTGAAAATGTACTTTTTGATTTACTCTGATAATTTACAGGGTTGTATTTTGGTACAGTGGGTCAAATAGCCCTTTCTATTGCTCAATTTGCCTTGGACAAGTGCCATTTTAAACTTGTGGAAGAAATTTTTTGGGGGGTCACCAATTTAACTAAAAGTGTTATTAATTCTGGCATTTAAATTTAAATCCTTTACATGTAAATTTCAAGAGTGGAGTGGCTGGACAGGAAAGAGGGGCACTCAATCATTTTGTAATAGGGAACATTTAAGTGATCATCTCACAAAACAGGTGAACTTTTTTCTTAAAAAAAAAAGAAGAAAAGAAAACATGGAAAGAAAGAAGGGTACATTGTTTACATAATTGAAGTCAAAATATGCTAGAGCTGTTGTTCAATGGTTCAAAGCAAAGAGAATCCTACTCAAGGGCCACTGACCACAGTTCAACAGTGATCCTGGTTGAGTTGGAGGAGACCTACGTCTTTTGTTTTGCTCTTGTTATAGTTTTGAGTATGACTGAGAGTTTAATGATGTTGGCACAAGGCCTGAAATGCAATTTGCTATTTTTATTACTCTGTCAATATGGTGCATTAAGATCCCCAATACTCTTCAACAAATGTAAAAGAAAAAACAAACAAACACCTTTTATTACATCAAGCACTGTAGAAATTAAAACAGCAAACTTCTAATGCACATTCCTCAATACCATAGTCTTGATTAAAGCTTTTGAATTAGCCTAACTTATCATTTTGATACTATGACGAAAACCAAAACTGTATAGAGATATACGGTTTCTAGGATTGATTCTAGGTTGAGTCTTTCAAGCAGGGGCCCCTTTTCTTTGGGGCTATGCTATAAAGGTGAAAAGCTGAAGCAGAAGGTGAGACCTTGCTCTTGCCTCATAAAGCATTTTCTGCTTTGTTTCTGGCTGGAGATAAACAACGTTTAGTTAACTAATAGCCAGAGGTCAGATGAAAATAAAAAAGGAGATAAGAATGAAAAAGGATAAAAATAATGTACAATTTTGATACCATCATCACCGCTGACTTCTTATTTTTCAAGATAGCACATTAGAAATACTAACATGCCTTAAAGATTAAGATTTACACCAGCCATTACCCAGCAAATGCTCTCAAGTTTAAAGCATGGCATTTTTCTCCCAGAGATTTCCTTTTTCTCATTTAATCTCAGAAATTTCCTAATTACACCATAAAAAGTGATTTTGGAAATTGCTGGTTACTGAGGCAAATGTGCCTTTGCCAAAATTTTTCATATAATTACTTTAATTCTTTACTTGGCTTTTCTTTAAAAAATCCCAGCATAACAGTATTTTAGGTTATGCTTCTTTGGGGAAAAAAAGCCTTGACGTTTTGGAATATAATTGAATTAATATCCCAGGTTTTGTTAAAGTAGTAGAGTTTACCAGGATTTTAATACACAGTAGTTATGAATTAGACTTACCAAAGAAACAAGATTGTAATTAGGTTACACTGTTGTTGCAAAGAACCTGATTTCTCCTTGTCAAAACTCAAGTAGAGGCAATCCCTAATCATATCAATTTACTATTGTTCCTAAAAATTTCACATGAATTCATTGCGTGTGTTTTTTTCTGGGTTCATTTGTTAATTTCCACAATATAAGTCTCTGTATCTTTAGAGCAGGAGTCAAGCTATCCTATATAATAAAGAGCTAATATACTAATTAGACCAAACAGCAGAACGACCATCCGAAGGACCTTCCAGACAAAGCTGGGGCAGCCAGGGCTGCGAGGGCCAAGCCCCTTGCAAGAATTTCATGCATCAGGCCTCTAGTTAATATAAAGGGTACAACAGTAAGATTTCATGCTTTCCAAGTCACAGAGTTTCTGTTGCAACTATTCATCTTTGCTGTTGTATCACAAAAGCAGTCACAGATCATCCATAAAAGAATGAGTGTGAATATGGTCTAATAAAACTTAATTTACAAAAATAGACAGCAGGCTGGATTTGGCCCACAGGTCATAGTTGGCTTAAAACTGCTTTATCTTTTGTGAACTTCAAGGGCAGGAACAAGGATTTTTAAAAAAATATATTTTATTGATTTTTTACAGAGAGGAAGGGAGAGGGATAGAGAGCTAGAAACATCGATGAGAGAGAAACATCGATCAGCTGCCCCCTGCACACCCCCTACTGGGGATGTGCCCACAACCAAGGTACATGCCCTTGACCGGAATCGTACCTGGGACCTTTCAGTGCGCAGGCCAACGCTCTATCCACTGAGCCAAACCGGTTAGGGCAGGATTTATACAATTTTGATTTTTTAAATATCTATTGCTTATAGAGTGTGTGGACCCTAGTACTTTATAGGCAGAATAAAATTATTAATATGTGTATTTATATAAATGATCTTATTCCATCTGAAGTAACTTGAATGCCAAATATTATGTATGTTATATTGAATATGAATATAATTTCAAATAAAACTATTTTATTTTATATTCAAGTAAAATTTTTCCAAATTTAAATGATTATGTTTTATTTATTTATTTCTACTAATGTTTTGGGTAGTGCAGTAAAGGGGAAGAGCCATTTTTCAGTGAAAACTCAATTTTGAAACAGCTAAACAGTGGAACTCCTCATCCAAGCCACATTAATGATTATATCTTTACTAGAGGCCTGGTGCACAAACTCATGCATGGGTGGAGTCCAGCCAGCCCTCCCTGATTGGGGCCAATTGGGGCTGGGCTGGCCAGGAGGAGGGGCTGCGGGTTGTTTGCCAGCAGGCCCCACCCCTAATCAAGGTGTGTGTGGGGGGGGGAATTGGGTCCCCAGTGCGCATCAAAGCAACTGGTCATTCTGGTCATTCCAGTCATTCCAGCATTCCATTTGCTTGGCTTTTATATATATAGATTTGGAAAGCTGGATGTTTGAGAGTGTGATATATATTACAAATATACACTAACATTTGATTCTTCTCTATTTCTGTTATCAGAAAGCTGATAATATCCTACCCACTTGAAGTTAGGTAAACCACATGCCAAGCTCTGGCCAATGAAATATATACTACCAGAGGGAATAATAATAATTTCTAACATATATATTTTAAAAGTTTTTTGAATAGATATTTTATTGACTTTTAGAGAGAGAGGAAGGGAGAGGGAGAAAGAAAGAGAAACATCAATGTGAGATTGTAACATCTAACATCTGCCTACTGCATGTCCCTTACCGGGAATCAAACCAGCAACCTTTTAGTACACTGGACAACACCCAACCAACTGAGCCACACCAACCAGGGCTGATATATATATTCACATGACAAACACTATTTAAGCAAATTATAAATATTATCTCTTTACTCATCTAAGCACACAAAAAATATGAAAATCCTGGCTTACACCTAACATACCACCTGAAAACTCCATTTAACAATGCTGTAGACAATGTTTAAATAATAATCCTATATAATAAAAGCCTAGGTGGCATCACGCCCTCATGCAATGTCCTTACGCAACATCGTCACAAGATGGCTGCCACAAGATGGCCACTACAAGATGGCCACATGCACAGCGGAGATGGGGCCTGGGTGTCCCTCCGTGCGTTGAGGCCTGGGGGTCCCGCGGCTCTTTGCGGCGTGGAGGAGGCTGGTCCTGGTGTAGAAGAGGCAGGTCCTGGTGGAGGAGGCAGGTCACAGCAGGGGAGGGCAGTTGTGGGAGATCAGGCAGGCAGGGGAGCAGTTAGGCGTCAATCAGGCCGGCAGGGGAGCAGTTAGGGGGTGATAAGTCTGGCAGGCAGAAGCAGTTAGGGACAATCAGGCAGGCAGGCAGGCGAGCGGTTAGGAGCCAGAGGTCCCGGATTGTGAGAGGGATGTCCAACTGCCGGTTTAGGCCTGATTCCACAGTCGGACATCCTCCAAGGGGTCCCAGATTAGAAAGGCTGCAGGCCGGGTTTAGGGACACCCCCCCACGGTGCATGAATTTCATGCACAGGGCCTCTAGTAATTGTGATAATAATAGTGTATAGCTGTGTAGTGCTGACAGTGTGTACTCTCTCTTCTCTGAGCCCTTTATATATACCAACCTATACTAATAAAAGGGTAATATGTTAATTAGACCAGGAGACCTTCCAGGAGACCTTCTGAACATCCTTCCGGACAAGGCCATGGTGGTGGGGCCAAGGCAGAAGCAGTTAGGATTGATAAGGCCAAGAGAGGAGGGCAGTTGGGAGTGATCAGGCCGGCAGGGTGAGGGAAGTTGGGGACTAGCAGGCCAGCAGGAGGGGGGACTTGGGGGTGATCAGGCCAGCAGTGAGGTGGAGTTGGGGGCGAGCAGGCCAGCAGGGGGGTGCAGTTGGGGGTAATCAGGCCAGCAGGCAGAGTGGTTAGGGGCGATCAGGCAAGCAGGCAGGGATCGGGCCTAAACTGGCAGTTGAATATCCCCCAAGGGGTCCCAGATTGGAGAGGGTACAGGCCGGGCTGAAGGACACCCCTCCCATGCATGAATTTCATGTACCTGGCCACTAGTTAATTATATTATCACAAAAAAACCTGTGAGGTAAATACTATTTTTGAATCAATTTTACTGAAGAAATAACTAAACCACAAATTCTCTAGTCACATAATTAATAAGTAGTAGGCTCAGGCTTGAACAGAATAGTTTCATAGCAGAACATGCACTTCTGACCAGTAAAATGTATTTCCTATGTTGATTATGTTGTTACCAATTTTCTGTCTTAACTGTAGAAATTTATAACAAAAAACCTTTATTGTACTTTTTTACTACGTGACATTAAAATGTTAAAAATTAACCTATATTAACAAAAATATTTTGAAAAGGGGAATGTAATATTTGTCATGCTGGCAATATTTTGACTAACATAATATTGAAAATAAGTAGTGTTCAGCAATGAGGACTAAGTATATATAGAATGCTTTAACTCTAAGATGGAATAGTATGAAACCATTAAAAATGCTGTAGTGGAAGACTATTGACATGAAACAACCATGGGACTTTAGGCTAAGTCCCCAATTCTCTCTAGAACTCATAATTACTAGTATGTCCTTCACATGATGATCATAATAGTACCTACTTCATAAGGTTGCTGTAAGCATCAAATACTTGTAATTACTTGCAACTTCTAAGGCAAATGAAATGAATATGTTAATAATAGTGTGTGTTTTTTTTTAAAGGATCAGCAAATGCAAATTAGTGAAGTATAATAAGCCAATGAACCATGCAACCTTAGCCAAGGCATGCTTCCCCTCTGGACTTTAATTTTCTCACCTGTGTAATGGTGTGTTTATATCAGTCAGTTTCCAAGGTTACCCCTAGGTCTATGGTTTTATGGCTTCTGAGAAAAAAGATTCAGCTTGACATTTTGTTTTAGGAAAAACAAATCTATAAAATACTTCATATAAAATTCCAAAAGATCAAAATTACCAACCATGTATTTGGTTATTATATATCTAGAAACTACAAAAATATAAAAGAAAAATTCAAATTAGTGGAAAATATTTTATGGTATGTAACGTCATTTTTTATGTTATTCAAATTTTCTTTAATAAGAATGTGTTATATGCATAGTAAGGGGGAAACTTTTAAAAAAGTATTTGAGTTGAGAGTCAATAGACCTGGTTTCCAGTCCAAGTTTTGCAGTTAAAAATACTTTTGAGCTTTGGATAATTCATATCATCACTTTGAGCCTAATTTTTTGAATCTGAAGTTTTGGTGGTTTTGTAATGTGGCAGGTTGATGAGACTGAACTAGTTCCTAAAATCCATTTCCTTGTAAGTTCTCAGCTTTGGCAGGTTCCTGAGTTGGGGAGAGTAGCAGTAAAGCAGCAACCATATTGTTCTTATGCTTGGTGGGTTGGTACAAGCTACCAGGCAGCTCATGTACATTGTCACTTACATGCTGGCTCATCTTGTTGGCATGAGACAGTAGTCAGTCCTGAAGTTCCCCTGTCTTCTCTCAGATCTTCATTTAGCTTCTCTACATCCTGGGCTCGATGTCGTTAACCTTGGTGTGATAAAGGACACCAACATCTCCAGCAGGACACTGTTCTTCTTGTTGTGACGTGAGATGATAAAAATGCTACTTAATGAGATGAAGTGAGATGAATGAGACATCATTAAGTAAAAATGAGTGGTACCTGAACACAAGCACTATGACCCCTTGAGTAGATCTGGTAACCAAGATGGCTCCTATATGACTAACCAGCTGGGAGCATACGCAGCCTAGAGACGCTGGCCAAAGGAATGAGTCACGTTCTAGCCATTTTATTTTTTAATTAAAATACATTATATGTTCAGGATTTACCACATAAAGCAAGTATGTTCAGGAATTTTCTTTAGCAACTTTATAGTGAAAGTTGTTAGAAAGTGTTGGAAATTGTAACTACTACAGGAAATATTTAGATAGGATCATTCTTGTAAAAGCTTTGTGAAAATTTTCCTTTGTTATACTTTCAGATTCAAGGCCAAAAGCAGTGGTTAGCATATCAATACTGACAAGAGTCAGAGTGATAAAAATATTGTGACTTGATCTTTAAAATTCTGGCATTCACATTAATATATTAATACTTTAAATTATTTCTTGCTTTGTCATGTAAAATCAGTTGGAGACTGTTGTAGGTAGGACTAAAGTTTTGGATTAATAGTTTGACAATAATAAATAAATGACAATATTGATAAAATATAAGTAGAAAAGTTTAATAGCCTTTAAATGTGGGCCAGACACATACATCCTATCATTGAAATCTCACAGGGAACCTCTAAGCCAGTAGTTCTCAACCTTCCTAATACCACGACCCGTTAATACAGTTCCTCATGTTTTGGTGACCCCCAACCATAAAATTATTTTTGTTGCTACTTCATAACTGTAATTTTGCTACTGTTATGAATCATAATGTAGATATCTGATATGCAGGATGTATTTTCATTGTTACAAATTGAACATAATTAAAGCATAGTGATTAATCAGAAAAACAATATGTAATTATGTATGTGTTTTCCAATGGTCTTAGGCGACCCCTGTGAAAGGGTCGTTCGACCCCCAAAGGGGTTGCAACCCACAGGTTGAGAACCGCTGCTCTAAGCCCTACTGTTATCTCCATATTCCAGTGGAGAATATCAAGAATCACAGGAACCATGTTAAGAGCTACCATTTAATACTTCACTATGTCCTGTTAATAAGCAATGTTTGGTACAATGAGTAGCAGGTGCTTTCATCCACATCTCTTTGCCTTGGGACCTTCTTTGGAGTCAGGGCACACTCAGAAGGAATGAAATTGCCTGATAATTAGCATCATTCACTCCTCCACACATAACAGCTTTCCTCAAGCAGCATCTTAGATCCTCACTGTTCATGTGGAATAACTCAGAAGGCCCTGTTCAGTACAACAGGGCTAAGCTCCAGCTACCCTCAGTCACATGTTCTAGGTAATTCGAACTTTATTGGCTATCTCCCTCTCACTGTTTCACTTCACTTGTCCCCCACCAGAGTTTCCTACAATTACATCAGGTATATCTTGTGTATTAGAACTCTTGTCTCAGATTGTGTGTAGGTGAAACAGCAAACAAAGACATCATGTTACATTTAATCCTTATGATAACTGGGAGGAGTAGATATTATATCAATTTATTCAAAGTAGAAATGAGGCTTAAAGAAGTTAAATAATTGTATTCAAGTTGGCACAGATGTTAGAAGCCAGAGTCTGGTTACACCTCTGCTGTTTTTTTTTATAAAGTTTAAGCTCATAAATATGATCTGGCCCATCCCTCCCCCTTCAAGTCAATGGATTGAGGCTCTATATAGTAATAGGGTAACTAAATCACCATTACTAGATAAAATTCATTTTATAAAACAGCCTAGATACATTGTGCTAACTTCAAAAACAAAGAGAAGCAGAGAGAAGCAGACAATAGTTCATAAAGTCAATATATATTTGCTGAATTTGTGACTATTAGTAACAGTTAGCTAATGAATGTCCTTCAGAGAATAACCTATCTTTTATTTTCATTTTCTGACACAAATCTCAGGCAACAATGATATTTTTTCTTAAATATTATGTAACACTGGTATATCTTCTCTTATCAAAACATATGCTCCTGATGAAATTGAAGAATATAATATTCATTATCTGTAGAATGGAATTTATTCCAAGCCAAAGCAATATGGATACCATAGGAAATGTTAAACCTGAAAGATAATATAGAACTCTTAATATCACTTTTCAATATTTTCACTAAGATCAAGCTAAGAACTCCAGAGATCAGCTTCTGTTTTCCCTCCTTGGAATTCAATTAAATATCTTAAAAATAATAAATAGAACTCTTAAATAGTAACCACATGCTTACTTTCTACCAAAGCTAACCTCAAAAAAATCTACACTAATAAAATAGAAACATGGCAATTAGCACAATGATATTTTTTCTTAAATATTATGTAACACTGGTATATCTTCTCTTATCAAAACATATGCTCCTGATGAAATTGAAGAATATAATTCATTTTCTGTAGAATGGAATCTATTCCAAGCCAAAGCAATATGGGTACCATAGGAAATGTTAAACCTGAAAGATAATATAGAACTTTTAATATCACTTTTCAGTATTTTCACTAAGATCAAGCTAAAAATTCCAGAGATCAGCTTCTGTTTTCCCTCCTTGTAATTCAATTAAATATCTTAAAAATAATAAATAAAACTCTTAAATAGTAACTACATGCTTACTTTCTACCAAAACTAACCTCAAAAAAATATTTTTTATAAAAGTATAACTTATCAAGTGGACCCAAAATTTAGAACTTCAATCTCTATCCCCTCAAGTTGCACTATTTAAAATAGACACATTGATTTCTTATGTGTTTATTTCAAAGTACATAGGATGACTTATGCTCTTTACACATATTTGTCAATTTACAAATTTTTGTGCACCAGGCCTCTAGTATTTTATAAAAGTATAACTTATCGAGTGGACCCAAAATTTAAAACTTCAGTCTCTAAATTGAAAAGCTATCCCCTCAAGTTGCACTATTATTTAAAATAGACACATTGATTTCTTATGTGTTTAGTTCAAAGTACATAGGATGACTTATGCCCTTTACACATATTTGTCAATTTTATCAAATTAATTATATTGACAACTCAAACAGTATAACTAAAAAAAATTAAAGAATTGTAAATAAGCTGATTTTAAATGTTGAGATTGATTTCAATGACTGCTGATGGTGTGAGGATTCTTTGAAAGTTCCATTGAAAGGTGCTTGTCAGCCTTCCAATTTGTTTCTTTTGGTCTTAACATTCCTTTGTTCAATATTTTTTCAGTTCCTTTCTTAATTTTCTTTTATAAATATACCTTTAAAAAAGCAATAGCAAATATATATAGTACTTATTATAAAAATATTTTATATTCTTTAATAGCTTTTTCACTATAACTCTTGTTTTAGTTTTTATTTTGAGTGTTATGGCATGCATCCTTAATGTATTACAAGTAATTTTATATCACTTCACATCCTATACTAGTATAGTAAAAGGCTAATATGCAAATAGACTAAATGGTGGAACAGCCGTTCGCTATGATGTGCGCTGACCACCAGGAGGCATGTGCAAAACATGCCGGACGTTGGCCGTGGCGGGATGGTGGAGAAGGTGAGTGAGGGTGCCAGACCAAAGCAGGTCGTCGGTCACCGTCATTGGGGCTAACCTCTGATGGTTACTGAAAATTCTTTGTTCCTGCACACTGCGGTCCTGCCCGGTGCTTGCACCCACTGCCAGTGCTGTTCCTGCTCGCACCCGCAGCTGGCACCGGAGCTGCCACTAGCACCTGCTATAGGTGCCTGGTGCCAGTCCTGATCACTTGGTGCCATCAGCATGTGCAAGCGGCTGCTGAGCAGATTGCCATCTGCTCCTGAGGGGTGATCGGGGCAATAGCCACCGCTCGCACCTGCTGCTGGCACTGGCCCCAATCACTCCGCACTGTGGGTGCGGGTGCAAGCAGGGCCAGCATCATCAGCGCATGGGAGCAGTGGGAGCGGGGCTGCCAATACACAGGGGACTTGGGGGGCCCTGGCAGGAGGGGCCAGGCAGGGTCACGGAGGATGGACCAAGACCTGTCTCTGTGCCTACCGCAGCCTCGTGGCCAATAGTTCCTTTCAAGAGACATGAATTCGTGTACTGGGCCCCTAGTATAGTATAACAGCATTGCACTAACTTGTATTTCCTCCTTCCATGCACTTATACCATATTTTTTAACTTCAAATACATTACAAGTCCCAACCAATATTGTTATTATTTTTGCTTTAGTTAACTAAAATATAAGCAAAGACACTCATATTTCTTTCAATGATAGTCATTCTTTTGTGTAAATTTAAATTTACATGTGATATGATTTCTAAGTGCAGTAAATAATTTAATACTATAATTAAAATATGCTAAAGATCAATTCTTTGAGCTTTTTACATCTAAAAAAAATCTTCAGTTTACCTTTTTTTGGAAAATATATTTCCGCTGCATATAGAACTTTAAATTGCAAGGGGTTATTGTGGTGTGTGTGTGTGTGTGTGTGTGTGTGTGTGTGTGTGTTGGGCCTTTAAAAATGTTGTTCCACTACCTTCTACCTTTGTGTAGAAGTATACTGTCATCGTTATTTTCATTCATCTCTATAAAATTTCTCTGATACTTTAAACATTTTTATGTATCTTTGATATTAATCATTGGTGCAGTTTTCTTCATGTTTATTATGCTTGAAGTTTATTGAACTTCTTTGACCTATGAGTTTATTGTTTTCAACAAACATGAAAAAACTTAAGCCATTATTTTTTAAATATTTTTTCTAATTCATCAAGCACACTGAACTCCAATTACATGTATTTAACAATCCTTGAAGATATCCCACAATTTACTGAAACTCTTTCACTTTTCTCCCCCAGTATTTTCCCCTCTGTGTTTAATTTTGGAATGTTTCTATTGATATTTCTTCAAGTTCATAAATCTTTTCTTTTACAGTATATAATCTTCTGTTAATGTCTCACAATGATTTTTTACCTTAGCCACTGTATATGTTAAATTTAGATTTACATCTTCTATGTCATCTTCTGCATATTCTCAATCTTTGTTCTGCCTTCTTGATTTTATGAAAAAATTTTAATAACTTTTTTATCTTAGTCTATTATGTTTATAATATGTTTTATTTTTGTGTCTGTTTCATTTGATTTATTTTTCTCCCATTATGAGTTATATTTTTCTACATCATTGCATGCCTGATAATTTTTACATGGATTACATATTGAATTTTGAATTTTGCCTGGTTGGGTGTTGGATATTTTTGTATTGCTATAAATATTCCTGAGTTTTGTTTTTGGATGCAGTTAAGTTTCTTAGAGTTTGATGTTTAGAGCAGTGTTTCTTAACTAGAGGTGATTCCTCCAACCCCTTGGGACATTTGTCCATTTCTAGAGATATTTTTGTTTGAGAGGTGGCTTACTACTGGATTCTAAGTGGATAGATGCCAGAGATGCTGCTAAACACCTTACAAAGAAAGTACTATGCATCCCAGCAAGAACTATATGGCTTCAAATATCAAAGGAGGCACGGTTAAGAAACCATGGTTGAGAGGCTTGCTCTTAAGTCTTCTTACAAGGGACCAGAGCAACCATAATTCTAGGCCTAATTTTGTTCTACAAATGAGAAAATGTCCCTAGGATTATTACATCTAATAGCCCCAAATTATCAGGGTTTCCAAGTAAGGCTGACAGAAACAGATAATTCTTGCCTGGTGTGAGCTTCAGAAATTGTTCTTCAGTTCTAGTATTCTGGCTCTTCCCCCAGCCTTACATTGTTTTTTCACGCCAATGGTCTGAAAGTATTTAGCTGGAGATTGAAGAGGGCCCCTCTTCTGATTTCCAGAGCTCTCCCGTTTGTAGCTCTCCCCTCTCTGTTATTCTTTCTTGTGAACTGTGACCCTCCTTGGCCTCAGGGTCTCCCAGTTCCAGTTTCTCTGCTCCGGGAGATCACTGTGCTCCCCTTGCATTGCCATCCTTTCGCTGTGGTGTGGAAATTCTTCCAGGCGGTAGGCTGGGGCCGTGTAGGCTCACGTTGTTTGTTTGCCCTCTTTCAGAGGCCACAGCTTTGCAGTGATAGCTTTCTGATTTCTGAAAAGCATAGTCTTATATATTTTGTCAGACATTTTTAGTTGCATAAGCAGAAGGGTAATTTTGGTTCCTGATATTCAATCTTGATCAGAAGTCGCTATATTCAATTTTGAGGAAAGTGGTATTCAAAATTAAACAATAAACATAATTTTCTTTGGGAAATTGGATTAGGGCCATAATTTTAATGATTTTTTTCTGAAGATGAGCACATGATATATTTTAGAAGAAATCTTTCCAATACATAAATGTTGTGCTATTCAGATTGATAAATGTTTTCCATGTAATTAATTTCATTGTTAATATGTCTCTGGCACACAGATTTTTAACGGATACTTTTATTCTCCAAAAGTATTTGAGTTTTATGTACACAGTAAGTGTCAACCTATGAATTTACACACAGGAAAGGCAAACTTGGCTGTTTTATTAAACATAAATTTGTTTCTTCCAGGTCAAAACTCATATATTTTCCAATTATTAAAAAAAATCATGTAAGCAAAACATGCATTATTGGTTATGAGGTGGTAGGAACCGACAAATATGTAGGCAGCAGCTGTGAGTTAGAATTCCCATTCTGCCCGCAGGAATTTTAACATCTTGGACACCTAGAGAATATAGAGGACAGTGGGGAGAGTGATATCACCCTCCAGGAGTGTTGTAATGATAAAATGAGATGATGACTATGACAAAGTTGTATAAAAACTTCAAAGTAAATGAATGAATATAAAACAGCAGTCGATGACTGTAGGTGTCAATTTTATCTCTAAATCAGTGAATGATACTGTTAATAGATAATATTTAGAAAGCACCTACTTTGTGAAAGGTCCATTGTAGACATTATTTAGTATTTCCAAGATTTCTGCTTAGTTTCTGCTTTTATTATCTCTATTTCTCAGGTGTGGAAACAGAGGAACAAAGAAATAATTTTAATTCCAGGAAGAACAAGTAGCTGACAATTTTTAGCAGCAGAGCCAAGACTGTTTCTTCTTATTCCTGCCTACCTAATATATTTGAATAGAAGTTGTAAGAGTGACCTCAATGAGCTTAAGCAAGAAAATATATATTTCACCAAGCAAACAAATTCTACCATCTTATACAGCAACAAAAGAGTTTAATAGATATAGAGTGGAGAGGAAATGACCTGTTTCAAATAAAAATGTCTATATATGAATTATGCTGCTAATTCATTCACCAAATATTCATTGCGAGTTCCATTCTGTCAGACCCTATCACAGATAAACAAAAAATACAGAACTGTGAATGTTGGGAATAGATGAGATGTAGATATATATAGATATAGATACATCCCAGTTATATGTCAGTTACTTTGATTCCAGGTTAGGTCAAAGTGCTTATTAATCTTTTTCCTTAACTCAATTTAACTGAGCAAAAATACTGACCCTTGTGAATTAGCATATCCTTTTGTCTTTTTTAGATAACTAATGGATAGTCAATCAATTTAACTTAATGAAAAGGACAGGTTTTGTTTCATAACATCAATCTTATGAAACTTAGCCAAAAACATTCTCTTTATATTTTCTATAGAAGATAGCTCCAGAAATTGTCCTAAGTCTTTTCATTGAAAGCTATTCTGAAAAAGTTAAATAGCATGAGTCTACCATACCCTATAAAAATTAGGACTCTAAAAATTTAGCTTTCTATTAGTTATAAAACAACAACTACAACTCTTCCAAATGCATCAAAAAACATCAAAAACAACTCTAAAAGTACATCTGGATTTACTTTATATGTATTTTGAGAGAATATATTTGAAAATAAAGAAAAACCTATCTGAAGTGATGTTATTTCAGTAATTTTTCCCAGAGGCTTAATTTTATATACCTTAACATGTCCCAGTATTTTCTAAAGCCACTGTGATGTGAAATGTATGAATACTGTCACATACCAGGTCACTACAAACTAAATACATTTTCTTAATCTGTTAGCTATCATGTTAGAAATTCTTAGAAAGCAGATATAAAACATCAGATGGATGAGGATTTAGAATCCTTCTACCTAAACTATTGGTAAAGATGCCATTACTAATCCACAGACACAACTAAATCTTTGAGTTCCTCAACAGAATGTTTCTATGTGCTGCTTAATTATTTTCCAGGCTTGCAGGGTCAAAGTAATCTGCCTTTTAACTGCTACGTATTAATCTGTCATGACACATAGCTAGGGGATTGCTTTCATGGATTGACTTACAAAGAAACTTTTATTGACACAGAGTTAAATCTTTTTTATGTCCCTGATTCTTGGGGGAAAAGGAAAACATATACACTTGCACTCAAATCAGTAAAGAATTAAAATTTAGACATTTATCTATGTAACAATTATATTCAGTTGATAGAATCAGATCTGACCTACAACTGAGAATTGAAAGGTTACATTATAAATCTGTATTTACCAATACCCACCCTTATCCTTTATGATTTCAGTTGTGTTTAATATTATTTTAGATAGCATTATCAATAAATTCTAAAATTAGATTCTGGAGGGAAAAAACTTCAATTGTACTTGTAATGTGCATTTATAAAATATATATCAATATACTGTGGTAGATTTGATTTTAGATGTTGAAAGAAAAAACTACATTCATAAATCTTTTCATTAGAATTATATCATTAAAGACTGATTAATATATAAACATTGTTTAGTCCTAGAAATATGTTAAAGAAACAGCAGTGAGATTGCTTATTTTTTATTTTGCAATAAAGAAAAATGTAAAAGTTATGAGGATATTTTAAAAAGTGTTATATATTTCTGAATATATGCAAGGTTGAATAGTTCTTGAAAATGAGATCATCTGAATAGTATCATCTGGTCATTACTCTCAACAAATATTTATAAATGACTCTTAAAGGAAAGGACACTAAGCTGTTATGGGATTTGAAAATATACTTTAGATTGGGAAATGCTACTTTAGATAAATAAGTTTACATGCCTACACACAAATTTGTTCTCTAATTATACTAGAGGTTCTTACTAATTATTGGTGCACTAGTTATCAAAGGGATCAAAATAAAGTGACTGGGTCTTCCAGGAAGTTTCACAGAATTGAGTATTACAGTCTATCAAAATTATGGAAGTGTCACAATTTCTGTAGTACTTAAAAAATTGGTATAGGAAACAATAAACAATTTCCTTGACTCTCTGAAGTGTAAATAAATAAATACAAATAGGATTTTACTTTTAAAATTCCCCACGCAAGAAATGGATAACACCTGTATAAAAAATGATTGAGTCCACTATACATATAACATGAACAAAATCACCAAGCAATGTTGCTTTGAGTCAGATATTACTTGAGTTCAAAATGAAGAAACAGAGGTGCAGTGAATTAATTAACATTCCAGTCAACATGGTTAGTACATGAAAGAATCAAGGCCTATATCTTGTTTTCCTGATTTTCAAAATTCAGACTCTTTCCACTATTAACTGCCATTGCCAGAAATCAACATCTATTGGCAGGGTATAGCTGAAATAATCCTATTGAAAAAATATTTTATTGAAAGTAACAGCATGTTGGAGAAGAAAGTCAAGAAATAAGAAAAACCGTATCATCTGGAAAGAATTAAACTATTAGGCAAAGAAGTAGAATTATTTAAAAATATGAAATATATATTAATAATTATTTTAATTTTGTAAAAACATATAATATGTTGTGGGCTAACAATTTCTCAAGTTTGTAGCCAGTCTCTGTACTGCCTTTTATTAGTATATGTACATTATAAAAGTACAATTGGTATAAGTGACAGAGCTTAATATAAAGAAGAGATTTCCAACAATTAGAGTTATGCAAATCATTGAACTGACTGCCTCAAAATTTAGTGAACCACTTGCCGTTAGAATTGCCCAAAATTCAGTTAGATAACAATAATAAGCTCTATGAGTCTGTATGTATTTGTAAACTGGTTGATAAAAATAAATAAATAATATAAAATACATAAAATAAAATGAGTGGGTGCTATTATCTGCCAATGTCAAGAAAAATTCAGGGTGTTTCCTTACTTAGAATAAAAAAATTGTAGGCTCTTACTTATAACTCAGATATCAAATCATATTATTATTAAAGTTCTGGTCACCAACTATAATATATGGATGAGGTTTCTTCACAATATGCAATTATCAAACTCCAGCTGGGTGCTCCACAATTCACTCAGTTCTGGCACCGTCTACTGTGAGATAGCATTAAACTCCACAGGTTAAGAGCCCAGTCTAACAAGATTGCCCTTCCCCTTCCTACTTCCGATGCCAGTCACAAGTCCAGTTGTCACGTATGCTTCTGACTGACCTACTGGGCTTCAGACCGAGGCTCTGTCTATTATAACCTGAGTAACCTTAAACAGATGATTTTCTCTCTCAGAGATTCAGTCATCTGATCTAAAAAACAGGATGGATAACAAAAACCATCTCTTACGGTTGTTGTGAAGATTAATTGCAACACTCCAAGGCACATCCAGGCAGGGTAAGCACTCAATAAATGTCAACGGGTATTATTTAAATTTTGTCAAACAAATTAAATTGGGCACGGCATAAAACTGAACTACAGAGAACTGGCTGGTCATGTCCACAGACGCTGACTGTCTCTCTAGTGAGGAAATGCCTTTGAATGAGGGCAGCTGCCACAAATAATTGGGATACGAAGTATTTCAAAGACGAAAAGGACCTTAAAATGATCTTTCTTTTTGTATTATTGAGGCAATATCTTCAAAAACCTAACATGACTTTTGTAAGGTCATTGAGTAAGATGGTGCAGAGAATATTCAGGTGCAGGTCCCCCTTTCCTGGGTATCGCCTTGTCAGGTACACTGAACCAGTCTTTCAGGTATTGATAAGTACCGCATTGATTCGTATTTATACACAGTTTCTTAAAAAGAGTACAAGTGTACAATAAATTCTTATGCACATAGGCACATAAACTCTTAAAGAATGTGTAATAGGAAGAAAACCTTAGAATAACATTGCATGTTCCATTTGATCTTTCCTTCTCCACTTTCTGGCCCTGTATCAATTCCATTCAATTGAATGTCAGGATAACCAGGCACTTTAAGGTTCATTTCCTCAACTCTTTTTAATACTGTGTGTAAAAGTATGTCAGTTACAAATAAAGAAAGAAATATGATCTAAATTTTATTTAGTAATTTTTTAAAAAATGACTATTTGAGGGTACAATCATTATCATTTTATTAAAATACAACAGTATTAATGACTAATGACTAGGTAACATGGTTTATATGAATCAAGATTTTCATTAGGTTGAGTGAAAGACACTGATTCCTCTCTTGGCATATACATAGTAGAACATTTATTCCCATGATATTTTAGCACTCCTTGCACCAAGTTTAATAATGTGGTTAAAATCTAAATACCAGGAACCGTTAGCAGTGTTTTATGGGTTTATTTTTTTCTAATTACTAACATTGTTTAACCTTCTCTTTGAAATTGAAACAAAGATAAGGGTAATATGGATTTATTTAAATAGTATGGCATTTTGAAGGCTTGATATGAACTTAGGAAAATTGCTAATGTTTTCTAAAGCAGCAATACTTGACTCTAAATTGTTTCTCAAAAATGTGTTCTCAAAAGGACTTCAAAATATTCTATGAGTCTTGTTAAAATGCAAATCATGGACTAAAAGATATGGTACATCAGTTAGACTCTCCAAGTTTGCATTCTTTTTAAAAAATATATATTTTATTGATTTTTTTACAGAGAGGAAGGGAGAGGGGTAGGGAGTTAGAAACATCGATGAGAGAGAAACAACAATCAGCTGCCTCCTGCACACCTACTGGGGATGTGGCCACAACCAAGGTACATGCCCTTGGCCAGAATTGAACCTGGGACCTTTCAGTCCACAGGCCAATGCTATATCCACTGAGCCAAACCAGTTAGAGTCAAATTTGCATTCTTAACTAGTTCCTGGAATGTTTATTAAAAATTTTTAAGTTGAAGAACCTCTGATATTCTGACCCTTTAAAAGTTTGTCATGAAAAACTAATATTCTGTTCAGCAAAGTCTTAATATTGATTACAAAAGATAATCCTACTTCAGAATTTTTACATTAGCTGAAAACACATTATCAAAAATTCTGGCTGATGGAATTAAAATGTATTTTCTGTTACTGCATGAAAAATTATTTTAAGTATAATATTTCAGAGGTATACATATTCAAATTTATCTTTGGCTATGCCTGTAAATGTTAGCTGTTTGAGTATTTCTTATTGAAATTCTGCTTTCTAATTTACACCTTGTATTCTACCACCAAAGGCCAATACATGATAAAACTTATTGATTTTATTATATCTCTGACATACATTAATTTATATTCTCATTTTTTAATTTTACAGACTGTACATAGTATTTATTATATGCCAGGAACTGTGTAATGAACTAGTTAAATATTATATCATGCAATCTTTATTACAATCCTAAGAGAGGATTATCTCCTTTATACAGATAAGAAAACTGAGGCATGATAGAACTATATATTTATCCAAGACCTTGCAGGTAGCACAGGCAATGGAAACCGAATTCAAACCCAGGCAGTATGGCCAGGAGTCTATACTCCTGCTCACATTTTGCTGCTTCTGACATGAGAGTGATAAATATCTTTGAGGTCAAAAGTTGGAAGCTTTGATTTTATTGGGCTTTTTGCCTAATTCTTTCCATAGTAAGTGAGAGAGAGAGAGGCCAATTTTTTAAAAATCTGTTTGAACAAGTCTTATTAGAAATAAACCTTTTTGGCAAGCTTCTCTGGAATAATTTTATTTTGCAGGATTTTCAGTTAAAAACTATTTCATCAAAAACTAATATTCCAACTTAGCACAATGAAGCCTGACTTTTATTTTCCTCTTATTAAAATCAGCCACTAAACCAAAAGGAATTGCATGAGGTTTTGTTGTGTGTTTGACTTCAGTATTTCTATTACAGAAGCTCTTCATCACCATGGACTTGAATGTGAAGAAAAAAATTAATATGGTTTATAGCAGTAATCCTCTTAAATACTTGAGACTTTGCCAGCTTTCAACTAACAAGCCAGGTTATTAACGGCTGCGGTCCTACAACACTCAGGGATTATTGTCTAGGGCTGCTGACGAGGCACTGCTAGTGACCAGTTTGTAAAATGCAATCTGTTATTTTATTTCACAACCTGATCAATGATTAAAACTGCTTGAAGTACAAAAACCTGCCTACCCAACCAGCTGATGTTTTTTGCAATACATAGAATTGAATGGCTCTTTTTATGTGTGATTAAAGATTCTGATTATTACCTGTGTAAGTTATCTGGCAGCTTTTTTTTTTTGGCTTTTGATTTGATCAAGTAAACTTGAAAAGAGCATCAAGTTTTTTTTTAATTAATATTACCTTTATAAAAAAAATGACAGCTCTGTCTGAAGACTGTCTCTCCTCACCTGATTCTTAATATGAAGTTTCTGACAGGTATACAGATTTGCCTTAATTATTTATTCATTTCATTGAAACCATCTTCATCTGCTTTAAATTTCTAATAAGTCTATTTAAATAAAAAGAATCTTATTTGAATGTTGATTTTATACTTCAAAAATCATGAAGGTGTCTGTATTCATACAGAAGTGATATGAAGCAATGGTAATGGTTGTAAATGGCCAAAATAAAAATGATAATTACATTAGATGATGACATGATGACATTTCAAACCAATTTAGTATAAAATACAAATATCAATGGATTACACAACAATAAGAGAGCATTTCTTTTATAAAAATATGAAAGATATAATCTGAAAAGATTAATGGAAAATTTCATATTTTGTCAACTTCTTAAATTGATCCAATTGGGTCAAATAGAACCCTTTACTTTGGCTCAACAAATAGGGCAGTTCTGTGTTCCCTGTTCCTGGGGCCTAACTTCAGTTTTTTATATTATTTTATTTGTCTTGTTTAGTTTGGTTGGATTGGGTTGATTTTAATGTCTCATTGCAAGCTTAATAAGCTAAAAACCTGCCTTTTTTTTGTGTGTGTGCATGTGTATGGGCACCTAGATATCTTTGTAAATTGTTTTTCATAAGATTCCAAATTCAGCATGAATTTTTCTATTGGCCCCCAACCCTCGCAAAAGCCATTCTCCCACTAAAATACAGTCATGTGCTGCGTAATGACATTGCAGACCTCATATGCCTCGGTGGTCCCATAGATTTTAATGGAACTGAAAAATTTCTATAGCCTAGTGATGTCTTAGCCATCATAACATTGTAGCGCAGTGCATTACTCACATGTTTGCATTGGTGCTGGTGTAAGCAAACCCACTGGGCTGCCAGTGGCATAAAAGTCTAGCACATAAAACTATGTAGAGTACATAATACTTGATAATGACAATAAATGACTATGTTACTGCTTTATGTATTTACTATACTTTTTATCATTATTTTAGAGTGTACTCTTTCTATTTATAAAATATTTGCTGTAAAACAGTATGCTGTGTTATGCCAGCAGCAGTCTCATGCATCTTGTGTTTACTGCATCTCTTGATTGCATCATTCTCTCCTGTGCTTGATTTAATCTCATGTTGTCTTATAAAATCAGGGTGACCTAAGTGTACAGTATTTATAAAGTTCACAGTACTGTTCAGTAATGTCCTTAGTCTTCACAGTCATTTACTCACTATTCACTCACTCAGAACAATTTCCAGTCCTACAGGCTCCATTCATGGTACGACCCTTATACAGGTGTACCATTTTTATTGTTTATACTATAATTTGCTATACCTTCTCTATGTTTAGATATGTTTATATACACAAATACTATTTTGTTTCAATTGCCTAGTATTCAGCACATAACTTGCTATGCATGTTTGTAGATGAGAAGCAATAGCCTATACCATATATGTTTATATACACAAATACTATTTTGTTTCAATTGCCTACAGTATTCAGCACATAAAATGCTATGCATGTTTGTAGATGAGAAGCAATAGGCTATACCTTGGAAGGACATACTAGTATGGTGTAGTGGGCTACATCATCGAGTTTTATGTAAGTGCAGTCTATGATGTTCACACAATGAAATCACCTAAGTACCCAATTCTCAGACTGCATCACTGTTGATAAGCTGTGTGTGACTGCAAGTATATTAATTGAAAGTACAAAGTCTTTAAATTTAAACACAGAGTAATCCACCTGAAAGGCAGGCGAGAGAGATTCTGGCTATGAACATTTTATTTTTAGTTTAGTTCTAAGGAATTTTTCCTGTCTTTAAAAAACAGTGGGGCAGAGGCAGGTAGCCATATACAGACAAGTGTAAACACTAGAAACTAGTTTACATGTGAGAATAAAAGTCAAGAAAAATGTTTGTAGAAAGGGAAGTTAGGTAGCTACTTGTACCTGGATCTTTTATATATATTAGAGGCCCAGTGCATGAAATTTGTACATGGGCGGGGGGGGGGGGGTATCAC
>NW_005363578.1:258417-265755 GCF_000412655.1 Myotis brandtii | reverse complement strand
ACCCTTTTATTTAATGATGTTTACTTTGAATTTATATTAGTTCACACAAACACTCCATCCATGCTTTTGTTCCGGCCCTCCGGTCCAGTTTAAGAACCCATTGTGGCCCTCGAGTCAAAAAGTTTGCCCACCCCTGCACTAGCCTGTCTGCCAGCCTGATCGCCTCCTAACCGCTCCCCTGCAGGCCTGATCGATGCTTAACTGCTCCTCTGCCATCTTGATCACCCCCAACTGCCCTCCCCTGCCAGCCTGATCACCCACAACTGTCCTCCCCTGCTGGCCCAATCGCCGACAACTGCCCTCCCCTGCTGCAACCCACCTCCTCCATGTGATGCAGCGGAGATGCTGGGACTGGCCTCCTCCACACCGTGCAGAGCCGTGACACCCCCAGGCCTCACCATGTAGAGTGGTCACCAGGCCCTGCCTCCATTGTACACGTGGCCATCTTGTGGCGGCCATCTTGTGGTGACCATCTGTGACGACATCTCTTGCGAGGGCCACCTAGGCTTATATTAGTATAGATATATCCTATATAATAAAAGTCCAATATGCTAATTGTCTGGTGTTCCACTCAACCAATCAAAGCGTAATATACTGATGATATGCTAAGGCAGCTCAAACGCTCGCTATGATGTGCACTGACAACTAGGTAAAGCGTAATATACTGATGATATGCTAAGGCCGCTCAAACGCTCGCTATGATGTGCACTGACCACTAGGTGCCAGATAAGCGTAATATACTGATGATATGCTAAGGCCGCTCAAACGCTCGCTATGATGTGCACTGACCACTAGGTGCCAGATAGTCAACCAGTCGACCAGTTGCTATGACATGCACTGACCACCAGGGGGCAGGCGCTCTGACCTATAGGTTAGCTTGCTGCTGGGGTCTGGCCAATTAGGACTGAGCGAGACAGGCCAGACATGCCCTGGAGCCCTCCTGTGGTCCCTCTCTGGCTGGCCAACCTCCTGCATTCCTCCTGGCCCTGATCATGCACTGGTGGGTTCCCATGGCCTGGCCTGCACCCTCTCACAATCTGGGACTTCTTGGGGGATGTTGGAGAGCTGATTTTGTTCCGATCCCGCAGGCCAGCCGAGAGATCCTACTGGTGCACAAATTCATGCACCAGGCCTCTAGTATATATATGTTTGAAAATACTTCCATTGCATTTAATCACTTAGATTTCTGGAAATGGAATTGAAAATTTGAAATAATGTTCCTTCAGATTTTAAGGCATTATAAATTTCTTAGATACTATTGAGCAATCTGATGGGATTACACATATTTCTAAAAACAAAACAAACCAACAGTTTTCACCCCAACTGGAAGCTTTTATTAATTCATCACTAAACATGGTATTCTGACATTTCAAGATGGTATGTATGACTTGCTGTGTTTTTGTCCCCTAATCAGTTTGATGGGAACTTATTGAGCCCTTGAATTCTGAATATCCTTACAGAAATATTTTGTAAGAATTAAATTTTGAGGGCCTAGGTAATAATAGCTCTCAAAAAGTTCTAATTTTTTCCCTTATTCCATTTTTCTTTTTATCCAATACAGGAATTAAATTGTAATCATATAGTAGCAAACTCTAACCACTGATCAAAGTCAAAAGTTTAAGTTTGATTCTTTTAATATGAAATCTCCCTCATTATGTTTTGAATCTGTAAATGTAGTATAATTTGCTATGGATAGAACCATTGGCCAAAACTGATGGCTTATAAAATTACTTATAAATTCAGTTAATGTTTTATTATTTCCTTTATTCAAAAGAAGTCTAATTTTATATGAAACTTTTAAGTGTCTGGACCAATAGTATAAACCTAATTAAATTAAAAATACTTTTACTCATTAAGAAAACACATATTTGGACCTTTGTAGTGATGGGTTAAAATGACAGGAGTTAGAGCTGAATCTGTAATCCTTGCTTGTCAAGGACTATTTTGCAAGTCTCTAAAAATGTACATAAGTTCTCCATCAGACAAAAAATAACAGGTATAAAGATGAAGCACGCAGCACAAAAATATATTCACCCATTATTCACGTGGAAAATTTGAGTAGTATTGCATGGCAGTGAAATTTGTAGATTACAAAAAATCAATTTTCTTTCATATCCCATAATTAATCACATCTATCTATACATATATGAAGTCATACATACCTACCAAATTATAACATAATAACATATAATAATCTATTGAATTCCTTCTGCACCTCACTCCTGAAATGCTCAAAGGATTTTCACATCAATTATCTCATTTGTTTACTCAACATTCCTGTGAGGTAGCAGCAATTATCATACTGGAACATCTTTTTCAGAGGTAGTATTTTCTTTCTGCAATAATTGACCTTTTATTTAAAAAAAAATTACGGGAATGATTTCCAGCATATCTTATTTTATAAAAGTACTGTCTATATCAAAATAGAGGTAGTATTTTTGAAGCTTCATCTTTAGCTACAGTATGGCTCATTCAATGACAGAAGGCACTTTTAGGGAAAATTGTAGAACTACCACTGTGGCTACCATCTGCTTAAAATATTCTCCACAACACAACATATCCATCAGCATTGTCTACTACATAATTTAGTTGCAGAGCTTTTTCAAAGATTCTTACCAAACAATTATTTATACAACAACTCCCTCTACCCCCCCCCCACCAAAATCTGAACAAATTGGATTAAGCCTATCAATTATAACAATAACAAAAATTGGAATTTGGAATGATAGAGGTGAGAATAAAGTTTAGCAAATTAGGTATAGCTCATGATATTCAGAAGGATTTCTATAAAATGCATGGATCTTTATACACCACACTGAAGAATTGGGCATTTGCTGTTTTACAATGGAAAATAAAAGAAAACTGAAGGCTCTGCAAGCTCTTTTGGTGAGATGCTTTTGACAAGTGATCAAATCATTGAACACTTCTTCCTGAAAACTAATGTTCAGATGTAGCCTAAGTATGAGCCCTGTGACAGCATGAACATCCTTTGCTCTGTGTTGACATTCATTCTATAATACAAAGTGTAGACAGCATATCTGACACCGGCAAAAAAAAAGGGGGGCGGGCTGTGACTTCATGTTTCTGATATAAAATTCTTACTAATGAAAATATTCTCATTGTTAAAAAATGGTTTTAAAATTGCCCTTTTCACCCTAACTGGTTTAGTTCAGTGGATAGAGCATCGGCCTATGGACTGAAAGGTCCCAGGTTTGATTCTGGTCAAAGGCATGTACCTTGGTTGCGGGCACATCCCTTGGGGTGTATGTGGGAGGCTACTGATGGATGTTTCTCTCTTTCTCCCTCTTTCTCTAAAAATCAATAAAATTTATTTAAAAAAATAATAAAAAAATAAAATAAAATTGCCTTTTTTCTTTTGGTTATATGTAAGCAAAATACAAGTTATGTGGTAGATAGGAACGCAATGTAACTTAAGCAATACGGGTATTATTCAATAAATTGTAAATGCTGCTGAGTAAGATATTGGCCTCCCCTATTATAGCATAACATTAATATACCTTCTTGAAATATATGCATAAATAGAAAGAAGGTACACAAATGAAAGAAACCTAACATTATATAATTCATCAATAAATATTTCATATGTCTGTCTAAATGATACAGAATCAGTTCTTTAAATATAAACTCAATGTTATCAATTTTTTTAAATATTAGCAATAATTTAATATAATTCTTCAGTTAGTTTTCCAGATTTTCCTAATTGTCCATTTTCCATTGTTTATTTTTAGTAAGTTTATACAATGCAATCAGTTGATACTTTTACATTGATTTAATATGTACATTACCCTCAATTTTTCTTTCTCTTCTTTAAAGTTAGTCTGTTCCTTGTCAATCATTGATTTTGCTTATTATAAATTACGTACCCTATCTGTGACTCAGTTTCCACAAATATCATTTCAGTGTCTTCTTCTATTTCAATGCTTAAGTTCAATTTGTCATTATTAAAACATGACTTTTTCTTTTTAATTTTTCTAGTGGAGTGGGAGGAAAAACTCGGGTTTAAAACTATTGACAGGCAAGCTTTCATAAAATCTTTGGCTATATGGTAACTGACTTATGTGCAGAGATAGTGGGTATTGTCAAAACATGATTTTTTTTGACTAGCTAAAATTACACTCATAGGTTACATTGTTCATTGTTCATTTTCTTTGATACTGTACAGCAAAGATACATGTTGGCATAGGTGAAAGATTGGTAAAAGAAAATTTACTAAAGACTTGGCCAAGTCAAAAGGCAATTGGGTAAGTTAAAGGCTGTCAATCGAGCAGCAGACACAAATATGAATTCCACATAGAGTCTAGTGCTGAAGAGGTTACAACTTTAGAAATCCAAGTTCTTTGGGGCAAAACAAGAAAATGAAAGACTAATCCATTTGGAATGAGCAGTGATTAACTGGAGAAAGAACTGATTCATTTTCTTTTAATATTTGCATATTTGCTATTATTTTATACTAGAGGCCTGGTGCATGAAATTCGTGCATGGAGGGGGCTGTCCCTCAGCCCAGCCTGCACCCTCTCCAATCTGGGCCCCCTTGGGGAATGTCTGACTGCCGGTTTAGGCCTGATCCCTGTGGGACTGCTGGCTCCCAACTTCTCCCTGCCTACCTACCTGATTGCCCCTAACCGCTTCTGCCTGCCAGCCTGATCACCCCTTAACCCAGTGGTTCTCAACCTTCTGGCCCTTTAAATACAGTTCCTCATGTTGTGACCCAACCATAAAATTATTTTCGTTGCTACTTCATAACTGTAATGTTGCTACTGTTATGAATCATAATGTAAATATCTGATATGCAGGATGGTCTTAGGCGACCCCTGTGAAAGGGTCATTTGACCATCAAAGGAGTCGCGACCCACAGGTTGAGAACCGCTGCACCACTCCCCTGCCAGCCTGATCAATGTCTAACTGCTCCCCTGCCAGCCTGGTCACCCCCAACTCCCCTCCCTCCCCTGCAGGGCCTAGTCCCCCCAACTCCCCTCCCCTGTTGGCCTGGTCACCCCTAACTGCCCTCCCCTGTTGGCCATCTTGTGACCATATGGGGGCAGCCATCTTGTGCGAGGGCATGATGGTCAATTCACATATTATTATATAGGATTATTCACATCTGATTTAGAGAACGTTAGTTAAGACCTGCTGCCCTAACTGGTTTGGCTCAGTGGATAGATCATCGGCCTGCAGACTCAAGGGTCCCAGGTTTGATTCTGGTCAAGGACATGTACTTTGGTTGCAGGCACATCCCCAGTGGGTGTGCAGGAGGAGGCAGCTGATCGATGTTTCTCTCTCATCGATGTTTCTAACTTTCTATTCCTCTCTCTTCCTCTCTGTAAAAAATCAATAAAATATATTTAAAAAAAAAGACCTGCTGAAGATTTAAGGAAGAGTTTATGATTTTAAGTACAATATGCATCTATTCTAATCTCTATAATAAAAGCCTATGTGACCATTACGGCAGAACGACCAGGAGTGACCGGTCGCTATGATGCTCACTGACAAACAGGAGGCAGATGCTCAACACAGGAACTGCTCCCTGGTGGTCAGGGTGCTCCCATGGGGGGAGTGCTGCTCAGCCAGAAGTCAGGCTCATGGCTGGCGAGTGCAGCTACAGTGTGGGAGCCTCTCCTGCCTCTGCAGCAGTACTAAGGAGAAGCAAGCCAAGTGGTAAAGAGCAGTGAGCAGGCGGGTGGTAAGGAGCAAAGGGTCCTGGACTGGGAGAGGGCTGTCCACCTGGTGGACATCCCCTGCAGGCTCCCAGATTACAAGAGGGCACAGGCTGGGCTGAGGTTCATATCCCCCCCTCCCTGTGCACAAATTTTGTTCACCAGGCCTCTAGCTAATAATATTTTTAAAGTGAAAGAGGTTTCTGATCTTTTCTTTAAATACATCTATCTTATGTCCTGACAATAAAACTTATCATGCTATACGTTAGAGATTGATAAATGATTCTAAAACACTTTAAAAGTGAGTCATAGTTAACCCTATTTCAGTAGAACTGCCACAAAATAAATATACCATATAACAAAGCTTTACTGAGTAGAGAAAAAGTCAAGTAGAAAAACAAAATTCCTGAAAATCTTATCATTTCAAATTGCTGAGGAACTTCTGGAGGACCTAGGGATATTAAACCAAAGGCTAAGCTTGTCTTGGGCCAAATTCTTGGTTCACAAAATAAGCCGTCCTCTGAAATTTGAAGAGATGAAGTATGAGTGATGAAGTACATTAACTAAATAAAGGTGAGAAAATTGTGCAAATAAGAGCTAAAAATGATTTATTTTCCTTATTATCTGAAAGAATTTCACAATCATTTGAGTTGACCCAAAACAAAAGGATTATTTTCAAGTGTCTCTTAACTAAATGTAGACAGTTTTCACACAGAGGGCAATATTGTTGAACTGGCTGTGAATCTATCATTGAGGTTGTTTATCTGTCAGTTTTGTTATTACTCTGAGGTTCTAAATACTGCTGAGTATCACTGATAATAGCATGCTTGAAAAATATGCCTAAGTAGACTTTAGAGAAAAAAAATAATTGCTTAAGTGATAAAAGTACATTTATTTAGATATCTTGTATGTATAGAGTCAGACTGGACAATTCAGTGAAAAATATATGTAAGGCAGAATAATTTTATTTTTACTTTCTATGTTAATTTTAAAAGAATCACTAACCTTTCTTATTATATTGTTAGAAAATCTACTGCTATGTTGTTAAAGTAGTCAGAGAGAGAAACATTGGCAAACCGTCAGTTGGCATATGTCAACAGGAACCCTGGCTCTTATCTCAATTTGGAGAAATGATTATGTACACCATTGGGTATATTTTATTTATTTGTTTGTTTGTTTATGCAATGGTTATAAGTCAAGTGCTTAATTATTACTTGTTAAGGTAACTATAACTGTTCATTTTGTGAGAGTGTAGATCAGAATGGCCTGGAGTTTTCCATAATACATACGTAACAATTCATTATATATGCTAAAAAATCAATTATAGCTTTTTTTCCTTTTCTTTATTGATTAAGGTATTACATATGTGTCCTTATACCCCCATTGAACCCCCACCCCCTACTCATGCCCTCATCCCCCTTGTGTCTGTGTCCATTGGTTAGGCTTATATGCATGCATATAAGTCCTTTAGTTGATCTCTTCCCCTTACCCCCACTCTCCCCTATCTTCCCTCTGAGGTTTGATGGTCTGATCGATGCTTCTCTGTCCCTGGATCTGTATTTGTTCATCAGTTTATGCTGTTCATTATATTCCACAAATGAGTGAGATCACGTGATATTTATCTTTCTCTGACTGACTTATTTCACTTAGCATAATGCTCTCC
>NW_005363578.1:255365-257441 GCF_000412655.1 Myotis brandtii | reverse complement strand
AAACAAGTGAAACTCACAAGAAAATTGTAACTATGGTGACCACTACCTTGTTTACCTCTGGCTATAAATAAAGGTTCAGCTTGCTGTCTGGATCTCTCTCTGTGACCTCAGCCAGGCACAGGAAGATCCACCTAGCCAGTTTATTCTCTTTGTCTTTTCTACATCCTTTGCCTCCCCCACTCAGGCTCACTGAACCCTTGGCTGTGCTGGCACGGCACACAATACTTAAATCCAGGTTGTCTAACTTCTACTCTACTATATCTTACTATAACATTCTAAGTTCCTTTCATTTTAAACAGAAAAAAAATGTTATTATTAAAGAAAATTTAGGCATAACTATTGGCTTCCAAATTTAAATGGTGATAGAGAACTAAATAACATCATAGTAGTAAATTAACTACTTAAAAAGGGAACAAAAGAAATATGAACTAGTATAATAGCAATATTTATCTAATGCATTAAAATTGTTGTATTACTCTGACAGAGAATTTCATATTTCAATAATTTGCCATAAAAATAAAATGATAAGCCCTAGCCGGTTTGGCTCAGTGAATAGAGTGTCGGCCTGAGGACTCAAGGGTCCCAGGTTCGATAAAATATATTTTAAAAAATAAAAATAAAATGGCAAATGTTTCGAAATGTTTATGTACAGAGTAGTTTATAACTTAGATTAGAAAAACTCTAAAAACAACTAAACTATATATAACTAAAATTGCTACCTATATAATTATAACATAATTTGTATATTTATATATAATAATGTGTTCATAAAATAAAAACATATGGACACTAAAAAAAGCATAGGGTAAGCTGTATTTGGTTGTATGAGAAAGTCAGTTGAACACTCCAATTGCACTTTTCAGTTGGAAAATACATATAGCATGGATGACCCAAATACATACATGTTTATGTATTTTATTTATTTTTTAATTTAGTGATTATGTGTTAATTTTATAATAAAATATTCCAGTTTATATTAAATCAATAAAGCAGTTAATGTTCTCCCCGAAGGAAATGAGAATCACTTGAAAGAGCATCAGTGGTAAAACTTTTTAAGGTTATGATTTCCCTGGATTATTTTTCAAGGCCAAAATCATCCATTCATATCACATCATGACATTGGGACCATATTTTACATGATAGTTGAGATTGCTATGTCAGGTAGACAACTATTCTTAAGTGACTTCTTAATTTTATCACACTGGTATTCTACTGGAAAAAATAATACTAGAGACACCTATATCAATATATTATATAGAATACATTGATATGAAACAATGGCATGAGTTAAAACGGCAGTGGTCTGAATTTAAGATCTGCCCTTTACTAGTTGCCATCAGTTCAAATAACGTGCATTTCCTTTTCCACGACAAAAGAGCTCACATTTTGTCATGTCTAAAATCTTTTTATATTCCAAAATTCTGTGCTTAGTGTGTGGGAAAAGAATTGCACTAGACAGCAGATGATCAGACGCAGGCAAAGCTCTGAGCTGCAGCTCATAGGCATAGCTGTGAAATTCATCATGCACTAGACAAATTTCAAAGGCGTGAAGATGTGAAAAGAGATGGGTGTGGACCCAAGAGAGAAATGGTGAACTTTGAGATTATAAAGTAAAACTTGATTTTACAGAGTTTAAAAAACACATCATAATTTTATGCTAGATAAAAGAAAGAAAAGGAAGAAGGAACTAATATTATTTGATACTGGACACATATCAAACAAACCATGTATTTTATTCCTCACAAAATTGGGTGAAAATGTGTAATCAGCTGCCTTTTAACATCGGGGAAATAGGGATGGAACTGATAAGTAACTTACTGACAAACTAAATATAGACAACTATTAGGCAAATGCAGAAGCTGGTCTCTAACTTCATAGCCCATTTTCCTTCCACTATCTTCTAACATGCCACACTGGTGGTTTTACTGGCTCTGAAGGTAGATCAGTTACAAAAGAGCATGCATTTCTCTATTACATTCTATGCTAAAAAGACCTAATCTGAGTTGGCCATTTGAGAAAATCAAACCCAGAAAAAACACCTATGTAAATTGTCATCATCATCATCATCCCCCTCAT
>NW_005363578.1:239919-255227 GCF_000412655.1 Myotis brandtii | reverse complement strand
GAGAGGTAGAGAGAGATAGAAACATCAATGATGAGAGAGAAACATTGATTGGCTGCCTCCTGCATGCCCGGGGATCGAGCCCGCAACCCTGGTATGTGCCCTTGACCAGTATTGAACCTGGGACCCTTCAGTCCACAGGGCAACGCTCTATCCACTGAGCCAAACCAGCCAGGGCAAATGACCTTTGTTTTTAAATCGTCAATTAAACACTTAAGATTACCAATCCAGATGGAAAAACTTTCCTTAGTGTGGATGCTTATGCTTCAGGCTACCATATAAACTAAAAAACCTATTTTAGAATGAGAAAATGAGTAGACATATGTAATAAGCCTACTCAAATATCATGAAAGCAATTAAAAATATTTGTAGAGCATGTCTCATGAAGTCAAAATACAACTTTTTCACTTCTTTTCTGGGAGATGACCTTATTGTAAATAATATAGTTAATGCCACACAATTATCATATTCTATACTAATTGGATTTTCTGTTAAATAGTTTTAAAGAGCAAAGTCAACAGTTAACATGATTAAAAATGCATACATAATAAGAATTTTATTCTGTCTTGTATTAATGTTTATTTTAAAATGTTCTTGTATTATGGAGCCATCTGTTTCTTTCCTACTATGGTACTAAGTTCTGTAATCATAGCACTCAAGAGAGATCATAGTTTTTCTTCATGATATGAAAGGGATTCTATATTTCATTCAAAAGAAATAGTTTCATTCAAACTCTAAAGTAACTGGGAAGAAACTGTTAATAAAATTAAAAACTGAGCCTGACTTCTTCATGAATTTATTTTTTTTCCTTGTTATCTACACTCACAGTGGGTTCATAATGAGTGACTGGGTCATAAATTTCCTTGTCTTGACAAGAGAAAAAAAAAGATCTCAAGTCAGCCAATGGGTCACATTTTTGAACTTCTAAATTCTCACTAAAACAGCAGCAATATTCTTTTGAATATATGACTTTCAAATCACCTTTTGAACACATTGAGATCAATTAAACAATAAGTATATTCTCATTTACAAAAGAAATCAATCAGCTGTCATTTTTGATTGATTATTCTTAGTTGGAGTGGTATTTAATCTATGAATTTATTACACATTTTCAACTACTATAAAATGACATGTGAATTAGAAATGGTGTCTCAAGTGAATGGATGAGAAAATCCAGTTCTCTCCCAAAACATTTTGTGAAATCTTCCTTGAACCATGTGATCAGCTGTTATTGAAGAAGGTAAGTTATTTTTGTTAGGCATAAAACTGTAACGCCTGCTATGCTATCAAGGACAAAAACATTAGCAAAAAATTGAACCCAAAATATGTGCCCAGGGCAAATTAAGCAAAGTCTACAGTATTAGTATGATTCACAGGATTCTTTTAAAGACCTTAAGTGCTATTTTTCACTGTAAAATATGCTGCATGAGGCTTAAGTAATTTTTGTGGATAAGCCCATTTAACTGGTACCCCAGCGACAATATAAGTCATTGGCCTCTGTCACTGTTCTAAATATATATCAGAAAAATATTTTCCACATCCACATTTTAATATTATGGGATTGGAACCATCCTTAATTAAGTGGCAGAGTGGGTACGGTCTACCTAAATTGAATAATTTTATCACTATAATTGTTTATAATCATTAGAATATGGTTATGATAAAATGTAGATGGCATTCAGTATTATTTTTTTATTCTTTATTGATTAAAGTTTTACATATGTCTCTTTTTTCCCCCATTGACCTTTCCCCGACCACTCCCATCCCCCAGCACATACCCTCACCCCGCCCCCTAGTGTCTGTGTTCATTGGTTATACTTATATGCATGCATAATGTCCTTTGGTTTATCTCTTATCCCCCACTACCTACCCTCTTCCCTCTGAGGTTTGATGGCCAGAGAAGCATCGAACAGTGTTATTCTTTTAAAAATTTCTACTGACAATAGACTCTTTTATTGCCTACTGGGGCAGACTGCTTTCTCCCAGCCTTGGTATGCCATTACTTACCATGAATATTTTTAAAATCAGTTTTCAAAACGTAAAATTCTCTCTCCTTAGAAAAATATGGCAACCACATTTTTTCCCATTAAAAATCCAGCTAAGCAAGAAATTAATTTGGTCCATTGGCAGCCTCTTTCACTGACACTTTTTTTCAATGACCGTGTTTTTGTATTATGTATTTAACATTGCAGCTATATCTCTTGTAAAAAAGCAAAAGCCAGAACTGCATGGGTCACATGGCTGTGGGAGGATGAGAATTGTAAAAAAAAAAAAGGCTTTTATGGAATCTATATGTTCCCTTCTTAACAC
The DNA here is from genome assembly GCF_000412655.1 of Myotis brandtii. Classification (NCBI taxonomy): domain Eukaryota; kingdom Metazoa; phylum Chordata; class Mammalia; order Chiroptera; family Vespertilionidae; genus Myotis; species Myotis brandtii. The sequence continues at coordinate 252,920 of NW_005363578.1, read as the reverse complement.
AAAAGCACAAATTTATCAAATACATTTATAGGAAGCATGGATTGTTGAAAGTGGCACATGGAAACTCTATCCATTTCTATGTTCATGGAAAGAGCAGGAAATTGAGTTATATTAACCTACAATTAAAGTTATGATCAAATCAGCAAAAGGATGTTGTAAGTGAGAGGAGAAAGCATTAATTCAGACTCTTATGTGCCACTGTTGGCAGTCAGCTGGTTACATACATTATTTCACATATTCTCAATCATTCTCCAAAGTATTGACCACAATATCCATTTTATAGGTAGGTAAACTAGAGATCAGAAAAATTTAATAACTTGCCAAATTTTCCATAGTTAGTAAGTACCATGCAGGATTTGTATCAAGATCAGTCTGACTAGAAGTTTATTTTCCCATTGCACCAAAAATGCAGATTAAATGGAATATGCATATGAGAGTTGAGAACTAGCTCCTAAAAAACATATTTATGGAAAAACCAAGCACTACTAAAAAAGGTAATTCTTACTATATATTAATTACTTCTTAGTTTGTAAGGGAAGAATTACTATCTTTGATTAAGTAATGAAGGGTAAATTGCTAAGTCAGGAGTTGTTTCACCGATTCAGGTCAACTACCTGTTATCCTGATATAACCAAAGAACCAAATTATTCATCCAACTGAAGTATATTCAGTGTGTGTGTGTGTGTGTGTGTGTGTGTGTGTGTGTGTGATTTACATTGAACATTTGAATAGAAATATTTTCAAAACCCTATATCAAATGCTAATACATACCGCTTTTTTGTTATAAATCAACTAAACAATAGGAATCTTCATATTTTAACTTTCACACTTTTGTGATAACACACTTTACACACCTGTTCTTACTAATCCTTATGCTTTTGGAGGAGAGTAGCCAAGAACAAATGGGAGACAGTGTCTGACCTGCACAGAGTATGTTTAGAAAATCTTTGCAAAGTAAATAAAACGGTATCAACTGTTATCAACATAAAGCGAAGCTTAGAATCATGACCCAGAGATATCATTTTTAAATAATATTCCCATCAGAAAATGTCAATATTAAAATATGGTTGGAAATAGAAATAAACTGACATTTGGTTATTCAATGTTATTCTTTGTTGTCTCTTACAATAAAAAATATACCTTTTTTGAAAATATTATAACAGGATGAAGGAAACCATCAGATGGTGTTATATCAAAATACGTTGTTACATTAATACAATTGTATACTTACATAAGCGGGATACTAATTAAGTGCCCAACAGCCTCTCATAAAATCAATGAGGGAGAGAACAATATGTTTACATTCTCTCCTATGATAGAAGGTGTTTTATAATTCCTTCCAAGAAATGCTTCCCCCAAGGTATATCCATAAGTTTGGAAAAGATAAAAAAAATAAACAATATTCATAGGACACATGGTAAATTTAAGAACATGTTGCTCTATACTCATTCTCTAAATATTTGTTATTTAGTGTAAATCTAGTCCTTTTTTTTTTTTTACTCAATCCTTCAAAAGGTCATTGGAAGATTATTGACCACTTCAATCTCTAAGGTATTCTGCAAACTCTAACTGATTCATAATATGAAAAATGAATTCACTTAAAGTCTAAAATATAAAAGAACACAAATATCCCTCTGCTTACATATTTTATAATGAGAACTTAGAGAAATTGTACTGAAATAGTTAAATATATTTTGATCCAATTGTATCTGCTTGCATGGAAAAACAGTTGATAACAGTGAACTAGACAACTAAGTTTTTTATAAAGTTTTCAAACTGTAATAAAATGCTGTACTGTAAATCTAAAATGACCCGCAAAGCTCAGGGGGAAAGTGAATATGATCTCTTTCCAGTTATTCTAGCAGAGACAATATAATTTTTGAACTTCTTGACAGCTCTATTGCTTTCTCTACCATGAGCTGGCAGTGCGTTAGCGGCGCCTTCATCAAGAAATGTTCTTTCACCTAACACTGCAAAGTCAAGATTTCACCTATTATGTGTTTATGACACTGTAGTTTGGAAGAGACACAGAGCAAAGTGAATTAAGCTAAAAACAGACAGGATTAAAGGTTAATAATAGCAAATTAGCATTCTCTTCATGTTTTTTTCATGTCTGAAACAGTGCTATTTAAAAAATCCTCTGTGATGAAAACATTTTCTTTTCTAAATGGAAACATATTTTGCACTGTATATGTAAAGACATGCAGGAAATGTAAATTTAGACTTCATGGAAGTAGACTGAACCTCTCAACCATATTTAATACTTCAAGAATTAATGAACAGTGATTGTTGGTTGGATAAGAGGCAGTCCTTGGGAAGAACACTGCGGCTTGTTCATTTTTTGTCTTTTGACAATTTAAAACATATGGCTGCAAAAAACAGGAAATTAATTTCTTCCCTTCACAAGTTAAGAAAATAATGACATTTTTAGTGCTTTAAAGGGACACCCAAATAAGTCTAGCAAGCAGTTTTTATTAAAAATGCAAATATTATGTTCTATATTCAATGTTACACTGGTTTCCTTCACAAGCTTGCATGCAATATTATGCTTCATGACAAAGTATACAAAAATAAATGAAAAAAAAAACTTTGATTCAAATGTATGTCAAGTGTTTTGTTTGGGGAGCGTACTGTACAGAACAATTCACTTAAAAGGATCAAGTCCGTGAGGAAAGGAAGACTATCAGAGGAGAATGCAAGGGAGGAAATGTTTTGCAGATGTACTGCATTTAAATTAATAAAATCTCATTAGGTTTTATGTTTGCCAATAACGGCTGGAAAAGTTACCATACATTGTAGGAACAATTACCCAAATCTTCACTGTCTCATTAGGTTTGTCATACTGTTTTCATTATAATACATTAGAACTTGCAAGTGAGCCTTCCGTAATGACATATTGTTCCAATTCTCCTTTCAGCAGGCTCTAAGATATTTTAGTATTTGTGCTATAAGCCAGCAGGTGTCTTCACTTTGCTTTTCTGAATCAGTTTTATACACAGACCTCCAGACACCGAAAGGAATGTAAAAGGGCTTTCAACAACCACATAAAACTGAGTCTGATGAGAGTAAAGCAATACACACTATTTTTATGATTTTATAGTAATTCAAGACACTAAAAAATGTGCACCTTTACAGTACATGTCTGCTCTGGTAAGACCTGTTAGTGAGAGCTGTATCCATGTAGATAAACCATGCAGTATGTAAAGTGTAAAGATTTGCATAACAAATGGAAGACATAGAGCTGATTTGAATATCTGAAGCACTATAAACTTCAATAAGAACAACCAGCACTGTTTGAGCTTTCAAGGCACTTGCATTCAAATGAGAAAGATTTAAAAAGGATACGATTTTTAAAACGCTTTGAAGCTTCTTATTAAAGGTCTTAGGCAGCTCAAGGTTAAAATAAATATTGGATTTAAGGTGGGTGAAAAAAGATTTAGAAGCAATTTAAAGTAGAAATCACTTAGCAGTGAAATAGCATGAATGTTTATAGTTAGTGTAATTGTCACCTGACCTTCAATAAACAGAGAACCACTCTATACCAGTCACAAGAATGAAAAAAACTTTCACCAATGCATTCAAGTTTCTACTCTACTCATTTCTTATGAGTAAATTATAACTCAGAAAATATTTTTCCTAAAATAATAAAGTCCCCCCCGCCTCCAAAGTGTAGCTAAATGTGAGCATCTGAAACAATAGTGATCAAGATACCTGCTGATGCATTAAACAATGACTAGAGTGAAATAGCATTTTGTGAAGTGTCCTTTTTAAAGCAGGTGACAGCTCACGAATATCTCACTCGATTTGTGTATCAAATAGGGGAACAAAAGCTATTGCTAAATGCATTAAAGTGGTTTCAAAAATTCTCATGCACTGATGGTGGGTGTTGGGCATTTTTTAAATTTTATGACTGGGGAAAAAGACCAAAAGAATAACCTCTTGCATCTGAAGTCCTTTTAAAAATATCCAAAACTTTTAGCTATTAATAACATAAGAATATTATTTTGTGAGATACATGCATACTTGTCTATAACCAATGATATATAACTCCAGGTATAGTTAGAGTATAATTACCATTAAAAAGATAAATAAAAAGACATACTATGTAGAAAGAAATAAAATACAGAACTCTCCAACAAAAGAGTAATGATTTAAACAATGCATTATTTTTACAAGGTACATTATTCCCAGTTCTATAGAACGGATGGAACAAGTCATCCCTGCAAGGTTCACTCCCACAGAAAGTCACTGGTAACTTTCTCATTCATCATCTGAGCAGTGTTGTGAGGAGTTATGTGGCTCAATTTGCTTGACTTAGAATTCTGCAGTACCAGGGCATCATTTCAGTAGTGACCTAACAAGTTCTTACAGAAAATTATCTGCAATAAACTATTGTTAGGCTGGATATATGAATGAAACACTTTCATTACTACCATGTAATAGGTAGGAAAAAAAAGGTTTTCTTCCAACTATTTGTACTTAATCTGTAAAAACAGCAGTGTGTGCATCCATATAAACATTAGTTATTACACATAACATTTGGAAATTAATTTATTTGGCAATAAGCATGTTTGTTTTCAAAAGGGCCCATCCAAAAGGTGAAAATTTTCAGATTAATTCAAAATCAAATAAGAGTGAAACACACCTTGGAAATGTCAAACAAATATGAGTGAAAATAACAGAACAAATTGGAGGATAGTTGTTCAGCACTTTGACATAGAGAACTTAATTTTAATAAGTTACAAAGAATGAGAAAATTTAGGCCTTAGGACAGAGGTTTGTTGTATTTTAATCTGTCACTTCTCATACATATTCCATTCCTAACTCATAATTATCTTCAGGGAACTGAATGCCCTATTATTGATTGCTTTATCTGTACGCATGGATGCTAAGCATGAATGACTAAGTGTCCCGTACTTTCTTAGGTTCTTTACCTGTATTAACCCTTTTATTATAGCTAATTTAGGAAGAAGAAACTGTCATTATTTTCATCATCATTCCTATTTATGAATGAAAAACCAGAGGCTAAGAAACTAGACCAAAGCCAGATAGAGCTTGGAATCAGATTTAAAACCAGATGGATTGGCATTGAAGACCACATTCTTGAACATATACATACAATCTTCTCAAGAATGCATTCATGATCCATAGAGATAATTTCATAGAATTTTTAATTCCTATTCCAAACTCTCTCTCTCTCTCTCTCTCTCTCTCTCTCTCTCCTCTCTCTCCCCTTTTTTCTCTCTCTTCCCTTGCATAGGCATGCAAATTATTGATACACATTTAGCAATAGCTTTTTCCCCTACTTGTCACACAAATAAGATAATATTTTTATGGGTTGTTAACTGCTTTTGAAAACATCTACCAACATCACAGCCAAAGTGGGATTTATCTTAGATATGCAAGCATGGTTCAACGTTTTAAAAAATCAATTAATATAACCCACCTCACCAACAGGTTGAAGAAAAAATTAAATTATCATATTAATAGGTTCAGGAAAATCATTTTATAAAAATTCAATATCCATTTAAGATTAGAAATGTTCAATAATTTAGGTATGTGGGGATGTCCTTACCTTAGTAAACATATCTATAAGAAACCTATAGTTAACATCATTACTTGATGAGAAACTTGAACTTTCCCATTAAGATCAGAAACAAAGAAAGGATGTCTCCTCTTATCACCATTTTTCAGTATCATACTCGTTCTAACTAATAAAATAAGACAAGAAAAGGGGAAAAGTATATAGATTGGGAAGAAATACATAAAACTGTCTTTGTTCAAATCTGACATGATTGCCAAAGTATAAAAGCTTATAGAACCAACAACACAAATACTCCTGGAGCCCTGGCCAACGTGGTTCCATTGGTTGGAGTGTCCTCCAAGATACTGAAAGGTTGTGGATTTGATTCCTGGTCAGGGCACATACCTAGGTTATGGGTTCAATCCCTAGTCAACACATGTTCAGAAGGCAACCAACTGATGTTCTCTCTCACATTTGTATTTCTCTCTCCTCTCTCTCTTTCTCTCTTCCTTTTCCTCTCTCTCTAAATTCAATAAGCATATCTATCTACCTAAAATGAAGAGACCATGAAGATATTTAAATTCTTTAGATGCTATGGGCTGAATGTTTGTGTCTCCCCTCACCACCCACCACAATCTCCAAATTCATGTGTTGAAACCAAATGGTCCATGTCATAGTAGTAGAATGTGGAAACTCTGGGAGGCACTGAAGTCATAAGGCTCTACCTACATAAATGGGATTAGTGATCGTATAAAAGAGACTCCAGAGAGCTAGTTGTCTTTTCCAGCAGGTGAGGATACAAGAAGTCTTCAATCTGCAAGAGTGCCCTCACTCACCCTTGCTGGCACCCTGATCTCAAACTTCCAGCCTCCAGAATTGAGAGAAATGCATTTCTGTTGTTTGTAAGCCCTCCAGTTTATGGTATGTTTGTTATAGCAGCCTGAAGGGACTAAGGCTAATAGCCTATTCTAGAAATTTTATAAAAGTCTCAGTCTTCTTCTAGACCCCTCTAGTCTGTTACCCTCTCTGCAAGTCTAAGTTATTTTATTTTTACTTGTTTTGTAAACTATTTTTTATTACTATCAGAGGGGAAGGGAGAGAGAGAGATAGAAATGTCAATGATGAGAGAATCATTGATTGGCTGCCTCCTGCATGTCCCCTACTGGGGATTGAACCTGCAAGCCAGGCATATGCTCTGACAGGGAATCAAACCATGACCTTCTGGTTCATAGGTCAACACTCAACCACTGAGCTACACTGCCCAGGCAAATCTGAGTTATTTTAAATAGCTTGGACAGCTTCTTGATGAAACAGGGTGGCAGAGGTAGCAGAGCACTGCTTCTTCAATTCAGTTATGGAGATATGGCAACAAAGATTTGAATATAGAAATAGGTATATTTGCCCAAGTACTATTTTCCCTATTATCAGTATCAAAGTTTATAATAAGGTTACTATAGAAACAAAGTATATGTAAATATAACGTAATTGAAAGGAATGGCATGACATGTTTAGCAAGAATAAAGTAGTCTGTACCCCTGCTAAAGTCCTATAGTAGCTTTAAAAATTCTCTCAGAAAAAAAAACCTTACTTAGCTTTGGGTACCTATAAGAATAATAACACATAGTAAGCTTTACATTGGTACAATGATCACACTTTAAGATTAAGAAATAAGGCAAAAATGGATGTACTATTCAATACATTCTATTGGTAAATTTTATGTACAAACATATACACATATACCTGCACACATGTGGCTTAGCTATTAATGTTTCAGTTAGTATCCTGTAAGCTATAAATCTATAATAATAAAAGTGTAATATGCCAATTAGACCGGACAGCCAAACGACCTTCCGATGTCCTTCCAGACGACCTTTGGGACAAAGCCAGGGCTGTGAGGGCCTAGGGCAGCCGCTGAGGGCAGCCACCATGGCTGCAAGCACCAAGTCCCTTGCACAAATTTCATTCATCGGGCCTCTAGTATAAAATGTTAACTATTTTGGTTGAATAATAGTATGAAAACAGGATACTTTTTACACTGTAGTATAAGACAAACAGTTATAGGACCATAACAGGTCTAATCTTCTTGTTGCTATAAACACATTCTATAACCTTAAGCCAAGTTACATTAACCTCTTTGGGCCCCTTTTCCAGTTTTTATACAGGATGGAGCAAAATTGGCTTTACAGTTGTGAATGTGCACAACAGAATTTATTCTTGTATTATTATTTATTAATTATTTTTATTTAATAAGTTTTCATTGAGTAACTCATATGTATTAATTATTGTATTGTTTTTCATATGAACAACTGTAAGCCTACTTTTGCCTTACCCTGTATTATAGGTTTAACCATTTTTTAATTCTAAAATTATAAGGACTTTGATAATCTTTTTAAAAATATATTTTTTATAAATTGTTCCCAATTATAAATTATTCTATGCACTGTTTGTAATTTCTATCAGTTAATGTTCCAAATTAGAGTAAGATACTCTGAAATCAAGACTTAATTATTCACATAATATAAAAATCAGAAGGTATTTTAATATTGCTATTATTAATTATTCTGTTTTGCTCCCAAAAGATTAAATGTACCTAGTACTCTTAGTTTATCCATGTATAAGTTGTCTATCCTTAGACCCCCAACTTACATGGATTTTGAAAATGATTTAAGTAACCAAATTTGTACTCAGATATACTTCCAGGCAAAGGCATATTACACATTAACTTCATTTCTTTTAAAAAAACCACAGTACTTTGTATTGATTTTGTTTTTCTTTTAAAATCAAGAAGCAAGATAAAATATTGGTTCAAGGCCATATTCTGCAGGCCTCCATAGGTTTGTTTTTAAAGTGATAACAGAACAATAGAAGAAAATGCAATTAAATGCTTTCTTGTAAAAACAACGAATTTCCCTTGTAATTGAGTTCTTAGCATTTACTGAAGAATGTCCTTGTTCATTTGCCTTTATAATGTTTCCCTATATATCTTATTTGGGCTTGTCAGCAACTCATTAAATTATTTAATTTTATATTGCATTTGTAATATAATGAATTACTCCTTCATATAAATTGACCAAAATTTAGAAACAAACATAAAATTGGAAGTAACAAATTTGTGATGAGAGAAAGCACCTATAATAAGAAAAATACTATATTAAATTGTTTTCAGCTTACTTACAAATATATAACCAATTGTAAAATTTCTTTAATTTTTAAAGAAAGAAATTTTAGGTCTGTCAAGTTCTGTAAAATGGATGTTTATTTGATTGCAGCTGAGCTTTTGGGGTGGGGATTTCAACTATTTTAATTACGTTTTTTTTTAACAGACTTTTACTGTTGGAATTAGCAAGTGTAAGTACTTCAAAAATGTAAGACATAAATTCTATCATCTCTCAATTACTCATAGAAATAGAGAGAAATTATATAGATATTCCAGAAAAGGACAGGACCCAACAATAATTACTTGTGACTTTGAAATGGCCTATGTTATATTATTTCCAGTCAAAATGACCTTTCAAATTATGCTTTTTTTCAGTTTCATGTGAAGTTGGTTTGTATTTGTTGCATACACACTATGGTGGCAAGGACCAATTCTATGTATGGTGAAAGTAGAAGTAATATATGTATTATAGCTAGAATCTCATGTGTAAGCTTTTCCAGAAAGGTAACCATCAATGATTAATAATAATAATAACAAAACAATAACTACATGTAACCAAGGGGTCATTGTTTTTAGGTCATAAAATTGTATTTTCATTATAGGCAAGTCATAAAATGTTGAATTCTTTCAATAACACTTGCATTCTTAAGATAAATAATTTTAGTTTCTCATAAAAATAATTCTATACTTCTATTTCAAGAACGATGCATTTTAACACTTAATGAATTTCTCCATTATTTTTTACTTTCATTCTATGGCAAGGCTTACTAAAAGCCATACCACAGCAGAGAGGCAAATTCAACCAAAATCAATCATGTTTTATTATGTTCAGAAAAACAGTTTTAATACAACTTTCTTCTTGGAATCAGTTAGAACAAATGCAATTTTCTGCAGGGCTATTGTTCAGAATGATGAACCACATATATATACACATCTGGCCACCTGAAAAGAGAATCCAAGAAAATTTGAAGATCCTCCTACAGAAACAACACTTGATGAATGGAGCCTTTTATCATCTTCTCTCTACTCCTACCAAAATGAAAGGGCAAAACATCTCTGAAAATTTGTAGAGCAGTCACATATTCATTGCAAACCACCACCAGAGATGCTTAACAGAACACTATATCCTACCAACTTGTGATTGCAAACAAGTCAAAGGCTCATATTATGAACAATATCACCAGAAAACAGTAAACTTCATGATATAAATGTCAGCTTGACATGATGTATTAGTGTGCCACCCCCAAATATTATTCTTTAGATGTTGTAGCACAGAATGCTCACTTCAGCAAAATATATAGGGACTTGTGACTTTTTGAATTTAACATACCACAGGGGATACTACCCAGTAACTATGAAAAAAAATTAACAAATTTTGGATTAGAGCTCCAATACTAAAAAGGCATTAAATAAATGAAATTGCCCAAGGTTTTGGTGAGTTACAAGTTTTGGAGGCTCTGGATGAGAACTGCAACATAACTCATTATAGCTCCGGGCACTAATAAGTTATGAGGCACTCACACGTATGAGATAAACCCCATAACTTACTGAAGTCTATATCATACCTTCATTATATCTAGGGACATGTGAAATAGCTGAAATTCAGCTCAAAACCCCAAAGTTCAGTAATAAAAGTGAATAAATCAGCACATCTATTGATTTTGCTGTCTTTTTTGTGCTTTTTGTTATCCTACTTCCCTTTAACATCTGAAAGATTCCAGCATTTTTCTTTTGAGCTCCTTCCATGTTGGCATTTTAGGTATGCTGGAAAACATCAAAATAAACTAGGTTTCTGCTTTGCTCTGCTCTCAAGAGTAATTATATTAGTCAGTCAAAAATCTTAGGCACTTTCTTCTTCTAACAAATGAAATGCATCACTTTACTCCAAAGGCAGAACTGTGGAGACAAATTCAAAATCCATACTCATATCATAATGTATGGTGACAAAGAGAAGTATGAGAAAATAATGCAGTGTATTTTAATAAAGGTATAAAGGCAGTGCGATTTTTTGATAAATAAGGAACTTAAATGGAATAATAGAAATCAATCATTTAAGAAAGCATCCTATATCTGAAAATACACACACACACACACACACACACACACACACGCCTTAAAAAAATAAGAATGTCTATAAATGCCTTTAAATTTTGTATTTATATAGTTTAATGTACAATTTCATAAAAAAGCAACATAAGTGATATTTCTACTGATATAAAAATGAACACAGTGTAAGAGTAAGTAAGATAGCATAGGGGACATTCAAATTTTTAAATAAAAGATCACAAGTGTGTGATTTAAGGAGATAATGAACATTATGCAAGATTATAAATTTCATCATGCAGATGTATCCTTAAATAAAAGCTAAATGGAGATACTTGCCTTTCTCAACAAATCTTTGCACAGTATTCAACAATATGAAAACATAGGCAGCAGAAGGCTACAGGCTCAGTGGAGAACCAAGATCAGGATAAGTGTGGGCACAGATGTCACTGGCTAATTGATGTGTGTGTGGGTGACAATCAGTGACTGTTTAAAGTTAGAAGCCAATGAAATTATCCTGTTTTCTTTGATTACAAAATTCGCTTTATTACAGTTAATAATTCGGATTAACTATTCACCGATTAAAAATGCAGATTAATTATTACCCTGTTATTAATATGGATTAACTATTAACAGATTAATAATGCAGATTAACTTTAACCTGTTAAAAATGCAGATTATTAACTGGTTAATAGTGCGCATTAATTATTAATCGGTTAATAGTGCAGATTTTGTAATCCAAAGTAAACACGATAATTTCAAGAGAAACATCAAAAGTGCTTTATTCAAAGTAATGTCCATCGCTAGCTACACATTTCCCCCATCTTCCAGGTAATTTGTGGATACCGTCCCAATAGAACTTTTCTTGTTTTGAGGCAAACCATTCAGAGACCCAGTTTTCCACTTCTTTGTACATTTTGAAGTGCTGCTCAGAAAGTGCGTGTGCCATCGATCAGAACAAGTGGGAATCTGAAGGAGCAAGATCTGGTGAATACAGCGGGTGGATTAATACTTCCCAGGCAAGATCTTTTAATGTGTCTTCAACTGGTTTTGAAGTGTGTGATGGTGCGTCATCATGAAGCAAAATTACTTTGCCGTGTCTTCTAGCCCATTCTGGTCATTTCATGATCAAAGCGTGGTTCAAATTGATTGTTTGTTGTTGGTAGTGATCAGTATTAACGGTTTCACCTGGTTTTAGAAGCTTATAATACACCACACCTTCCTGATCCCACCAAACGCAGAGCATTGTCTTCTTTCCAAAGCGATTTGGCCTTGCAGTTGATGTTGATGGTTGACCTGGATCAACCCCTGATTTTGTGCGTTTGGGATTCTCAAAATAAATCCACTTTTCATCGCCAGTCACAATTCGATGCAAAAAAGACTTTCTTTCATGCTGTTGAAGCAACATTTTACTGATGACTTTTCGGTTTTCCATTTGTCTTTCGTTCAGTTGATGTGGCACCCATTTTCCTTCCTTTAAAATCTTTCCCATTGCTTGTAAATTATTGGAAATTGTTTGCTGAGCAACGTTTAATCTTTCTGCAAGTTGTTTTTGAGTTTGACATGCATCTTCATCCAATAATGCTTGTAATTGTTGGTTTTCAAACTTTTTTGGTTGACCTGGACGTTCTTTGTCTTTCACATTGAAATCATCACTTTTAAAGCATTTAAACCAGCGTTCACAAGTACCTTGAGATGGAGCATTTTCACCATAAGCTTCCCAAAGTATATGATAACTTTCAGCAGCACTTTTCTTCCAAATAAATAATGAATTAAAATTTCCAGCAAAAGCTCTTTTTTTTGGCACGATATTCTACATTTTTAAGTGTAAAAATATCTATGATGTTAATACCTTCAGCAAATTTGACATATGAAGTTTTGAAGCTTGTTGTAAACACAACAAAATAGCATACATATCAAATCACATATATATCAACATATATATCAACTCCATCGATTGAAAAAAATCCGCATTATTAACCGGTACACCTAGTATAACCTGACTGCTTCTTGGATATATTTAAGGCTTAAGAGAACTCAGATTCTTATTTGAAAACATGCATAATTTGTGTATACTTTAGACATTAACATTTGATATGATAAAGAAATCTCCCAATGAATAGATTCCATAAGATACTGCAATAGCTTTAGAAAATATAGCCATAAATTAAAATGAGGTGGTTTTATTGATGTTTGAAACTCAAAACAACTGTTTTCCCCCTTGGAAACTCCTTTAAAAATTATGACTTTCTTGATAAGCTCATAAAAGCCCATTTA
>NW_005363578.1:239445-239797 GCF_000412655.1 Myotis brandtii | reverse complement strand
TATACTATTAAAGGAGCTATAGAATCTAACCTTCTGTTGTGACTCTATTTGTGAATAGAGATTTTCCGTGCTCTAATAGGAAATGATAGGAAAACTGAGGCTCAGTATTCTCACCAGTGACCTCAGGAAATAGTGTATATACCTGCATTACACCTTCTGCTAGGACAGTGGTCGGCAAACTCATTAGTCAACAGAGCCAAATATCAACAGTACAATGATTGAAATTTCTTTTGAGAGCCAAATTTTTTAAACTTAAACTATATAGGTAGGTACACTGTTATTAACTTAATTAGGGTACTCCTAAGGCTTAGGAAGAGCCACACTCAAGAGGCCAAAGAGCCGCATGTGGCTC
>NW_005363578.1:231721-237193 GCF_000412655.1 Myotis brandtii | reverse complement strand
ATAGGCTAGAAGCCCAGTGCATGAATTTTGTGCACTTGGGGAGGGTCCCTCAGCTGGGCCTTAGCACTTTTGCACTCCAGGAGCCCTTGGGGATGTGGGGAGCAGGCCTAAGCCGGCAGTCAGACATTCTTAGCAATACCCCAGAGGCGAAAGAGGATCCCTCCACTGCTGCTGCACTGCCCAGCCATGAACCCTTTTTCTGGTTGAGCAGTGCTCCCCTGTGGTAGTGCACTGACCACCAGGGGACAGCTCCTGCATTGACTGTCTGCCCCCTGGTGGTCAGTGCATGTCATAGCAACTGGTTGTTCTGCCGTTTGGTTGATTTGCATATTAGCCTTTTATTATGTAGGATTGTTGTAGGAGAGACAGCACAAAGAGCTTCAGCTCAGAGAGCACTAGAAATCTCCACAGAACTGGAGATTTTTTCAAAGAAGACTACAGGCTTTGATATTGACCAGAGGCCTTCTAAGGAAACAATAATTTCTACGATAGATGTCAACTTTTATCAATGTTGAAATGGACAAAATTGCAAAGATGGGAGTTTTGAACATTAAGCATTATAAGTGGTTATCTATGGTGATGAATGGATAGTTTTATATGTCTTAATGACTGTTTAAAACACCACAGACATATTTATCTTCAGTAAAATCCTTTCTTGGTTATGTCAGTCTTTAGAGATTAAAGGGGGATAATAATATGGAAACAAATGCTATTGGTAGGGTAATCATACACTCCAATTTGCCTGGGGCAGTCTCAATTGAAACCTATTGTGGAGGCATAATTATTAATTGCACCCCCTGTCACTTCACAAGTGTCCTGGTTTAGATAATAAATTTTACAATCATACTGCTTGGTAGATCCAAGAAGACACTAGAGTGACAGACATTGAAGATGAACATTACCCTCAATCCACTACTTTCAGCTTACTTATCATGTGCCTTGCCTATCAAATAATATTTCATCACTTTCAGTCAAATCATCCAGCACAAATTGTTACTTGTAGCATATTTCATTAGTTTTACCAGGATCAAGATAATGTCACAAACATTTTGAAATAGTTATAAGAGAGTTCATTACAATTCTTAATCAAATAGCAAAATTCTGCATTGCTGTTTTCAGGGTGAGACACAGCCTAATCTTATCATGTGTCCTCATCCAGCCACTGTTCTTAGAAATGTTTATGTGCTGCTACAGATAATGAAGAAGTTGATTTAATTGGAATTCTGGTGTTTAATAATAACAGCAGCTAAATAAAGTAAGATCTCATAATGTCTCCTCTGTCTCTTTGTAAGTTATGGGACTCATCCTTTTGTGACTTTCTTCTTTGCAATGTGATATAATGTACTATACTAATATAGGATATTGACTCACAATAAATCACACCAAAAAGGAAGGAGAATTTTGATCATACAGGACATAATAAGATAATATTCATGTATCCCAATATATTTGCAATAATGTCTCTTGTTTTTATTGATAACAGCCCACTGAAGATGATGGTGGTTGAGGGACTCTGTTTATTATGATAATACAAACAGGAGAATGCCATGTCTAGTTACTTGCTTTGTGTTATATATTTTCTACTTTGACTAATTTCTACAAGGTTTTCTTTATTACTGATAGGAGTATTCATTATGTTTTTTCCCTCATGTAAATAGTGCAAATATTGGCAATACAATAAAAAAAATTGTTCCCCTACTTAAAACCTTACACTAACTGCCTGCTATAGACAGTGTTTGTGTACCTGCCTAATTCATATGTTGAAATTTTAACTTCCAAGTTGATGCATTAGGAGGTGATTCCTTTGGGAGGTGATTAGGTCCTGAGGGCAGACCCCACTTTTGAGCATATTCTTAGTCACTGAACTGTATTCATTTTAAAGTTTTGAACTTATAAACTAGTAAGTGCTTAAATGCTTTCTATATATCATGATATTTATCCATCACAATAATATCCTGCAGTATAGCGCTGCCATAATTTTACATATGAAAATGACTTACCCAAGTTAATACATTTCAAATGGTCAAGTTTGAATATCATACCCTCACATGGATTTATTCTGTTTTTATTTATAGAAAATCTTTTTATTTTCTTTATAATAATTCTTTGATAGACAGTATTTCTTTCTTTTAATTTTCAATTTTGGAGAATTTAAATCCTTTTCATTTGGCAACTGGAATATTTCTCTCAATACATGAGTCACCCTTTCAAGAAATAATTTGAATAAATAATAAATAATTCATCAGGAATATAAAAGGAAAATTAAACTTATTATACAACAGAAGTAGAAAAGTTTATATTTTGCTCCTTGTTGTGGTCTCTGTAAGACTTTAAGAAACATAAAGTGTCAATATTAATCCTGAATCTTAAAAAGAAATAATACATTAAAATGGACTAGAGAGATGACATAAAAATAAAAACTTATTATAGCAATTTACAGATCTGTTCTGTAATTTCATAAGAAAATAAACTTTGTTAAAATAGGAATAAAGGTTCTTTTTTGTACTTTTCTGCTGGAGTTGACAAAACTTTCCAGAGTCCAAAACAAAGTAGAAAAAGAAAAAAAAATCATATGAAAAATGGCACTTAGGAAAACATGCAGTATGTCAGTTAAACAGTGTAATTCTAAAATTATTTTACATTTGTTTTCTGCAGCAAATCCTTTATGCTCAGTCCTGCTTTCTCTTTTGTTTTTATTCAGATGTTGTAGCCACCCAGTTATTTTCTATTCACTTACATTAGGAGCATACAGCCAGGAGCTTCCATGACAGTTAAATGGATGAGTTACAATATCAGTGGGAAAAATATCTGGACATTATGATAAATGCTTTTATAATTCCCCAGTTAAAGAAAATAATTTACCCTCTGAACAATATCCTTATTACCCTGGGGTTGCTTGAATTTAGGTTGGAAGTATGGTCAATTACCTCACTTTCCTTAGCTCTCTAGCCGACTGATTGACAGATGTAAATGTCTTTATACATATGAAACAATGAGAGACTGCTAAATGGTGTGCAATTGTGGGAACTTCATTTATAATTCAATGAATTGGGCAGGTGAAAAGAAACTATACATCTATCGGAAATATTATTTGTGCTGTTATAGCAGTATAAAATATAAATTGAATTGGAATAGAAATAAACTGAACACTTTCACTTTGGCAATGGAAAGAAACATTGTTTCTATTTTTTTCAAGAAAAATGTTCAGTAATAATATTATACATTATTGTCTCATGTGGGGCATAAAATAAGTTGCAGTAGAGATTTTACACAGATATTACCCTTTGTTCCATACAAGGACCTGAGGAATAAATGTAAAGAAAATAGTCTTAATCTAACCACCTCATTCTTTCTCTCCTAAAGTCATCTTTATGCATTAGGAAATCTTTGCAATTCTCTGCTATTTTATTTTTAAGTTTATCACCTTTGCAAGGATGATGATTACCACATCCTTAGGCAACACATTATTCATAAAATATCTTGGGAAAGCATGCATATAGAGGAAGAAACAAACCTGGAAGACTTCCATCTATAGAGAACTTTCCTCTAATCATAGCTTGGAATAAAATTCTGTTTTGAAAATCGTTATCTCTTTAACATCCTATGTGTACTTTATGTCCAAGATTCACTCAAGGTTAGGTCCCTGATCAGGACTCTTACTTCCCGGTCTGGGTGCATCTGAGATACAACCAATGGATGTTTCTCTCTCTCCCTTCCTTTCTCTCTATGATCAATAAAAACATATCCTTGGGTGAGGAATACATAAATAAATAAATTGATTAATTAATAAAATGCCCCAAATTAAAAATCAGTGTTTTTTAAAAATATTAATATACTGGAATAAAAATCATCTCATTAAAAAAGAGATGTGCATGCCAAGTCAGTGTGGCTCAGTGGATTGAGTGTTGACCCATGCACCAAGAGGTCATGGGTTCGATTCTTGGTCAGGGCATATGCCGGGTTGCAGGCTGGATCCCAAGAAGGAGGTATGCAGGAGGCAACTGATGGATGTTTCTCATTGTTGATGGTTGTATTTCTCCACCTTTCCCTGTCTATCTAAAAATAAAAACAAACAAACATATTTTTTAAGAAAAGAGATATTCACACCTAAGTCATAGTCTTGTTTTTGAATTTATAATAATTTCCGTAAAATACATTTAATATTTTTATGCAATAAGATGGATAATGTATGATTGGTGGCATGTTTTTTCAGAGTTGTCCAGAAACAAGGAAATTATGATAATTCTGTTTTCATTAAAAATATTGGTAAATATCCATACTTTCTTCTAAATAAAACACTTCAAGAGTAATACTTTAATCAATAAAGAATTAAAAAAAGAAAAAAAATAATAAAAAATAAAAAAATTAAAAAAAATTAAAACAAACAAACATATTTTTTAAGAAAGGAGATATGCACACCTAAGTCATAGTCTTGTTTTTGAATTTATAATAATTTCCGTAAAATGCATTTTATATTTTTATGCAATAAGATGGATAATGTATGATTGGTGGCATGTTTTTTCAGAGTTGTCCAGAAACAAGGAAATTATGATAATTCTGTTTTCATTAAAAATATTTCATTAAAAATATTAGTAAATTTCCATTGTTTCTTCTAAATAAAACACTTCAAAATTTCCTGATGCAGGATATATTCATGTTCTTAAAATGAATAATAATGCTGCTAATATAATGAAACCCTTGAATTTCTTGAGTGCCATTATCAATGTCTGTATCCACCTACCTCAATGTTTCATAAAATGTTATCTTTCTTTAAAAAAAAGTTATCTTTTTTTGTAGGCCATGATATAAAAAGGTAGAGAAAAACTAAAAGCCACTACAATAATTAATCCATATAAAAATGAAAAGAGATTGTAAATTCATGTAGCCCCCATGGAAAACAGTATGAAGGTTCCTTAAGAAATTAAGAATGGAACTATCATATGATCCAACCCTTTCCTCTTCTGGTTATTTACACAAAGAATATAAAAACACTTATTTGAAAAGATATATTCAGCCATAAAAGTTAAAACATTGCCATTTGTGACAAAATGGTTGGATCTTTAGCATATTTTGTTAAGTGAAATAAGTCAGATGCAAAAACAAACAAGCTATGCTTTCAACATGTGGAATATAAAATAAAACAACATAGAAACAAACTCACAGATACAAGAATAGACTGATGTTTGCCCGAGGGCAGGGCAGTTGGCGGGCTGGGTGAAAAAGGTGAAGGAATTAAAAAGTACAAATTGGTAGTTATAGAATAGTCACTGAGTTGTAAATTATAGCATAGGAAATATCTATACTAATAAAAGGGTAATATGCTAATTAGACTGGGAGACTTTCCAGGAGACCTTCCGGACATCCTTCCAGACAAAGCCATGGTGGCGGGGCTGAGGCAAAGGCAATTAGGGGCGATCAGGCCAGGAGGGGAGGGCAGTTGGGGGTGATCAGGCTGGCAGGGGGGCAGTTGGG
>NW_005363578.1:214418-231624 GCF_000412655.1 Myotis brandtii | reverse complement strand
GTTGGGAGTGAGCAGACCAGCAGGGGGGGCTATCAGGCCAGCAAGGGGAGGCATTTAGCGGCGAGAAGGCCAGCAGGCAGAATGGTTAGGGGCGATCAGGCAGGCAGGCAGGTGAGCGGTTAGGAGCCAGCAGTCCCAGATTGCGAGAGGGATGTCCAACTGCCGGTTTCCTAAACCTGCAGTCAGACATCCCCAAGGGGTCCCAGATTGGAGAGAGTGCAGGCTGGGCTGAAGGGCACCCCCCACCCCACACGAATTTCGTGCACTGGGCCACTAGTAGTCAATAATACTGTAAAAACTATGTATGGGATCAGGTGGGTACTGAAAATATAGCAGGGAATATTTTTGCAAAGTTTATGATTGTCTAACCACTATATATTAAATGTAAACTGTAATTGAAAAATAAAAATAATACATTTTCAATTTTTAAAAAGTAAAAATGAATTAACAAAACAAAACTCAGATACAGACAATAAGGAGAACAGCTGTTACCAGAGGGCAAGGAGGGTTAGAGGAGGGCAAAATACCTAAAGGTTAGCAAATATATGATAAAAAAAGGAAACTAGACTTTTGGTGGTGAGCATTCAATAAAGCATACATACCGTATTTTTCCGTGTATAAGACACCCCCACATTTTCCAACCCAAAGTTAAGAAATCAATATTTTAAACATTTTTCTGTTTTTTCTCTTAAGGCCTTCTTCTTTTATGGCATTTTAAGGAGTTGTTCTTCCTATTTTCTCCACTGTCTGATCATACACTCAGTGGGAGGAGGTCCAAATTGTCTCTTGGCAGTTCTATTTCCATGCTCTTTTGCATAGCTGATTACATGTAGTTTGAATTTTGCAAAGTAAGCCAATCACTTACTGGTATTTATTTATTTTATTTTTTGACATCTTTATGGGCTCAGAACTGCTCCGGTCTCTATTGCATCTGCACTCTCCACCTCCACCTCCAATTATGGCATCAGCTGATGTCAGTAACAATAAGGCTCCTGATTGGAGTAAGCCTGTTTGAAAAGGTATGGGCAGCTACGCACCTGCAGGGCTCCCTACTTGGCTGACTTCCTTGTATAAGACACCCCTCAATTTTAGAAAAAAATAGCGTCTTACACATGGAAAAATATAGTATGTTGAATTAAAAAGTTGTGCACCTGAAATTTATATAGTGTTACTAACCAAAATTCCCTCAAAATTCTTTTAAAAAATTTAGGCTAGAACAAAATTACCCTGAGCTGAAACTATGAAGAAGATCTCAACCAAAGAGATAACATATGAGCCTGGATATGGAGAAATAGAATCCAATGTTTTGAAAAAGAAAGACAATGTTGTATAACAACTTTCAATTATAAATGCTTTCCTAATTCAGTTAAGCTGAGGTAAAATATTTTTGTAAAGAGCAGTCTACATGCAGTTTGAAATGTATTATAGGGTTTAATTGTGAACAGTCTTTACAAATTAAGACACTTGCATGACAATGAGGAGCTATTGAAAGTTTTTCAGCTGTGGGTGGGTGATCAGGTATCTTTGTAGAGCATAAATCCTAGAACACTCACTTTTTCTCTCTTCCATGCAGAGTAATTTGGATATAAATTGGCATTTCTCCTTTTTAAACTATTTTTTCTGGGAATCCTTTTTAAAAATATATTTTTATTAACTTCAGAAATGAAGGGAGAGGGAGAGAGAGACAAACAACAATGATGAGAGAGAATCATTGATAGTTGCTGCATGCTCCACACTGGGGATATGCCCTTGACTGGAATCAAACCCAGGACCCTTCAGTGTACAGGCCGATGTTCTATCCACTGAGCCAAATCAGCTCTTGGTAATCTTTTTTGATCCCTATTACTAGTAGTGGTTCTGAGAGTAAATCAAGACAAAGTGAAAAACGAGGCATCATCTCCTGTGGGTAATTTGCGTTTCAATACATTCCCATATCAAGTTATGCAAGTCCATGAATCTCTGTTCCAAGGAGTTTCTCTCTGTTGCATCATCATTTCTTCAGATCAGAATAGGTTTGTCCAAATGAATGGAACTTAAACATTGTGATTGCAATAACGATCTAGTTAATTATACTTGTGTGAGTTTACGTTTAGTGCTAAATTCTGGTTTCTTCATAAATAATATACATGGGTGGGCAAAAGTAGGTTTACAGTTATGAGTATGCAAAACAAAATTTAGTCTTGCTTTATTTGTTTATTAATTATTGTGTTATTTATTATAATTATCCTAGAGGCCCGGTGCATGGACTCATGCACCAGTGGGGTCTCTCAGCCTGGCTTGCGCCCTCTTGCAATTCGGGACCCCTTGGGGGATATCAGACTGCCGATTTTGGCCTGATCCTCAGCTCATTCGGGCCCGCTGTGCCTGCCGCTGCCACCGCTCAGTAGCCCTGCCACAGAGGCGGGAGAGGCTCACGATGCCGCAGCTGCACTTACGAGCCATGAGTCCGGCATCTGGTGCCCATTGGTCAGCTGAGATGCACTCCCGCTATGGGAGCCCACTGACCACCACAGGGAAGCTCCTGCATTGAGCATGTGCCCCCTGGTGGTCAGTGCGCATCATAGTGACAAGTCAACCGGTTGTTGGGTTGTTCAGTCATTTGGTCGCTTAAGCTTTTATATATAGATAAACATAATTTTGACAACCCCTGTATTTTACATCTGGATTTGTTTTAGCCTTCCTATATGTTAATCATTACTAGAAAGAATGTGAGAGTTGGTTTCTTTCAGATGCACTGCATATTTGAGCTGTTTTCTTAAAAGTTACAACAAATCTGTCTTTATCTTATTTCCTGGGTGATTATTCTAGTATGTACAAGGTGCTTTTTCATGTGCTTTTTTCTAGTTATGGACTAACATTTTATTATTGTATTTTATTTTTGATGTCAAGAATTTATATATATGTATAAATTATAAATATTTTATATTAAATATATATCTTTATCCTATATAATACAGAGCTAATATGCCAATTAGACAGAACAGCAGAACGACTGTCTGGCCGACCTTCTGGACAAAGCCCGGGCTGCAAAGGCCAGCCGAGGCTGCAAGAGGCTGCGAGGCAAGCCCCTTGCACAAATTTTGTGCATTGGGCCTCTAGTATTAAATATATAAAAGGAGAGTATTAAAACATACTCCTTTTTCATGTGTTTTTTTGCTCAAGAGCGTTTAAAGCTTGCTTGCTCTCTCTTTAACAAACTTGAAATTTGTTTAAATACTATTTATTAAGGGCTCACCATGCTAAGGATTGCAAAGAAAAACCAAGTAAAATTATTACTTTTCTTTTTTCAACTTACACACCCAGAAACCAAACTCAAATTTTGAATATAAAAATGAACACATATAATTATAACCATATTTAGAAAAAATATTACATGATAAATGAAAGGTAATGTTTTGAGATAGCTGTTATAAAATACAAATTATTTTGTGTTTTACTGGAATTGAATGATAATAGTTTAAATATTTTTGTAGAGGAGATAGGATAGCAGGAGATTTCTGAAACAGGGGTTATATCTTCCTCCCCATCTGAAATTTGTTTTAAAAGTCTGAGATTAAATTGAGCATTCAGATAAGCCCAGTAGATTTCTAATCAAAACATATTATATATTGATATGCCCAAGGCATTTTTTCAGTCATGAGAATTTTCTACTAAGTCCAGCATTATTGGAAGAAAAATAAAGATGAAAATATATAAAGTTACAGTGTACCCAATACTAACAATATATAAAATATCCATAAATTACATAATTAAGTGCATAAAGAGTCTATTCAATAGCTTGATTTTTGTTTGTTTTTTTCTTTTTTGATCCCTAAAAATTGGAAGATGACTCTCATTGTGAAAATCTACTAATAAGCATATCATCGTTGTGGAAAATCCAAAGGAAAAATTCTTCGTAATGGAAATTTTTATTCTCTCCTTAAAGACTGTAGCAACATTGTATAAATTTGTACTGTAATGCATGCAGGTGTAAGCACTCAGTTTTGGTTTCCTGAAGAGCTTTTGTGTATGTGTATGATAAAAAAAATTTTGCTGGCACACAATCTCCTGGTCTCCATGTTTATCTGTATGTGATGTCACGTATAAAAGCAACAAATCAGTGGATGCCTCTACAGAAACTGATTTAAAAAACACCCACCTGCTCCTAAACAATAACTCTAGCCAACTAAACCATGGCCTATCAGAAAAATACATGAACATCAAAACTGAGATTAGGAGAGTAATAAACCCTGTAGACAGACTTTTGGTACCTAAGTCAAATGGCGGCTCTCACAACAGCATTATTGTGGGCCAATTATCTAAAGCCATTTTGAAAGGCTGTTTTTCAGCATGTTTCTTCAATTCCTCAGTCTGTGGTGATGACCAACATCAGACACTATTAAGAAGTCTTCAAGCGTGTAAAATAATATGATTTCACAATGATTACATATTCCCTCTACAGCTGGCTGAGTTTTTACATCTCCATTTGTCATTGACGATTGTGTCCAATTAAATGATTAGCTTTTAAAAACTGCTGCACATTATGAGAGTGAACTTGTGTTCCATTGCACTGAGTGATGCAGAAACAAACTCATTACAGCATGTAATTCACCCATATTAAATAACAAACAGATGGCTGCTGTAAATGAGAGCTCCTTTTTCTCTTCAAAAGTGCCAGGAAAAAGGTGTTTTTATTTATCTTTGTTTCCAGCTTCTTTCTGTTTTCTTGACAAGTGGGCAGCTGGCTGCTGAGGTTTTCAATTGGTGCAGAAGAATGAAAAGCCTGTTTCCATTAATTTCCCCATAAAATAAGTCTTTGAATCATTTCTGTTATAAATGCAAGTGCAGTAGCAAGCTGCTGCTTGATTAATTCACTTATTATGAAGATTTCATCTTTTATAAGAGGGCCTGCAGGTAATTTATCTTGTTTAGTAAGATTAGAAAAATGTAATTATCTTGATACCTTTGGACCCCTCTCATTTTAATTGTGTTCCCATAAATTTCAAACATAAAGATGGGAATTTTTGTGCACAACTGTTCCAACATGTGGTCAAAAAATGTGCTGTAAGATCTGCATAAACATTTATCAAGTAACATACATTAAGACTGTACTATTACAGGAATGCAGAGAAATAAAGCTAGCAAATAATTGTGCTAGTATATACAAACAAATACCTGCATTTCTGGTTCCCTAGTCACCTAACAGCTGGGGTGAGGTGAACGTTTTCAGATTCA
Organism: Myotis brandtii; assembly: GCF_000412655.1. Classification (NCBI taxonomy): domain Eukaryota; kingdom Metazoa; phylum Chordata; class Mammalia; order Chiroptera; family Vespertilionidae; genus Myotis; species Myotis brandtii. The sequence goes on along the minus strand of NW_005363578.1, from coordinate 226,410 downwards.
TTTAAAAGACTTTTTTTTTTAAAATCAAGCATAAATGTCACTAAGGAGATGAAGAAATCTGTCTTATTTATACTAATAAAATTAAAACAGTTTGTCTTGAAATGTTCCAAATTCAAATGAATTGACTTACGAGTGTATAGTTCACATACTGTTTCCAACACTTCCATTACATTTCTTATCCATGGGAATTTGGGTACATCTCTGATTTTCTAATGACAATGTAATTTGATTTGATCCTTTAAAACATCCTCTACGAATGTGAAGAGAGAAACGTTTTCCAATCCCTTTTCATGTGTTACTCTGGACATTCTGTCTTGCAGGAACCATTCTCTCAGGCTCAGTATAACCACTTCCCTTTTCTCTGATCTTTCCTTCAGTCCTGTTGGACTTGGTGTTTTAATACCTTTAATTTCATTATATTAATTAATGTGCTTATTCTAGATTTCAAATATATCATGATTACCTACTTCATTACTTAGTATTGTTCTAAATATATATTTCTGTCAGCCTAGACTCATTGTTCCGGGAGAAGGCTATCAGGAATATTATATATTCTATTCTTTCAGAGTTGTCCACACTTTCGACAGGAGAGCATTCCATCCTTTGTGGTATGCTGACTGGCATTAAACAGGTCAAGTGATTGTTTAGGTAAATTATGTAAGGTCTGTGCTCATTCATGTATACAACGAGATATAATTGAGATACACCGAGGTTTGCTATATAAGGAATAGGATGTATAATGAAAATGATGTAGTTCAATTTCTAACTATCATACCTCTCCACTTTTAAAGCATCCTTCCATATATTTCAATAAAATTGTGCAGCTTGCAAAAGTGAGTTAAAATAACGATAGAAACGCAGAAATTATTGGTCTAAAAGGGTTGCCTGTTTGTATATTCATATTTTACCTTTGTGAACTACTCTTTTTATTTTATGGATATAGTCGCTACCTCTAAATGGATCTGTCTCTAGTTTTTTTGTGTTAAAAATAGTAGATGGTCAATATTTGCCTATTGTTCTCTGATACATTTTACAAATATGTGCTAAGGCTGGATTATGTAGTAAGACCCAGTGTTGGGGACAAGGAAGCTCCTCAATTTACTAAACAAGTGGTCTCTTTCAACTTATTCTCCGTGTCTCTGTGACCTCAGATGTATTTGCAGTCGCTGCTCTGTCTACCCAGCTGATTTGCTATGAGCATCAAAGAAAGCACTTTGATGAATGAATTAATTTAATTATCTTGTTCATTTTTCATACACTCTACCAAATATTTAGTGTTAAATAATTTTTATAATGTTTATCAGGGTTATACTATTCAATATTATGCATAAAAAGAGACAAAGGAACTAAGTAGATTTTTAAAGGGTACATAAGTCAGGTTAATGCATCTGATGTAATTCATTACCCTGTTATAATAATAATGATAGGAAGAATTGCAATATTAATAAGTAATCCTATGTTTTGATAATTGATAGAGATGAAGTGGCATCTTAGCATTTTCCTCTAATTTTTTCTTGTAGTATTAGGTCTTCGCCATGTCTCCCTTCATCTGTCTGTCTTCTTACACTATTAACTAATGTTGATTAACACCCTCTTTATGGCTTCATTTAGACATTTGTATGAAAGCATCTGGAATATTTCTCAAGACTCTCAGGACTTCTCTTTCATTGAGATAGGAATATGTAAAAGAAGACTTCTGAGATTCACTCTTAACTTGGATCAGGCTACTCTGAGAAAAAAAAAAGCCAGAATGATTTGTTACCTGAATGCAAATTTGGTCATGAGCTTCCTCTATTATTAGGCTAATACATAAAATAAAATAAAATTTTAGGAACAATGGAGGAGATAGTTTTATCATTGAGAAAAGGATTTGAACAGAACTACTCTCTGGCTCAGGGAAATTTCCAATATTTCAATGGGACAAAATCTCAATTGTCATTATATACAAAATTTCAAATTGGTTCTGAATTTGCACTAATGAGTCTGGAATAAGTTGCTATTAGATTAAGAAAATAAGAAATAAAAGGTGAGCACAGAAGAAAGAAGGTAAACACACACACACACACACACACACACACACACACACACACACATACACACAACAAACGTCTGCTAATATAAAAGCTAAAATGCTTAGTGAACCTTAATTTTGAGAGTCCTATCTGTTGACAGGCCTTCATTTCTAATATGAACATGGTATCATAAAGGCAACATTTCATCATTCTCTTAAAAAGCATCTAAAAGCAACAACAAAAACATTATGTAAAAAAACAGCTTCATTTTCTTTAAAAATACGTGGGCTCTAAAGTAGATATAAGTAAATCAGCATAAATAAAATAGTTAGGAAAATGCCAGCAGGAGAGAAATGTCAAGAAAATACCACCAAAAGAGAAAAAAGAAATGAAAGGGACTAACAGTTGCATCTATGGACCACACACAAAAAATTAGTTCATATACCATGGTCCAAACCCTTCTAATAGCAAAAATAGAAGTGGAATTATCACTACTCTTCAAATAATTGGTCATTTCAGTTCTGTATTGTAATGTAACACACCACTCTATAGTAAACCACAATTGCTCAAATAAAGAACACAGATAAATCTAATGATTATGTGGGGTGAACTGGCTTATCTTATGTTTTATATGTTGTCAACTGAGATAATGAGATAGCCTCATTCACATGGCTGGCAATTGAAGCTGCCATGGACCTGTTTCCATTGGCCTTCTTCACATGGCTGTTTGGGCTTCCTCAGAGAAGGATAGCCTCATTTAGCAAGGTCTCTGACCTGGAGACTCAATTATAAGATTGGAAAGGTAGAAACTGCCAGGATTATTAAGGCTTGAATCTGGGATTGTCACACTTTTACTTGCTTTGGGGTTGTCGCTACCATTTGTAACAATTAAAAGGACATCAGAGTATATGGCTATAGTTAGTGTATTTCAATATTTCAGAAATTTTTGTATTCTTGAAGAAATTATATTAAATAAAATAATATTAAATAATTTTATTTAATATTAAAATGAATAAAATTAGACATTAAAAATAATACTAAATAAAAATTTAAGCATCATTTTCTTATAAAAATTAAAATTTAACAATATTTTTTTTCTTTTTGTAATTAAACAAAAATTTGATAGGCGCTGGAATGACCTTCCGTCAGTAATTACTACATAAATGCACACAAATGAATAGTAACATTGGATTAGTCACTGGGGATTTTATCATACCTTCTGACCCTGTTTTTAAAAGTTGTCTTCTGAAAATAAGTGTGATTAGAGTTATGTTACAATAACATGTCGATATGTAATTATTTTCCATAAACATAGTAAATACCCGTTTTATAATCAATTGTAGTATTGCCAGATTCTTTTATTCTACAGTAATTTTTCAGAAAAGAATATCCATCAACATCTGGGTATTTTTTACTATTTCACTTGGAAAAGACAAGTATTTAGGCACCTATACTTCAAGTGCCAACATTGGTTAAACTAGATGACCTTTTACATATGACCACCAGAGGGACCTCAACTTTTCATCTTAGTGACTTTTTCCTCCATACAAATTACTGTAGTATTTGGTCGATAACACAATCTTAACCACAGGCTTTACCAGTTATACTGTTTCTGCTTTTTCTGATTTTTAAAACAAACAAAAAATGTTTTAATACCTTGTGCTTAATACTCTTAATGGTGTTTATGCCTCATCTGGCCACCAGATGCACAACTAACCACTTCTTATCAAAGAGGTTGTTTAGGGATTGATATGTTGGCAATTAGGTTGTTCATATAACTACTCAGCATGGCGCACCCTTCATAATATTGTGCTTCATGACATTTGAAATTTAAAGGCATGCATTAGTTATCTCATTTGGTCATCTCCACAACCCTGGGAGAAGACAAAACTGGTATCAACTTCCACATTTTTTTTTCAGATGCTGAAGTTAAAATCCAGAGTGATGAAGTGACTTATGAAAGAGACAACACTTAGACACAGTCAAGCTGAGATTAAGAACTCATGTTTCATGAGTCTTAGTCTAATGCTCCTTCCACTAAAATTATTCTAGAGAAAGCTTTGTAGCTACCTGCTCTCATTTTGTAGTCACATGGCTTCAAGGCCCTCATAAACTATAAAAATCCATTGCTTAACTTACACTTGATCCCAACTATGGATACATTAATTCAATCCAGCTGTATAACTAAAGAACCTAACACTAGATGAATAAATGATTGACTAAGCAAATAATCACATGCATAAATACATATTATGATCATACTACAATGTATATTATCCTTGTACCTAAAGGTTATAGAGATTTATTATGCACCTAGCCCTGCACTATGCATTAAAAATGTCATATCAGCCCTAACCGGTTTGGCTCAGTGGATAGAGCTTTGGCCTGCAGACTCAAGGGTCCCAGGTTCGATTCCAGTAAAGGGCATGTACCTTGGTTGCGGGCACGTCCCCACTGGGGGATGTGCAGGAGGCAGCTGATCGATGTTTCTCTTTCACTGATGTTTCTAACGCTCTATCCCTCTCCCTTCCTCTCTGTAAAAAATCAATAAAATATATATATATATAAAATGTCATATCATTGCCTGGCCAGTGTGGCTCAGTGGTTGAATGTTGCTCTATGAATCAAGAGGTTGCAATTTGATTCCCAGTCAGGCACATGTCCAGTTATGAGCTTGATCCCCAGTAGGGGGTGTGCAGGAGGGAGCTGATCAATGATTCCCTCTCATCATTGATGTTTCTATCTTCCTCTTGCTTCTTCTCTAAAAACAATAAACATATATTTTTAAAAAATATCATCTATTCTATATAGAATTGGTTAGGCATTAGCATTCTCAATTTACAGATGATAAAATGAAGTTCAAGGAACTTTTCCAAGGGTACGCAACTAATAAGTGGTGAAGTCACGATTTGAACCCACTTCTATTGACTTCTTCAACTTACTGGTTTTACTGCATTTATTTTTATCAACATAATTAGAACTAACACATGCAAGGCACTATTCTAAATAACTTCTAAATATTAACTAATTTAATCACTGTGATCTGCTTATGTAATATTCCAGCTGATGGCAATTTTTGTTCCATGTGCTTCATAACATGCATAAAATATAGAATGCATTCCAGTTCATTTAAATTATTCACAGATTTAATGCTTCTTTTCTTCTAAAACACATACAAAATGCAATATTTATAGAGCATAACAGCTTTTTACAATATGCTTTCTTAAAATAGATTTCTCTTTAGAATATTTTAATTAAAAAAATTAAGATGGTATCCTATATAATAAAAGGGTAATATGCAAACTGACCCTAACAGCAGAAAGACTGGGAATGACTGGTCACTATGACACACACTGACCACCAGGGGGCAGACGCTCAATGCAGGAGCTGTCCCCTGGTGGTCAGTGCACTCTCACAGGGGGAGCTCTGCTCAGCCACAAGCCAAGCTGATGGCTGCCAGCACAGCAGTGGTGGCGGGAACCTCTCCCGCCTCCTCAGCAGCGCTAAGGATGTCTGACTGCAGCTTAGGCCTGCTCCCCGCTGGCAAGTGGACATCCCCCGAGGGCTCCCAGGCTGCCAGAGGGATGTCTGACTGCCAGCTTGGGCCCGATCTCCCAGAGAGTGGGCCTAAGCCAGCAGGTGGACATCCTCCAAGGGGTCCCAGACTGCAAGAGGTCATAGGCTGAGCTGAGGACCCCCCCGAGTGCACAAATTTTTGTGCACCGGGTTTCTAGTAAATACATAACATAATTGTCTCCACTACTTCACTCACATTTCTTTGCAATTCTAGTATTTTTTTTTCATGTGCTGTCTAAATTCATAGCATAAAACTGGATATATCATAAAATTCTAACAGAAGTGATTTTTGTTGATGACTTATTGAGATAATTATAGCAGATAAAATGATCCCCATGTTATGCTATAAACAGTAAAATATGAGAACTATAACAGGTAAAATGTACCCATTTTATACTATAAAGAGCAGAATTTGATAACAATACTAGACAAAATAGTGCCCATGTTATAATAGGATATGAAGCAAATTAGTATTTGTAGATCTCCTTTGACATCTTTATAACTTAATTAGTTCTTATCAGTTGCAATGATTTATACAATTGCTCTATTGTGAAATTTGAATTGTTCTATAAAAATATTAGAATACACTTTGTCTGTGTATACATAAGAGCTAGCTGGCATAAATCTGTAGATCAATTTGGGGAAAATTGTCATATTTTCCATGTTGAGACTTCGAACCCAGGAACACAGTATGTCTCTCCATGTATTTAGGTGTTCTTTGATTCCTATTATGAGCACTTTGTAATATTCAATATACAGATCTTGTACTTATTCCATTAAATGATATTAAAATATTTATTTTTTTAAAAAGTGAATCTAAATAATATTATTTTTTTCATATTCTTAGTATATAAAAATATAATTTATATTTTGTGTGATAATCTTGTCTCCTGTAACTTTGATAAACTCATGAGATGTAGAATATTTTTGTAGATTCATTGAGATTTTCCAAGTAGACAATTAAATAGGGATAGGATTATTTATTAATCTGTGATATTGGTACATTTGATTTCTTTTCTTCCTTATTGCTATGACTGAAACTTCCATGCTGAGTTGAATAAGCAGACATTCTAGTCTTGGCCCTAATCTGAGAGGGAAATGATTCAGCCCTTCACCATTAAGTATGAAATTAGCTGTAGGTTTTTTTTAAGATATATTTTTATCTAGTTGATATAATTTCCCTTTTTTCTCAACTTCTTGAGAATTTTTATCATGAGTAAGTATTCCCAAAGATTAAAAAAAAAAAAAAAGGAGATTGGTGGAGGGCATAATCAAGGTGGTTATAAGGGAAATCTGAGGAATTCTTGGGGTGTTGGAAATGTTTAGTTTCTTGACTGTGGTGGCGGTACAAGAACCTACAAAGGTTATAAAATTGTATTAAATTTAATACACACACAAATGTAAATGAGTACAAGTAAAACTACGGAAATCTAAAAATGATGAGTGGATTGTACCACTGTCATATCTTGGTTTGGTGTTATACCACAGTTTTGCAAAATGTTACCACTCGGGGGGAAATGGGTGATAGATACTATTAAATTAGGAATCTCTCACTATTATATCTTACAGAGGCCCAGTGCATGAAATTCGTGCATTGAGGAGGGGGTCCCTCAGCCCAGCCTGCACCCTCTCCAATCAGGGACCCCTCAGGGGATGTCCGACTGCCTCTCACAATATGGGACCACTGGCTCCTAATCGCTTGCCTGTCTGCCTGCTGATTGCCCCTAACCCCTCTGTCTGCCTGCCTGATCACCCCTAAAAACCTCTGCCTGCCTGCCTGATCACGCCTAACCACCTCTGCCTACATGCATGATCACCCCTAACTGCTCCCCTGCTGGCCTAATCGCCCCTAACCACCTCTAACTCGCCCTGCACCCGGGACCCAGGATTCCCTCCTCTGGCCAGTCACAGGCACCCAGGACTTGGGCTTCCCTCCCTCTGGTGGGCCTCAGGCACCCAGGACCTGGGCTGGCTTAGCTTGGGCCAGCCACAGACGCAGGGGACTGTGGGCAGGCTGTGGCTTCGCCCAGGCCACAGCTGCAGGCACCCAGGACCACGGGGAGGGCAGTTTGTCCCTCTCCTGGTCTGGGCCACAGGCGCCAGGGACCATGGGGCATGCAGCTTATCCCTCTCCTGGGCCGCAGACACAGGTGCATACGCTGGCGCTCAGGACTGCAGAGCATGCGGTTTGTCCCTCTCCAGGGCCACAGGTGTAGGCATAGCCACTGGCACCCAGGACCACGGTGTGTGTGGCTTGTCCCTCTCCTGGGCTGCAGCCCGATTCCTCTCTCGCGAATTCATTTGTGCCTGGCTGTTCCCCATTTCTCTCTCCCCAGTGTTGAGTGTCTGAGCCGTTATGGCATGATGGCATGAGGGCATGATGACCACTTGCATATTAGCTCTTTATTATATAGGACAATTGTATGTGAGTCTATAATTATGTCAATATACTGTCAATTAAAAATGGAAGTTGTTAACTATTGTTTTAAGAAGTTTGATCTTTTGCAAAAGGATTACCAAGGGAATTGAATGTAGGTGTGGACATGTCTAATGAGTTTTATTTAGATTCAGTTGCTTCATTTATTAAAATGTAAAATTTTGTGAATATACAGTTTTAAATTATCTTAATGTAAAGTATGTTCAGCAATTAAAATGTTGTGTCTACTACTAATGTTTAATATGATTAACCCTTACACAGTCATATCTGACAACTAAGTAAGGTGCATTTACGGATGGTGAAAATAGCTAAAGAATCTACACTAATAAAAGAGAAACATGGTAATTAGCGTACGACCGCTACCCTTTTCATTGGCTAATCAGTGAGTATATGCAAATTAACTGTCAGCCAAGATGGCAGCCGGCAGCCAGGCACTGAAGCGAGCAGGGAGGCTTGCTTGCTGCAGATTCCAACGTTCGCTTTTTTGCCTGCAGCTGCAGGGCTCTGAGCTCCTGAAGGAACAGCTCCAAAAGATACAATGTTTCAATTATAGAAGCTAAAAGATGGCGGTTAATTTGCATACTCAGGCTCCAAGCAGTAGAGCGAAGCCAAACAGCCCTGAAGCTGCAGAGCAGAGAGGCCTCACTGCCCCAGGACCAGCGGAGCCGAGAGGCCTCCCGGCCCCGGGATCAGTGGAGCCCAGAGGCCTCAGGGCCCCAGGATCAGCGGAGCTGAGAAGCCTTCGGCCCCGGGATCAGCGGAGTTGAGAGGCCTCCCGGCCCCGGGATCAGCGGAGCCTGATGGAAGCCCTGTGTGTTTATGCGCCCTGGGGGTTCAGAGGTGCTCTCCTAGGCAGAGGCCTATGGCGAAATTTTCGACTCTGAGAAGCAGCCTACGGGCTGGAAGGCGGCTCCTCTGACCTCAGTGCTGGAGAAGACCATTAAGCAGAAAACTAAAGAAACCGATTTTACATCATTTCCCAGGTGGAGAACAGTTGGCATGTAAGCCCCTGACCAGTGCCCAGCCTCTCCTCTGTCAGTCTATCTCACTCTTAGGTACCATGTTCTTTGTTCTGTCTTAACTGCAACTCATTTTTAAACTAGATTGCTTTTAAAAGAAGACTAAATAAAGTTTCCCTTAAGTTATTTAGGTGGTGCTGGGGCTGCTGGGGGCCTGATAGAAGACACAAACACGCAACGGGGGGCCTGTACCCAGCAGCCCCAAGGCCCGCCACCTTGGTGCTGGGGCTGCTGGGGGTATCAGAGACACAAACCCGCAGGCCCGGCACCCAGCAGACCCAAGGCCTTCGTGGCAGCACTAAGGAGCAGCAAGCCAAGTGGTAGGAAGCAGCAAGCAGGTGGGCAGTAACAAGGGAGGGGTCCCAGACTGCAAGAGGGCACATGCTGGGCTAAGGGACCCCCCACCCATCCCCAGTGCACGAATTTCGTGCACCGGGCCTCTAGTAAACTTATAAGCAGCTACAGTACTGCCTATATATAGTTATTTTGTGAGTTTATGCCATTTATATTTCATCTTGAGACTAGTTATTAAGATCACTAAAATATAGTATGAAAATTGAAATATTTTATCCTGATATATACACTTTTTGTAGTTAAATTTCAAAACACACATCAACTAATTTATAAAACCAATTATAATTAAATAAAATGGGCTTCAATCGAAACACCTCTGTTCCTTTCTGGGAAAAATTAAACACAATTCCAATCTTCCCATGAGAGCACCTCATAGCAAGATAGTACTATTCTTAGACACACCTCTCAAATCAAGTACTCATTGAAGACCAATGGTGGGAGGAAAAGAAGAACTGGACTACTGTTGACTTATGAGCTCTGCCTAGTTAATTTGAAGAAATTAATTAAATTTCACAGCTCCCTCTAATGCCTCAACTAACTGGTAGTTTACTATAACTTTGACTTGATTCACATGTTATAATTTACATTTTTGCAAAACCTGTTTTCTGATCTGGGATATGTTCATATGCACAAATCAGATGGAATCTAGTATTTATTGAACGATAGCCTCCAGTCACAACGCCAATCATTGTGTATGTAAGGTATATATGGAAATAAATAATTTCTATTGGGATGAATTGGAGAATAAAATAGTAATTTTTACTAATATATGGTTTCTCTTCCATAGTTACATAGTAACACAAAGGGCTTAAAAACTCACTGGAATAGTAAGTAAAAACCAAACTTATGTAGATAATACTACTCCAGGATGACAAAGCATTTGGGGATGCCAATTTGAAACCCCCTATTGACATTGCCCACATGGAAATGAATTGAAAAGAAGGAAGAAAGGAGGGAAAAGAGGAAGAAAGGAAGGGAAGAAGAAAAGAAGAAAAGGAGGAAGGAAGGAAGGAAGGAAGGAAGGAAGGAAGGAAGGAAGGAAGGAAAAAAATTGGCCTTAGAAAAAGTCACATATACAATTACATGCCTTTGCTAAAAACATTTTAAAAGTTCCAAATAATTGAGCATGATGACTGAAAAAGAAGTATATGGCAATAAAATATTTAAAGACCTGTTGATAAGGTAACATCTACACTAATAAAAGAGAAACATGGTAATTGGCGTACGACCGCTACCCTTTTCATTGGCTAATCAGTGAGTATATGCAAATTAACTGTCAGCCAAGATGGCGGCCGGCAGCCAGGCACTGAAGCGAGCACGAGGCTTGCTTGCTGCAGATTCCAACGTTCTCCGCCTAACTTGCCAGCCTCTCAGTTGCAACTCTAAGCAACTATATACTATGTTGCAAATAAGAAGCTAAACAAAACCCCAGAAAAGGGCTTCCATTCAGCCGGGCTCAGACCTCAACATTGTATCTATGTTTTCAGCAGCGAGGCCTCAGAGCTAAAGCTGGCCCAGAAAAAAAAAAAAAAAAGAGAGAAGAAAACAAGGAGCGGTTGGAAGCTTTAGTCACTCGCCAGCCGGAAAACAGCCCTCAGCCCCTCACCCAGACTGGCCAGGCACCCCAGTGGGGACCCCCACCCTGATCCAGGACACCCTTCAGGGCAAACCAGCCAGCCCCTACCCATGCACCAGGCCTCTATCCTATATAGTAAAAGGGTAATAGGCCTCCCAGCACCGGGATCAGCGGAGCAGCGAGGCTCCCGGCACCGGGATCAGCGTGACAGGGGGCAGCGCCCAAACCCCCTGATCGCCCTGCGGCTCTGTGTGATACAGGGGGCTGCGCCCAAACCCCATGATCGCCCTGTGGCTCTGTGAGTGACAGGGGGCGGGGCCACAACCTCCCTATCCGCCCTACTCTGTTCGTGACAGGGGAAGGCACCCCAACCCCCTGATCAGCCCTCCTCTGTGCCTGATAGGGGGGAGCTCCCCAATCCCCTGATTGCCCTGCGGCTCTGTGTGTGACAGGGGGCAGCGCCCAAACCCCCTGATCGCCCTGTGGCTCTGTGAGTGACAGGGGGCGGGGCCACAACCTCCCTATCCGCCCTACTCTGTTCGTGACAGGGGAAGGCACCCCAACCCCCTGATCAGCCCTCCTCTGTGCCTGATAGGGGGGAGCTCCCCAATCCCCTGATTGCCCTGCGGCTCTGTGTGTGACAGGGGGCAGCGCCCAAACCCCCTGATCGCCCTGTGGCTCTGTGAGTGACAGGGGGCGGGGCCACAACCTCCCTATCCGCCCTACTCTGTTCGTGACAGGGGAAGGCACCCCAACCCCCTGATCAGCCCTCCTCTGTGCCTGATAGGGGGGAGCTCCCCAATCCCCTGATTGCCCTGCGGCTCTGTGTGTGACAGGCTGCGGCGCCCCAACCACCCCCCCCACAGGCCCTGCTCTGTGCCTGATAGGGGGGAGCTCCCCAATCCCCTGATTGCCCTGCGGCTCTGTGTGTGACAGGCTGCGGCGCCCCAACCACCCCCCCCACAGGCCCTGCTCTGTGCCTGATAGGGGGGAGCTCCCCAATCTCCTGATTGCCCTG
>NW_005363578.1:209982-211544 GCF_000412655.1 Myotis brandtii | reverse complement strand
TGTGACAGGGGGCGGTGCCCCAACCCCCCAATCGGCCCTACCCTGAGCGTGACTGAGGGTGGCATCCCAACCTCCCGATCCGCCCTGCTCTGTGCATGACAGGGCGGCGCCCCAACTCCCCATCGGCCCTGCTCTGAGCCTGACCAGGGGCTGCACTTAGGAATTGGGCCTGCCCTCTGCCACCCGGAAGCAGGCCTAAGCCAGCAGGTCTTTATCTCCAGAGGGGTCCCAGACTGGGAGAGGGCACAGGCCGGGCTGGGGGACCCCCCCTCCCCAGCCCCCCGAGTGCACAAATTTTTGTGCACCGGGCCTCTAGTCTATAATAATAAAAGCATAATGTGCAAATCGAATGAATGACCAAACAGCAGAATGACCATCCGGACAACCTTCTGGACGACCATGCTATGACATGCAGTGATGCCAGGCCAACCAAGGCAGGTGCAATGCAATTGGTCAGGGGGCCCTGCCATCATCTCACGATTACCCTGCAGAGGGAGGCCCAGGCCACCCTCTGTGGGGCAACCGATGGGCAGGGGGGAGGGCTCTACAATCGCCCTAAAGAGGGAGGCCCAGGCCATCCTCTGCACGATGATCGATCACAGAGCCCCGGCCAGGTGGGCGGGGCCTCCCTCTCCTGGATGATTAATCACCCCAAAGAGGAAGGCTTAGGTTCCCTGGCTGGTGGTACTGCGGCAGGTGGGCAGGGCCCCCCTGTGTGGGGCGATCGATCGCAGGGTTCCACGATAGATCCCCCCACAGAGGGAGGCCCAGGCCAGCCAAGCAATCACACCCCATGCCTATCACCGCTGAGGGAGGCAACTGGTGGCCAGAGGGGCAGTGCCACACAGATGGCAAGCAGTGGCAGTGGCAGGGGTGGGGCCAGCTGCTGTCAGCCAGGGAAAGGAAAGCCCCGCTAGGCCCTGATCACTGGCCAGGCCTAGGGACCCTACCTGAGGGGTCCCGGATTGCGAGAGGGTACAGGTGAGGCTGAGGGACACCCCCCCATGCATAAATTTTGTGCACCGGGCCTCTAGTTGAACAATATTTGTAGAGGGAATTCCTACTTTCCAATGGATGGCTCAAGGTCTCATTGGATTAATATTGAATTATTATTGGATTATCATTGGGTTATATTCATTATTGGATTATTATTAATTTTATACTTTTATATGAAATATAGAAGGAAATATAGGACATATGAAATGTAAGATACATCACATATATAACATTTGAGCTGACGACCGTTCCCAAATATCTACACTAATAAAAGAGAAACATGGTAATTAGCATACGACCGCTACCCTTTTCATTGGCTAATCAGTGAGTATATGCAAATTAACTGTCAGCCAAGATGGCGGCCGGCAGCCAGGCACTGAAGCGAGCAGGGAGGCTTGCTTGCTGCAGATTCCAACATTTCCTGCCTCACTTGCCGGCCTCTCATCTGCAACTCTAAGCAACTATATACTATGTTGCAAATAAGAAACTAAACAAAATCCCAGAAACTGGCTTTCATTCAGCCGGGCTTTAGCAACATTGTATCGATGTTTTTAGCAGCGAGGCCA
>NW_005363578.1:174149-209070 GCF_000412655.1 Myotis brandtii | reverse complement strand
CCTGATGGGCCCTGCTCTGTGCGTGACAGGGGGTGGCGCCGCAACCTCCCCATCGACCCTGCCTTGAGTGTGACAGGGGGCGGTGCCCCAACCCCCCAATCGGCCCTACCCTGAGCGTGACTGAGGGTGGCATCGCAACCTCCCGATCCGCCCTGCTCTGTGCATGACGGGGCGGCGCCCCAACTCCCCAATCGGCCCTGCTCTGAGCCTGACCAGGGGCTGCACTTAGGGATTGGGCCTGCCCTCTGCCACCCGGAAGCAGGCCTAAGCCAGCAGGTCTTTATCTCCCGAGGGGTCCCAGACTGCGAGAGGGCACAGGCCGGGCTGGGGGACCCCCCTTCCACCCCCCCCCGAGTGCACAAATTTTTGTGCACCGGGCATCTAGTATAATATATAAGGATATCAAGTAAACACTAAGACAATTAGATTTTATTTACATTTACATAAGATTCATGATGAGTAGAAGTTGTCATCAAAATAAGAGGTCTTGAAATAAATAGTAAATTTTGGTCATAGACATAAATTAAAACTGACCCTGTGTTATTCACAGTTATATGGTTATAAAGCAGTGGTTCTCAACCTTCTGGCCCTTTAAATACAGTTCCTCATGTTGTGACCCAACCATAAAATTATTTTTGTTGCTATTTCAGAACTGTAATGTTGCTACTGTTATGAATCATAATGTAAATATCTGATATGCAGGATGGTCTTAAGTGACCCCTGTGAAAGGGTCGTTTGACCGCCAAAGGGGTCTCAACCCACAGGTTGAGAACCGCTGTTATAAAGAGTTGTTTTCTATTAATATGAGAAAATTTTACAAAACACCCATCAGATATAGAACTGCTATTTCACTTTTGAAAGAATTAATACTGTTGGAAGATTTTCTTAGAAAATTGTTTTTTTTTATCAATAAAACAGTATGTAAAATATGTAAACAAAATGTATTAAAAATTAAAAAATCAAGAATAAGGAAGCAAAAATATTTGCATGACTATAGAGGAGACATGTACTATACATAGGAATTACATATTGTAGGTCAAATGATCATCTCCACTGATGAGAACTTTGAATAAATTGTGCAATATATTATTTTCAGTTTGCTTTATAATAGCCCAGCCTTGAAAAATTAAAAGTACATATAAGATTTTATTTCTGGATATAGATATTGTTTTAAAGTAATGTAAAGGACATGACTTAAAATATCACAATTATAATGTTAAAATATTTTATAATTTTATTCAATAATAACTAATCTTAAGATTCCTCACTATAATATTTGAACATAATAAGTAAAACTCATGGTTCATTTTTCAATGCAAATAGTGCTTTAAATAATGTTATTGACAATTCACATTGCTACTGCTTCAGCAGAAGAAAATCTCTACGGATTGAGTAAATCAGATCAGTTTATCAAATCTGACATTTCTGTCAATAGAGTACAAATTATGTGAAAATCTTGATTAAAATAACAATTAGTGATTTTGTTGAAAAGAAAGCAAAGCAAAAAATATGGAATCTATAATAATAAAAGCATAATATGCTAATTAGATCAGGCAGCCAAACGACCTTCCAGATGTCCTTCCCAACAAAGTGGTGGCGATTAGGGGGCTGTCAGGCAGGCAGGTGAGCAGTTAGGGACGATCAGGCAGGCAGGCAGAGTGCTTCGGGGCAGTAAGGCAGGCAGGCAGGCGAGCGGTTAAGAGCCATCGATCCCGAATTGCAAGAGGGATGTCCGACTTCCAGTTTAGACCCGATTCTGCAGGGACATCCCCCGAGGAATCCTGGATTACGAGAGGGTGCAGGCCGGGCTGAGGCCCTCCCACTTCCCGTGAATGAATTTCATGTGCTGGGCCTCTAGTAAATATATAATAATGTAAAAATTATGTATCTTTATTTGATTACTCATCTAAATATTATGGACCTGGCCCACATGTAAACATCCACACATGGACAATAATAATTAAATTCAATAACCTTTGATATTTTGTCAACTTTCAGTTGCATAAAACAATCATTAACAAAATACCCTACTCAGCTTTACATGTATAAGCACACATAGACTCATAATGAATTTATACTTATGAAGTTAGGAGGTTAGAACATATTCTCAGATAACTTTTTTTGTTTTGTTTTGTTTTTAATAATTTTTATTGATTTCAGAGAGGAAGCAAGAGAGAGAGAGAGAGATAGAAATATTAATGATGAGAGAGAATCATTGATAGGCTTCCTCCTGCATGCCCCCTACTGGGGATCGAGGCTGCCCACCCAGGCATATGCCCTTGACTGGAATCAAACCTGTGACCCTTCAGTCTGCAGGCCGATACTCTATCCACTGACTGGCTAGGGCTCAGATAGCTTGTTTTATACTTAATCAATATTCAGTCTTATTGTACCTTGTCCTCCAATTTTACTCTTGCTGTGGACCCATACCAGTGAAAGGAACTGTCCTGAATCTAAAAGGAGTTGTAAAGTCAGAGAGGTAATGAAGTGAGCACGTCGAGTAGGCCCTGTAGGCCACTAGTTAGGTGTTGGCTTTACTGAGAATTAGATGGGAAGCCCTCGCAGTGGTTCTCAACCTTCTGGCCCTTTAAATACAGTTCCTCATGTTGTGACCCAACCATAAAATTATTTTCGTTGCTACTTCATAACTGTAATGTTGCTACTGTTATGAATCGTAATGTAAATTTCTGATATGCAGGATGGTCTTAGGTGACCCCTGTGAAAGGGTCATTCGATTGCCAAAGGGGTCACGACCCACAGGTTGAGAACCACTGCCTCAGAGGGTTTGATAAGAAGAGTGACATGTTCTGACTTCTAATTTTAAAGGATAATTCTTAGTGTTGTAATGAATAGAGATTCTGTTAATTCAGATTTTAAATTTAGTGTTTTTATTTCTTTACCATTCTGGCCTTTTAATTTTTTTTTTAATTCTAAATTATATGACAAGTGAATTAGTTCATCTCAGAAGCAAATGTAGATTAAATTTAATTAAAAGTAGGGATTATTCACTAAAATATATTGGAACTTGGTGTTGAGTAAAAATATCTAAAAAAAATATTTTCTAACCTGATATTTCCCCCATGTAACAGAAAGTCTGAATTAGGCTACAGCTGTATATCTGGTCAAATGTGAGGTAAAGAAGCCAGGTTTCTGTCTTTCTGCTCCACTGTCTCCCCCACCCCCAGTTTTAATGATATGACTTTGTTTTCATGATTATAGTGTGGCAGCTCCATTAATGTGATGGGGGATGCAGAGGGGACACAATTGCGGCCATCATTCAGCTGTGTTCACTGCACCAGGAGATCTGCATTTTCATACTTGCCACAGTAATCGAGGTAGACATTAAATAAAGGGGACAACAACTATAACCAGCTAGTATTTTTAAGACAAAAATAATTTATGCTTTGTAATGTATATGCATGTGAGGGGCAGAGGGGGAGAGAGAGAGAAAGAGAGAGAGAGAGAGAGAGAGAGAGAGAGAGAGAGAGAGACTTGTTATTCCACTTATTTGTGCATTCACTGGTTGATTCTTGTATGTGCCCTGACCAAGATGGAACCTGCAACCTTGGCATATCAGGATGTGCTCTAACCAACTGAGCAACCCAGGCAGGGCTAGTTTGTTTCTTGAAGAAGGAGAAAGGGTCATGTCTTCCATATGAAAGGGCTAAGGTGCTATAATTAAAACATAGGAAAGTAATTTACATATGAGAAATGCCTCAAAGTTGAAGAGGGGAAACTAGGTCTTGCCTGGAGGTCATGGCCATGGGGTAAGTGCTTTATTTATTGATACAGGGGAATATCTCAATTAATTATACCGGGGAGAGAGAGAGAGAAAATGTATGAATACATGAAGAATAAAACCCTTCTGTTTTCTTGACTATTCAGAAACCTCTCCATATATAGTCATAGTACTAATTCAGCATGGTAGTCCTGTTTCGTCCTAGTTGGATTTTCAGAAGCAGGAGGGACTGCACTTCTACATCTCATTTTCATTTATTGACTCACAAAAAGAAAACACAAAGGGAATAAAGCTTATTATGATTATTATTATTATTCTCTCAGGATTATAAAATTAAAACAATTTACCAACTACTATCACTAACAACTAGATGGAAGAGGAGTCCAAGCCTCAGAATTCACTGCATAAGACAGTAATATTAAGATTAAACTATTAATGCCACATAGGTTACCAAAGGCTACTTTTGACAAAATAAATGATTTAAACAAATAATACAATTTAAATGAGAGAATAAATAAAATATCAGAAAGAAAATACTATAAACATTAACTGGATATAAGTAACCAGATGTGTACCTGATGGGTTATTAAGGCTTCCCTGAACAAAAATTCTATGAAAGAAAATTGTTGTTTATGAAACAAACAGATCTCTAGAGTGCAAAGAAGAAAGATGAGAGGTCCGCTTTGTGAGACGGCATTAGATCCTTGACCTGATTTCTCCAACAAATTGATTTAGCTCCATCTGTACTGACTTACTTAATATTTGCCTTATACGTGCTTTTACTTTTATTTTACTAAGGATTTATCCATTTAATTATCCAAAGGATTCATTACAGAGATGTTTGAAATCAACTGTGACAGAAAGATTGTCAATTAGTTCCACTGGTTACTACACATGAATAGTTGAGTTTATTTCACAAACTGTTAAAATAACTTCTCCAATTAGGAAAGGTTATAAGAGGGTGACTTAAAATAAACATGTTATATTTACTGTCCTAACGAATCATAGACAAAGCAGAATTATAGATTATGGTAAAATGTTTTAATGCAGTTATATAAATTCAGAATACTTAAAGAAACAGCAGGGACTATTTAAAAATAAGCGTATTATATTATGACCCTATTTTTTTAGTAACATTGCTGTCAATAACCCTCTTTGGTTAGAGCGCTTCTGTGTACGTAATTTGTCCTTCTCTCTCTAAATCATCCTAGGCCATCATTGCTTGACCAATTTTTAAAAATATCATGGTATAGTTTGGAGCAATGCCCATTGAAATAGAAATATATTAATTTTTTTCGCTTTGATGATCCCTCTGTATTGAGCTAGAGATTCACAAATATACAAACAAAGACAGCAGAAGACTAAAAGTTTAAGGAGCTGCCATCCTTTTGCTCTTACTTGCCAGAGACCCCTTCATTCTCTGCTTCAGTAATAATTAATTCACATCCTTGTTACTATGCCACTCTCCACTCAAAATTGCTAATTTATAAGCAATAGCAACTGATCAGTTGTTTCTCCCGTCCTTATACACAGTGTGGAAGAGCAAGGGCTCTGGAGTCAGATGGCCTGGGGTGGAACCTGCCTTTGACACTTACTAGCTGCGAAGCTTGAAAAGATTTTCATCTCTCCATGTTTTATTTTTTCTCATCTGCATGATAATGCTTGATTCTGATTATTGTTAAGATGAAATGAGTCAACACTTTAAAAGTGATTTAAAAAGTGTCCAACATGCCTAGCTGGTTTCACTCAGTGGATAGAGCATTGGCCTGTGGACTTAATGGTCCCAGGTTTGATTCAGGTCCTGGGTAGCGGGCTTGATTCCCAGTGTGGGGCATTCAGGAGGCAGCCGATCAATGATTCTCTCTCATCATTTATGTTTCCATCTCTCTCTCCCTCTTCCTTCCTCTCTGAAATGTGTGTATATATATAGTGTCCAACATATAATAAACATGACACAAATAAATTATCTAAGAGTTTCACGTGTTCTATTTGTATGGTAGCTCCTTTTTCTGGATTTATCCCATCCTTTCGGAAATTATGCCTGACTGATCACATAGATACTTGCCTATTCTGCATAAACAAAAGGACATTTTACTTATTTTTGTGTGGAGGCTTGCATATATATGTCTATTATTGAAATTATAGAACCTATTCTCTGATATATACACCAAACTACTTGTTAATAACTGAACAACGTTTTTCAGAAGTATAACGGTCCTTTCTAAATGTGTCAGATATCTGGAAAGGGCCATTCCCCCATGTGTAATTCATAATTAGCTGGCTCTTCCTGGCCATGGGGAAATTATGACAAATTTGAATCAATCCCCCAAAATTCACAACTTGTGAGAATCCAGATATTGTTACATCATGGCAGCTTTTTCCTTATGACCGACTAGTTTCTTGTATTGCCTTCTCATTTCTCAGATCATTCTTTCCCACATTGACCTGGGTTCTCAGAGCTCATCCCTTCAGTGGTTTCTAGAAAAATCCATATATCATTCCATTTTCTTGTTGCTCCAATCTCATTTTTTCCATCTCTCTCCCTGCTCTGTTGCAGCAAAATAACCCCTCCCCTGATTCATGCATGGCAGTCCCACACCTTGAGATATGATATTCTACCCCACTTAGACTTTGCAAAGATTTTCAACTAAGAAAGGCCTCTCCTTGTGAAGAAGTCTTATAATCACTGCTAAGAAAAACAAACAAAAAAATTTTAGACCTCTTTCATAAATGAGCACTGCTTTGATTTCAGAAATTGTGATATGCTTTCCACAGGTATGCCATACCTTTTCTAATAACTGGCCTCGCTGGACATACTGGGTGATTTTGTACTTTTGCTAAAAAAGCACAAGGGTTATATATACCAGATATCTCCCATCACCCACCCCCTCTTTACACACCTCTGCCCAGTCCCCCGCCCCCACCTCAGGTATTCAAAATCCCATTGCCCGAGTCCATAGGCTACTAGTATGCATATAAGCACATAAGTTATTTGGTTTATCTCTCCTCGCCCCTCCACCCTGACATCGAGGTATGTCAGTCAGTGTGTTCCATGCCTCCATGCTTAGGGTCTTATTTTGTTGGTCAATTCATTTTGTTCATTAGATTCAGGTTTGTTGGGAATTTGCATAGGGCCTTGCCAACCAAAAGCTGCAAGAAATCTCAGTCCTTGGCAGAAAACTATATCCAAAAAGAAAAGAGACAGATAGGAGAGGACAAGTGCCAGATGTATTTGGCAATAGGGTGTCCTAATAAGTAGCTGATATAAGATGAGAAAAACGATTTATATGTTTCTGTAAGGGAACACTTTGAGTTTCAGACAGTCAGCATATGGGCCTCAGTCCATGGGAAAGAGGACAACAGTGACTGGAGGAGGAGGAAGTGTACAAAGCTGGGCAGAGGCCAGGCCTCCAGGAACTCTGATCAGGATTCCAGCTCCAGGGAAAAGAGCAGGAGCTTAATCCAACAGGGAAGTTTTAGAACTGTGTCCTGGAAGAGGAGGTCAAAATGAGGTAACAATGTTAAACTCTGTCTTAAATTAAGAGTGTGTCACCCTAGCTGGTTTGGCTTAGTGCATAAAGGGTCGGCCTGTGGACTGAATGGTCCTGGGTTCGATTCCTTGAGGCACATGCCCAGGTTGCAGGCTCGATCCTAGTGGGGGGCATGCAGGAGGCAGTAGATCAATGATTCTCAGCATTGATGTTTCTATCTCTCTCTTCCCCTCCTGAAATTAATTAATAAAAATATATATATTTTTTAAAAAAGTGTGTCAAGCAGAGTACTCTGCACCAGTCTCAGGAATGTGTTAGGGCAACTGGTCTAAGTGCATCATCTTGTGCTGCCCTGGAGTGAACACAGTCTCCTCCTTGCACAAGACAGATAGAGCAGTGGGGTTGGCAAGAAACCACATGATACACATGCTTTAAGCAAAGACAAAAGAGGACTCATTGAGCCTAAAACAGGAAAGATATTTCACACAAGTGATAAGCCTGACATTGACTATGTGCACTCTCTATCTCTTGGTAAGGAAATGATCCAGGCTTAAGGCCCATTCTTATGTGGCTGAGTGAGGGTAGAAAGACTGCATGCAAGAGACTGCCTTTCCCAAAAAGGTGTTTATAAAACTTAGCCACAGTAGTGTATAATCAAAAGCACAGTTCTAGAAACAAATAGACAGAAATAAGAATCCTAGCTTCATCAGGTTTTAACTGCAGGATCTGAGTAACTTAATTTACCTCACTAAAGCTCAGTTTTCTCATCTGAAAAAGTATGAAAACAATATAAATTCTGATTGGAGTTTTGTGAGTATTAAATAGTAGAGTGTATGTTCATCACCCAGTAGAATGGCTAGAACATAGAAAGCAACACCAATGTGGTGTTTTTAAGTATCTCTGACACTGAGATGATAGAGCTAAGAGAAAGGGGGATAGGTAAAGTGTTACTTCACCTTTAAGGACAACATAACTTCTGATATTAAAAATAAACACTTAGTAATCAAAGTATAGAACTAAGTTGGGTGTTTCATTCCTTAACTCTACATTAAATTTTAATTAGTTCAAAACAAAACTTAATTGCTTATATGTAAAATGACTTATACCTAAGTGTTCAGGTTAAAGGAACTGACATTTTTGACCAATAAAACCAGAGGTTCTAGGGCCTTTAAGGACAACATAACTTCTGATATTAAAAATAAAGACTTAGTAATCAAAGTATAGACCTAAGTATAGAACTAAGTTGGGTGATTCATTCCTTGACTTTACACTAAATTTTAATTAGTTCAAAACAAAACTTAATTGGTTATATGTAAAATGACTTATACCTAAGTATTCAGGTTAAATGAACTGACATTTTTGACCAATGAAACCAGAGGTTCTAGGAGAAATCATGCCTTTTCTAGCTTCTAGAGCTGCCCACATTCCTTGCCTTATGGGACCTTCCTTCTTCTTACAAATACATCACTCCTACCTCTAGTCTTTTGCCACATCTTTATTTTGTTATCCTCCTGCCTCTCTCTTATAAGGACTCTTTTTTTTTTACTTTTCTAAAATCTTTATTGTTGAAAGTATTATATATGTCCCTCTGTCTCCCCCATTCTAACCTGCCTCCACCCCCTGTCCCAGGCCTTCTTCACCTTATTGTCTGTGTCAATGGGTTATGCATATTTGTATACAAGTTCTTTGGTTGATCTCTCTCCACTCCCCCACCCCCACCTCCGCCTTTCCTCTGAGATTCCATAATCTGTTCCATGCTTCTATTTTGATTTTACTGGGTCCAACTAGATAATCCAAGAGGATCTCCCCATTTCAAGATCCTTAACTTAATCACATCTACAAATTTTCTTTTGCCATGAAAGGTTCTGGCGATTGGGATAAAACCATCTTTGGGGATGCCTTTATTCTTCCCTATCATATCTTTCTTAACAAAATCAAAAATTTTCAGAGCATAATTAGATGATTTTGGTAAGATTTTACCGTAATCATTTTATTTGATTCTGCAAGCTTGTCTATAGGGAATGGGTGTGATGATGCATGAACTCACTTTTTTTTAAATTAATTCAACCAACATTTATTAAGTACCTAATGTGGCCTAGGTCAGTGGTCGGCAAACTGCGGCTCAGCAAACAGCCGCTTGCGAGGCACATGCGGCTCTTTGGCCCCTTCAGTGTGGCTCTTCCACAAAATACCGGCTCTTCCACAAAATACCTTCTGCGCATGGGCCACAAAGTTTCAATCGCACTGTACATGCGTGCCCACACGTGGTATTTTGTAGAAGGGCCACACTGAAGGGGCCAAAGAGCTGCATGTGACTCGTGAGCTGCGGTTTGCTGACCACGTGCCTAGGTACTAGAAATACCAAGTGCCAGATGAAATGGTAACCCAGAAAGCACGAAGAGAGACCAATAGATGTATGCATTGTAGTAACAGACTAGATAACTCTATGATCATAATTAACTCTCTATTATAAGAACACTAGAGGCCCAGTGCACAAAAAATTGTGCACTGGTGGGGTCCCTCAGCCCAGCCTGCCCCCTCTCACAGTCCAGGAGCCCTCAGGGGATGTCCTACTGATGCAGTCTGGCCTCCCTCTGCAGGAGGTGACTGGATGATCAGGGGAAGGTGCTGCCCCCATCACCCCGCTGCTGCTGCCACTGCCAACCACTGCAGCTGCTGGCCCTCGGCTCTCAAAGCTGCCAAGGTGTTTTCATTAACACGGACTCCAGTTCCTTCACTACAAAAAAAATGACAACTTTCTTTAAGCATGTTCAAGATGTCTCTTTCATAGGATATGACATTTCTTTTATTTTTTTATCCTCACTTGAGGAATGACATTTCTTTCTTTTTTTTTTTTTTTATCCTCACCTGAGGATATTTTTCCATTGATTTTTTGAGAGTGTGGAAGAGAGAGGGAAAGACAGAGAGAAACATCAATGTGAGAGGGACACATCGATTGGTTGCCTCCTGCATGAGCCCTGACCTGGGCCCTGGCCAGGGAGGAGCCTTCAACCTAAGTATTTGCCCTTGACCAAAATCGAACCTGGACCCTGCGGTCCACAGGCCGAGGCTCTATCCACTGAGCCAAACTGGTTAGGGCAGAATATGATATTTCTTAGCCCTTCCAACAGTGGACCTCCGTTTTTCCTCCAGGAGTGAGGTGGAAAAACCCTAGATCACCTTCTTGGATTCTTATTACCCAAGCAAGTGGCATACTGCAAGCTTAGTCAATGAGTGGTCAGAAAAGGTGTTTTCTGTGCAGCTCAAGTGCAGAGGCAGGACTTCCAGCTCACCGTGGCTCTCTCCTGGACTCACAGCCACAAGGCTGCCAGGTCGTCTCTCCTCTCCTGGGCCTCGCACCCGTGGCAGCTTTGTTAGGAAGGACGTCCGGAAGGTCGTCCAGAAGACATCCAATCTAATTAGCATACTACCCTTTTATTAGTATAGATAGATAAAAGGTATATAAATTCATCTGGTAAATTCAAAAAGTGTCTGGGAAAAGTGTTTTGACTTCAGTTTGTAAGGGTGTATGGAGATCCCCTATATGCATGGAAGGAAGTGCATTGGGTCCCTGAGCCCCATGTGCAGAACAGTGAAGAGTAAGCAAGGCTTTCAGTGCTTGCAAGCAGTGATATGAGCAGAAACCTAAAGGAAGGGTGTCATTGGAGGGACTAGCAGGGTTCAATGCTGAAGAAATAACCAAAATCTGGATTATTGATGATCTTGTATCCTAAGCCAGAGAGTATCAAATTTATCTTGAACATCATTGGGATCAAGTGGGTACTTCGAAACAAAGAAATTATACAATTATAATTAATTAGAATTCAGTCTGTAGGGTGGTTTGGCAGGAGAATGTAATGGATGAAAACAAATGGTAAGTGTGAGAGGGGAATAAATAAATGGCCCTCAAACAGTGAGCAAGGAAGAATAGCCTGAGTTTCATGTGAGAAGCACATTATTTATCTTGAACATCATTGGGATCAAGTGGGTACTTCCAAGCAAAGAAATGATATAATTATAATTACATTAGAATGCAGTCTGTAGGGTGGTTTGGCAGGAGGATGTAATGGATGGAAACAAATGGAAAGTGTGAGAGAGGAATAAATAAATGGCCCTCAAACAGTGAGCGAGGAAGAATAGCCTGAGTTTCATGTTAGAAGCACATCCCTGGCTAAAACTTTGATTTTAATCTGGTGAGAACTTGAGCAGAGAAACCAGCCACACCATTTCAGATCTCTAACCTAAGAAAACTGTAAGATAATAGTTGTGTTCTTTAAAGCACTACATTTATGGTAATTTCTTATGGCAGCAATAGAAAACTAATACAATAATTCTATGGGAGTTTATTACTCTGGTTTCCAAAGAATAAAATTTTCAATTCGATAAAAAAGAGAAACTGTCACATGTTTTTTTACTAAATGTAACTAAAATATTTCCAGACAAGTGATTTCCTCATGAACAGAAACATATATTTTTCACCCTGTATTAGTTAGGATTATATATTTGCTCCTATTTTTTATATATTAGTTCAGTAAATAGAGCCAAATATATTTCCAGACAAGTGATTTCCTCATGAACAGAAACAGATATTTTTCACCCTGTATTTAGTTAGGATTATATATTTGCTCCTATTCTTTATATATTAGTTCAGTAAATAGAGCCAAAGGGAAGAGCACATGGTCTAGACCTGGCCAATCAAGCAACCCATTTTATAAGACAGAGTAATTGGTCTGATCAGAATTCCCTCTGATATTTGCCACTTATTACTAAACTAGAGGCCTGATGCACAAAATTCTTGCAAGGGTCTCGGCCCTGCCACCGTGGCAGCTGCCTCTGCCTTGGCCCGCGCCGCCACGGCTTCGTCCAGATGGTCATCCAGAAGCATATTACACTTTTATTATCATAGATGATATTTTTTGTGAAATTGACAGTTATGTGACTATGACAATGCCTTCTTTAACCTAAATGAGACAGAGTGGGATTTCTATTATTTGCAACTGAAAGATTCCTGATTAATTCACCCTTCAATTAAAGCTAATAAAAGTCTATGCTTATGGCATAATAAAATTATAGACTTTATTAGTGTTCACTCATCTTTTTTAGTTTCAGTTTTCATCATAAGTTAAATAAGCATTATCATAGTCTATAATGTGGTTCAATGTCTTCAAAAGTATAAAATGTGGTTTTATGCCTATTAACAGATTCAATTGCTGAATGTTATACCATGTCTCTTAATTAAATGACTGGGCTAAGTTTCCATTGTAAGACCAAATGACAAATGAGGTTAAGTTAATGTTACTTTCAGGGGTATAAGACAGAAATGAATCTAAAGAGAGCCAATGGTATTCAAAGCACAGAACACAACAAGTTAACATAGGATTGAAAAACGCATCATGAGCCCTGGCCGGGTGGCTCAGTTAGTTGGAACATCACCCCATGCACCAAATGGTTGCCAGTTCAACTCCACGTCAGGGCACATACCTAGGTTGAGGCTTTGATCCCTGGTTGGGGTGCATACAGGAGATGGATGTTTCTCTCTCACATCAGTGTTTCTCTCTGTCCCTCTTTCTCTAAAAATCAATATGAACATATCTTCAGGTGAGAATTAAAAAATAAAAATGCGTCGTGATAAATGCTGAGAAGCATCAGGAATAGCAAGATAAGAGTTCCACTCTAAAGATTAAGTGGCCATTCAGGCAATATAGGGCAGTGCTTATTCAAAAGATTCAGATTCAACTACTATTTGTAAAGACCTGATACAATGATAACCGGTCCCCTCAGTAAAAAGGCATGGTGCTTGCTATCAACACAATTTTGCAAATAATAAATTAGAAATTAATGGAGATTTTAAAACCCCATCAAATTTATACAGCTGCTAGTAGAAAACCTGAAAATATAAACCCAAGACCTTTCCCCCAAGTTTGTATTATTTTTACCACAAAATGTAATTTCCATATTAGTTTGTGTTTATCTACTCAAGTAGACTAAAGAAAACTTCAAAGCTTAATAGTCATAACACAGATTCTTCCAATATAACCAAATAAAACCCTTAATTATTGTATGTATTAATGTCTCAGATATTTTGATTTACTATCATGCTCAGAAATTCAGGAGTATTTTTGAAAGAGCTTTTTAGCTTTGTTTCTAAATATTTTATATCTAAATATTTTGCTTATGGAATATATGTATGTGTACATAACTACATGATTACATGTAGATTTATATATAATTTTATATTGTTTTCTCTGTTGTATTTTCTGTTTCTCATGAAAATATTATTTTTATTTCTTTAAGTCAGTAAAACAATGGGCAAGAATTTTTAGCTCAAGACAGTGTTCAAACACTTTAGCTAAATTGATACAATAATGCTAAAAGATTATTGTTTTAAGGTCGATAATTTATGAACTAAGAAGGATTAATGGATTTACAACTCTTTTCAACTACATATAGCACAAGCAATACTAATTATATTTTCATTAACCTTTGAGGCTAGATCAGTTCTAATAATTTAGTTATTTTAGGGACCAATCTATGGTTTTATGGTAAAAATAAACTGTAAACAAAAATAAGGTCAAGGTACATACTTATTTCAGGGGAAAAAACAAAACAAACAAAAAAAAAAACCACCTCTGTTTCCATGATTTTAAAATCTCATTATAATATATCAAATTTGACATTTATTTTGAATTTGTCAGACTCCTTTTGATCCAAAATAAAAGTCTTTTAATAATTAGTGATTCCTGTCTTTGGAATTGCCGGGTTTGAGTATCCCAATAGTACTGAATTAGTCCAACACTTACAGTAGAAACACATGTGGTTTTGCTGAATACTTTTCTCTAAAGAAAAGTGAGATGAACATATGAGGAAGCTGTTAAATAAGTAGCCCCTCTCCCTTCTTTTTTTCTGATCATACACTCCATAGTGCTTGTAGCAGAGACTGCTAGATTTCCCCATCTCTAGCAACAGTTAGAATTAGGTATTTGAACAATGAGGAAAAGATTACATATTCAAGGTTCCCTTGCAGCTAGATGAGGTCATATAAAAATGTTCTGTTCAGTGGAAAATAGACAAAATTTCTGAGCTCAAATTCTGACTTGTGCCTTTGTTGGAAAGTGATATGCTTCCCTTTGTTTTTATCCCCTTACTTCTATCTAGAAGGTAGATTTGATGGCAGGAACTGTTGCATACTTCTTAGGACACGATATGGAAACTGAAAATGAGGTTGGCATAGCAAAGAAATAGAAAATGTTGGTTCTTACTACTATGGAATTGTTATATCAACTCTGGACTGATTGAGTTAAACTGTTTTATGAAAAAATGTTAATTAAGCCACTGATATTTTGTCTATTATTCATAGCTAAAATGACATCTTAAATTATATAGGTCTTTATTTTAATCATTTCTCTCACATATAAGTTTAAATCCCTAGTTTTCTCTACTTATCATACATCTGCCTATAATATTCTAATCTCAGATTAAGCAAAAAAAATTTTCCTTTTTGTCTGATGAAAAAGTCAGAAAACAAGATATTTTGAAATTATGAAATGTTCATTATCACCATCCTCAGATAGGCTTTCATGAATGAATGTAATGAAATTCTACTGTAAATTTCTCTCACTCACTATATCATATATTTTATCCTCTGCTTTCTAACTTCTCAACTAAATACTCATTCTATGCCTCCCCAACTCAACTCTTAGCTACCTTAATATTCTGACAAAATAAAACAATAGCTACAAGATTCAGAGATTCCATCTTCTCTCAAAAGATATGAACAATTTTGGTATCATTTTCCACCATATTCTTCACTCAATTTACAGGGCTTGAAGAGTCAACTGCTTTCAAACATCCATACCCCACATATGTTGGAAATCTCAACAAGCTTGTCTTTATTCTTTTCTGCATTTCAAAAGCTGTCTTTCTCTACTAGATAATTTTATCCGGATCCCAGGTTGGGGTGCATACAGGAGGCAACTGATTAATGTTTCTCTCTCACATCAATGTTTCTCTTTCTCTCTCTCTATCTCTCTTTTTCTCTTTATCTCTCCTTCTTTCTCTCTCCATTTCTCTCTCTAAAAATCAACAAAAATCATATCCTCCAGTGAAGATTAAAATAAATTAAAAAATTAAAAAGAACACATATTTACCCTCCAACCTCATTCCATTTGCTGTGTTGTCTCTCTATTCTTGTTTTTAGCATTGGTACTTGAGACAAGTTATCCACATAAATAATCTCCATCTATTACTCAATTCACCTATCAACTCAATCTTATTGGCTTTATCAATTGTTAGAATCATTAAATAAATATTATTAACTTAGTTTAAATCCAGGTAATTTGTCAGGTCTCTACTTAATTTCTTGTAATTATGTTTTGTCAACATCTTATATATTTCTCTCATATGTCTGGTTATTCCTTCTTTGTTTTGTCTGACTGTGCCTTTATCACCTTTTAAATATTGGTGTTTCATCAGGTTCAGTCCTGAAGTCTCTTCATTTCCCATTTTCCATAGGAAATCTTGTCTATCCCCATGGGTGTAAATGTCACTTTATGACAGTGGTTCTGAATTATAGAGGCAGGTCAGATCTGGCTACATATATTCAATGCTTATTCAACATTTCTACATTTATATCTTATTCATATCTGTACCTTAGCTTCTCCAAAATGAGAAACTTGATATATGCCTTCTCATCTGCCCTACCTTCTACAATCTTTGTATTTTTAAGTGATTGTTCTATTCTTCTATCAGCAGTTCTCAACCTGTGAGTCGATACCCCTTTGGTGGTCGAACGACCCTTTCACAGGGGTCGCCTAAGACCATCCTGCATATCAGATATTTACATTACGATTCATAACAGTAGCAACATTACAGTTATGAAGTAGCAACAAAAATAATTTTATGGCTGGGTCACAGTATGAGGAAATGTATTTAAAGGGCCAGAAGGTTGAGAACCACTGCTCTACATGCTCAAGCTAATTACCATTAACTTTTAAATTTTCTTTATTTTTTTATTTAGTTCTCATATTCAATCCATTACTAAATTCTGTGATTTCTATCTCCAAATATATCTACATTGTTTTCATTTCTCTTCATCTCTACTAATATAACACTACTCCAATTTGCAAAGGGTTCTTTCTGTTCTATTACTGGCCCCTTCATTTGCATTTTTGCCCCTGTTCTTCATTCAACATTAAATGATTTTTTTAATATATCAGATATATTATTCATTAGCTTAAAGCAGTTCAATAACTTTCTTATTCATTGAGGCTAAAAACCTACATTGCCTAAAACACCCTGTACAATCTGTATCTTTTTGTATTTATCTTTCATTTCTCACCATTATCTCCCTTGCATTTTATCCTTCAGGAATAGAGGCCCTCATTCTGTGACTTAAAAGTCAGGCTCTTTCCAACCTTGGGATCATCTCATGAGCAGTCTTCTGTCTTAAATGTGCTTCTTACCTCCTCATTTAATTAACCATTTTCAGATCTTAGCTTGAACATCATCATCTCAGGACATATTTCCTTTTGACTCCAAACTACATTATATCCCCATATTCTATGCTTTCTGGAGGAATATGACATTTATTTGATCCATTTCTTGTTTGTAAAATATATTTCCTTCGAACTAGACTAGAAGCTTACTGATGGCAGAAGTTATACCTATTTTGTTCAATGCTACCTCTAGAACAGCTGGGACAGTATCTGCCACACGGTTGTATTCAATAAATAATATTTTTAATTCCTAAATGAATGGTTGCTTACTATATCAACTCTAGATAATGTCAATTTAAGTGTGTTCTAGCTACAAGGAAAATAACGTGATGACTAAGTTAATTCCAACATTTTACATTCCCATTTACTTTATCATTTGTTGGATTTATGAACTTTCCACATTGAAGTAGTATATAAAACATGGTCAAATTTGGGTTAATAACAAAAATAGTTTTCTCAGCCACAAGATTCAAAGTACAGACAATGGTGAATTCCCCAAGTTAGACTGTCCTTTATGTCTATAACTAGAGACCTGATGCAGGAAATTCGTGCAAGGGGCACGGCCCTCAAGCTCCAGCTGCCTCACGGCCCTGGCTGCTTCTCAGACTCAAGGCCCCACCCCCCGCCCCCTGCCCACTGGTTATTTTTGAAGGTCATTCTGGAAGGTCGTTCTGGAAGGTTATTCTGCCATCTGGTCTAATTAGCATATTAGCTCTTTATTTTCTCTATATTAAAAGCCTAAGGGACCGAACAGAAAACTGGTCAACCGGTCACTATGATGCACACTGACCACCAGAGGGCAGATGCTCAATGCAGGAGCTGCCCCCTGGTAGTCAGTGTGCTCCCACAGCCAACCTCCTGTGGCTGGCCAACTCCTGCAGTCCCTCCCCCTGGCTGGCCAGCCCCAATCAGCCCCAATTGGGACTGGGCAAGACAGCCCCGATCAGCCCCGATCGCTGGCCAGGCCGAGGGACCCCCCACCTGTGCATGAATTTGTGCACTGGGCCTCTAGTATAGGATAATAAGGTGGACTATTCTCAGGGGCCAGCTGGCATTCTCAGTTGAAATGCCGTGTTCTCATTGAACATTTGTTCTAAACTCTATGGTATATCAGAAATAAAACTGGATTTTCTTTGCTGGCTTGGATACATCAATATTAACTAATAAACCATTTTTACAGTAATATGTACTCCCAAGTCAACAAAGGAAATTTAAAAACTTGTTAGAATGCAACTATTTATAGTTCCTGAAATCTAAGTATAAAGTGATTATCCAACCGCCTCTTAGGCACGAAGAGAAACTTACTAACAAATAAATTTGCATCAAGGTTTTATGTTTTTTCTCCAATACTGAGAGCTAAATGAGAATAGAGTGGCATGTACCAACTAATGAGATAAAGAATCAGAACTGTAAAACCCAATAGCCACCCAAGATATTCACCTGTCATTATGAAAGTAATCTATTGGAATACATGCAAGAAATATATTCATTTGTGCATCTTCCCTAAGAATAAATAATCAATTATTCCTTAAACTACAAATGGATAAAATAAAGTTGTAAATAATAAAACTTTATCTCATATATAGTGTGTGCATATATATACACACATATGTATATACAAATTTAAATTCTATTGTCTACGAAATGTATAATATTATCGATACCAGTGATGGCGAACCTTTTGAGTTCGGGGTGTCAGCATTTTGAAAAACCCTAACTTAACTCTGGTGCCATGTCACATATAGAAATTTTTTGATATTTGCAACCATAGTAAAACAAAGATTTATATTTTTGATATTTATTTTATATATTTAAATGCCATTTAACAAAGAAAAATCAACCAAAAAAATGAGTTCGCGTGTCACCTCTGACTCGCGTGTCATAGGTTCGCCATCACTGATCTATACTGATAAAAGCCAGGTCCCTTGAAACATATGCTGTGCTTCCGGATGTCCATCTGGACAAAGCCACAGTGGCTGCAAGGCCCAGGGCTCATGGCAGCCATGGCTCAAGCAGCAGTGAGCCCCAGTGGCTACGAGACCTGAGGCTCACAGCAGCTGTGGGCTCAGGGCAGCAGTGGGCTCAGGCAGACGTGAGCCCCAGTGGCTGTGAGGCCCAGGGCTCAGGCAGCTGCCACGGGTGATGGGGGCAGCGCCTTCCCCTGATCAGCCCGGCTGCCTCCTACAGGGGAGTTGGCCTACACCATCAGTAGGACATCCCCTGAGGGCTCCCAGATTGTGAGAGGGGGCAGGCGAGGCTGAGGGACCCCTGCCATTGCACAAATTTTTGTGCACTGGGCCTCTAGTATTAAATAAAGAGTCATGAAATAGAAGTGACACACTAGGAAAAAATTATACTGCTACTAAGGTGTTTTACACAAACTTTCTCACCTTTGCAAATGGACATAAAACCACATTTATAAACCACAGCTCTAGATGGTTTTCTGTGCTCTAAACAATGCTAATTGGTTGGCTTACATTTCCCAGTTGCTTCTGGGTGCTGAGCTGTGTCTTAACTCCTCTTCATCTGTGTGCTGTGTCTGGTGGTGCTTGCCTCTCTCATTCTTCAACTACTTGTACAACTTCACTGTCCACTCACTGAATTTAAACTCAGCATGTCTCTGGTTGAGAGTCAAAAGTATTTTTGACATTGTACAGATCTCTAATTCTCTAATATTTGATTTAAATAGATATCTAATATTTGATTTAAATATGTAATTGCCTTAGATTTTAAGGATCCTATTTCAAGATTTAAGTCTTATGAGTAAAGTGGCTTTTTACTATATTCTATATTACATATTCTAAGTGGAAAGAGTGTGGCAAGAATAATCCAACTATCTTGGCAAACTAGGAGGCACTTATACAGCAGTTTTATCTCTACTCTCACACTTTTCCACCTTAATAAAATAGTTAACAGTTATTATTTCCTTCTCTGTGCCCATCTAGGCTTTAGTAGATGTCCAGTTAAATTTACATTTTTGATATACCATATATTTTTAGTATAAATGTGTCCCAAATATTTCATAGGACATAACTAAAATACTATTTGCTGCTTATCTGAAATGTAAATTTAACTAGGTGTCCTATATATTTATTTGCTAAATCTGGTAACCCTATGTCAAGCTCTATTCCAAATCAAAGCAAGAGACAGAGAGAAAGCAACTAAATCATGGTACATGAGGCCTGTTCTAAGTGACTGGCTAAACATTTGAAAATTTAAAACTCAGACTAAAACTCTCTATATCAGGAAAGGCTTTTGTGAAACTACTTCTGAATTCACATAGATAAGACATCTAAAAGTTTTTTGTAATTTTTTTTTCAATTCTCCAACTTATTCTCTTTTTCAAAGAAAGTGATGGAAAAAAAACCAGAGACCACTTCAGTCAATGGTGCTGATGTTTATTTCAGGGGCCCTTAGAAAGCTATCATACTTTCACTCTCCCTATTGTGTTATTTGCTTTTCAATATATAAATAGAGGATTTCTTTGTTAGAATGATACATTTTGGCTTTCAAAGCATTAATGTTTACAAAGGAAAGTCTTAAGGCTATCAGGGCTCAGACAATTAGGTTTAACTTTTTAGAAACATAGTCAAATGTCAATTCAGCAGAATTCCTTGTATATATCCAAAACAGCAGCCAGAGAATGGTACTGGCTTAAAAATACCTTTACTTGTCCCAGCATAAAAACGTAAGGGAAAGGAAGTCCATTTTCTTTTTCTCTGACACTAAAACTCTAAAGCTTCAGGAAATTTCTTTATTACTTAGTACTGTATGTTCTAATCAAGCATAAAGAAAGAGAGTGACTACTATCAAAGGACCCATAAAAAGAGTTTATGATGTTTCAGAATCAGACAACATAAAAAAGGACATATTCAAATTAGAAACCCTATTATAAAATGTGATTCTATAAGGAATCTCCATAACAGTCTTAATAATGTGATTAAAGAGACAAAGTAATAGCAATATACACAAGTACTAATTAGAACATTGAAACCATTATGCCTCATGCGGGAGACAAGTCATAAAATTCAAAGAATATTTGTAAGAAACACTATCAGACTAGCTTTTAAGATTTTTAGTGCCTGAGGCTGATTTTGTGAACTTGTGCTATGAGTTGAAAATGTTTAAGATAATTCAATTGGCCTAATAATGCATGCTTGTTTCAGAATCTTATTATAATATAAAAATGATTTTGAGAGAAATACTTTTTTCACTAGGCTCAATGGTGTACTTTATGCAAGTCTAAAAATCGAACCAAATTTACAGTATTCCATACAATAAAACTGCAATTTTTAAAAAAGCTACCTATACCATTAGTGTGCTGCCATGAGTTCTAGGTGTCAGAGGTGGTAATAAATAGGAATAATTATATAATGAGAGCAATGTTTTCAGTTCAACATGTATTATATAATAAACTATTTTCTTTTATTTAAAAATGTGTTGAAAGTATCTAAGTACATAACATAAAATGAAAGTACTTTGCATTTGAAATATTATTTGAAAAACTCAGAGCAAAGAAACAATTAAAATAGAAGATCTGTCATAAATTCTGTTCCATACTAATGTGCTGGTGTGCATTTACATGATTCACATGGGTTTGGATGGGGGTTCTTGAGGATTTCACACCTGCAGCCTAAAGTAGGGAAACTCATTTTAGATGAGTTACTGCTAACATAAGTAACATGTGAACTTATATTCATGTCGGCAAAGAATAACCTGGAGGATGTGTAAGCACAAAAAAAATTAAGTTATAACAAAACTCAGAGAGGAAATTGACTAATTTTAAATACCATTGATATGCATATGGTAATTCTTACTTGGTACAGGTCTTCAGAAATTAATAGGTTACCAGCTTCCTGAAGAGATTAATATATTACCCATCATCTTGCTTTCAAAATGTTTCAAATGTTTTTATTTTCTATTAGCAAGCAAAGATTTCAATAAAGCAAGATACAAACTCTCAATGTTACTTTGAGCCAAGTTAAATAATATTAACACAGTTGAGCTTTCTTCTAGTCACTTACTATTTTGGAGGGAAGAGGGATAAATTTGTTTAATTGTACCTATTGCCTTCACTATGCTTCCCCTATGGCTTTTCTGTAGCCTATTTCAGAATTTGGTTCACTGTCTCCAGGAATATTATGTGAATTGCAATTGTCTGTAACTATAAATAATCAAATTTCATTCTTTATGTACAAAGATCATCAAAAGCACTTCTCTCTCCCCTTGAGTAATATACACACATTTTTTTCTTCCACCTTGGGAAACATGGAACAAATATAAGTGTTAGAATCAATAATGAATTTGATGAGAAATGATAACAATGATGCATTTGTTTTTGCTCTCTATCAAAGACATGCCTGGGTTCATTTCCTACTTTTCTGGTCAATTTATAGTGTTTTATTTTCAGATATTAAAATATTAAAAGCAAAAAAGTTATGTAATAGCAGAACATATTCATTATTTAGATTGTTTAATTATATTAAAATAAAATTATAAGCAAGAATATCAAAATATTCTATAATTTTTAAGATTTATAAATAAAACTTTTCTCATTCAGTTTTAGGGGCTTCTGTTTAATAGGATGGTAAGTTAGCCAGTTAATAAATATTTACTTACTATGTAAATACAGGCTCTGTTCTATACATTGGGAATTGGAAGTTGAACAAGGAGAGCTTACGACTTCATTGTTAAGGTGGAGAGAAAAAACACACCACATTTATGGACTGTGTATCTATTGCCTTAGAGAATCACAACTTTATTTTGGGTGTTTTTTCTACCTCCTGTGTAGACTGGGAAAAGTAAGCCTAGATGCCCTTCTGTAAGTATTGAAAGCAATCTATGTGCAGCCTGCCCTAGCAATTCCAGTAAAGTCAGGGTCGGCACATGACCTGAGCTTGGCCACTAAGTAGGTCCTTATCACTTGAACCTGGAGTGAACGACAAAGGGAAGGACAAGGCTGCTGTGATTCATTCACACAGTACCTGCACCTTGATTTTTTTTAAGCCTTGGTATTTTTTTTCTTTCTTAAATATGTGATAGAATTCACCAGTGTAATCATCTGAGTCTGGGGTTTTTATTCAATATATTTATGGTTCACACATTTATTTAGATTTTTTATTTGAGTCCATTTTGGTCATTTGTGTCTTTCTAGGAACTTTGCCATTTATACATTTTGGCATAATGAATTGCATGATAATCTTTTCATCTTTCATTTCAATAAAGTTGGCAATAATGTATTGTTTCAATCTTTATATTGATAATGTGTCTTCTAATTTTTTATTCATCAGCCTAACTAAAGATTTGTCAATTTTGTTGATCAATTTTATAATCAACTGACTTT
Source organism: Myotis brandtii (assembly GCF_000412655.1). Taxonomy (NCBI): domain Eukaryota; kingdom Metazoa; phylum Chordata; class Mammalia; order Chiroptera; family Vespertilionidae; genus Myotis; species Myotis brandtii. Next base: position 186,003 of record NW_005363578.1, on the reverse strand, counting down.
TGGTTTCATTGATTTTTTTCGCTATTGTTTTTCTGTGTGTGAGTGTGTTTTATTGGTTTATGACACATAGTAGTAATTTTCTATGTGAGAGCATCACTAAATATTTATTCCACATTGTAGATACCATCTGCAAGGTTTTCTTCAAACAAAATCAGAGAGCCTTATTAAAATGTAAACCTAATACTTTTATTTCAACATTTAAATTTCAAAGACTCTTTGGATAAAGTTTCTGTTATGATAAAATTCAAAAATTTAACCTGATCAATATGGTGTGGCAGCATTGTCTCCCCGCCTCTGCACCCCAGCTTCTCATTATGTTAACATCTTCATTGAGGAACAAACTGATTAAGGTGAATAACCCTTTTTTATTTGTTTAATTTTACCTTCCTATTCTAGGGTCAACTGTTTTATTTATAAAATACAATAACAAATTCACCTCAAGAATAAAGCAGAAAAAATAAAAGACACATAGCAGTAGAATAGATAGAACCCCAACGGTTTCGATGTTATTAAATGTAAATAATCCAAATTACCCATTTAAGAAGCAAAGATTATAACATTAAATTAGAAAACAAGACCAAATACTGCACTGCCAACAAGAAAGCCACTTAAATATAAAGACAGAATAGTTGAATATAAAGAATGGAAAAAGATATATTATGCTAACACTAATCCAAAAATCAACACACTGAAGTTGCTCCATTAAAATTAAGTAAATTTCTAAAAACACACACAATATTTCCTAAGGCTTAAAGAGTGATTTCATTAAGAGGAAGGGGTAAATTCTTTGATAGAACATAAAAACCCTAAATATTTAAACATATAATTTCAGAGTTTCACATGAAGTAAAGACTGAGAAAATTGAATGGAAAAATAAGCAAATCCTTAAATATAATGAAATATTCTGATATCCCTATCAAAATATTTGATAGATTAAGTATTCAGAAAACCACTGGGAATACAGATTTGAAAAATATTATAAATTGAATTGATCTAATTATTTATTTCAAACTAGAGGCCCAGTGCACGAAAACATGCATGGGTAGGGTCCCTAGGCCTGGCAGGTGATCAGGGCCGACCAGGTTCCCTGCTTCCCCGCCTCCTCCTTCCTTCACCGCCCATGCTCTGCCACTGCCACTGGTTACCTGCCATGTTCCGTGCTGCCCCCTGGTGGTCACCACACGTCATGGCGAGCGATTGAACTCCTTGTCTCCTGGTTGAACTCCACAGGGGACAATTTGCATATTAGCCTTTTATTATATAGGATTCTCAATCAAAAACAGCTGAGTATATCTTCTTTTCAAGTACACATGTTGCATTTACTGAGATAGTCCATATTTGAACCATAATATGAACCATAGTTGAACCATAACATTTCAATAAGTTAAAAATATTTGAAACATGACTTCCCTCTTCATAATACAATTTTCTAGAAGTAATTAACAAAAAGATATCTAGAAACTCCTAAATATTTACCAATTAAATGCAATTCTATATTATTCATGGATCAAAGATGAAATCAAAAGAAAAATTGAAAAAATATATATATTTTTAAAATATGGAATGCTTCATGAATTTGCGTGTCATCCTTGTGCAGGGGCCATGCTAATCTTCTCTGTATCATTCCAATTTTAGTATATGTGCTGCCGACGCGAGCACGAAAAATTGAAAATATTTTGAAGTGAATGAGAATAGTAGACTATATAAAATTTCCTAAAGCAGCCATCCACTACACGGAGGAAGAAATATGGCACTAAGTGTCTTTATAAAAATAATGGAAGACCACAGATGAGTGAAATTTTATCTTTAAAAACACAAGAAAATTATCCAGTTAAACTTAAAGTAAGATGAAGGAAAGCAACACAAACCAAATGTTAAAAATATACAAAACAAACAATAACATTGAGAAGAATCAATGGAACAATAATTTTAATAAAGTTGACACATTTTAACCAGATTGACTAAGAGAAAGAGAGAAGTTAAATATTGCCAACACAGGGTATTATATCCAGGACATTACTAAAGTGTTATAGTTGATAGCCACATATATTTTAAAAGATTTAAGATGAGAAAAATAGTCTATTATATTTACTTAAACATTGACTATTTCTATCATTATTCCTTTAATCAGGAAGTATCAAGTTTCCTTTGGTATCATGTTCCATCAGACTGAAGAACTCAACTATTTCTTTTAGAGCACTTTGGCCATGAACAAATTCTAAATTTTTTCTATTTTTGAAAATGTCCATTTCATCCTCCTTTCTAAAAAAGTATTTTTGCTTACGTAGAATTATGAGTTAACAGTTTTTCCATTTGGAACTTTAAAATATATGGTTCCACTGTCATCTGGCATCCTTTATTTCTGAATAGAAAGTCTTAAATATAAATTACTATTCACTTACATGTAATACTAGGGGCTCAGTGCATGAATTCGTGCACCTTAAAAGGAACTATGGGCCTCAAGGCTGTGGTGGGCACAGGAGTGGGTCTCAGCCCATCCTCTGTGGCCCTGCCCAGCCCCTCCTTCCATGGTCCCCAGTCCCCTTTCTGCAGATAGCCCCATGATGTCTTGTGATTTTCCCTATATAGCCTGTAACCTACATTGCATCCAAGAGTTCAGGCTTTTGAGCATTAGCTTCCTGTTCTTCTGGATGGTGACGTTCAGAATAAAATAGCCAGTATTCTTGGGGCAACTCTTGGTGTCTAGTGTTTGTCTCTGCTAGTGCCTGGTGGATGAACTCTTTTTGTTCTATAATATAGTTAAACTAGAGGCCTGGTACATGAATTCGTGCACGGGTGGGGTCTGGCCGGCCCCGCCCCTGATTGAGGTGTGGGGGGTGATTGGGGTCAGGGTCAGCCAGGGGGGAGGGGCCACAGACGGTTGGCTGGCTGTTCTTGCCCCCTGGTCGAACTCCCTGTTGAACTCCTGGTCGAGGGGACAATTTGCATATTATCCTTTTATTATATAGGATTATATAGGATAATTGCACACGTAATTATTTGCTTAAGATTGTCTCTACTTTTATATTACATACATCTATACATCATGAAGGATTCATGAATTGCCCTCTGCTTCAGTGAATATGCTTTTTAAAGTGCTTTTACACAGAATACACATATAATATATTATTTTATTATTCAATAAACTAGTATATATAATTGAAACGGAAAGATAAGAAAATCATTTTATTCATTTCAAAGGAAATGTGTTAGAATATTAAAAATTAGAATGAAGTGTTAACATTTAGGATTTTTAAAAAAGAAACAGAATAAAAAGTATCTAGTTGTAGCACTGACAATTCAATCATGCTCAATTGTTCTTTATCTGCTGTGCTTGATGTCACATGTCATTTGTTAGATACTAAAATGCAGAACTGGAGTTATAATGACTCTGCATATGACCAAAAAGTCTTCCTGTTAAGACTTGCAAAGTTGGAATATGACAGTGTCACAATGGGACAGTGTCAGCTAAATGGCATCTCTCTATATGCCAAGAGTTGTGGGACTTGGCACTTAAATCTTAATTACAAAAAAAAATCATTCTCAGATATGAAAGCTCTACAGGGAAATTGAATGAGTCACAAGAGAGAATCTTAGTCTTAGATGTGCTTCACATAAATTTAATTGACTCATATAACACAAATAGTCCAGATATATTAGTAAATCAGTGAGATTTCATCCATTCATTGGAAAGAAAAGACTCTTGTACTGAAAAGGGAATATAGATTGGGGGTAAATGTGACCCATGAATAACAGAATACCTTGACTATGAAGCTGAATTAACCAAAATAGTTGTTTAGAACTTCTTCAGTGTTATGAATACTTGGGACAGATGGATGCCTCTGAATTCCTTCGCAAAACACGTTTACCTCAAATTTACATATTTTGTGAAAGAAAACAAATATCAAATGAAAGAATTAATTTAGCTAAGCAAGCTGAGAAGATATTACCAAGTGAGAAGCCGATAATATTATTCCCTTCAGTGGTACATCTGCCTGTCTCTCAGTGACACACATCATAGCTGCGGCGAGCAGGAATGTGAAGAGAAGCCGATTTGCAGGGAAACATTTCCTAGTTAAATAGAGACCAATTTCAGATTTGGAAGGACAATAAAATAGTTCTGTCACACATGATCTAGAAAATAACAAGCAGTGACAGTTTTCCTTTGATACTTGCAAACTGTTCCAGCTATACAGTGCATGACTGATCTACTGTAGATAAAGAATATCATCCCTGGCCTGTTCGCTCAGTGGTTTGAGCAGTACACTGGAAGGTTGTGGGTTCCATCCCTGTTAGGGCACATACCTAGGTTGAGGGTTTCAGGTTCGATCTCCAGTGGTGGTCTGCATAAGAGGCAATCCATCAATCTCTCTCTCTCTCTCTCTCTCTCTCTCTCTCTCTCTCTCTCATCAGTAAAACCTATCCTTGGGTGAGGATTTAAAAAAAGAAAACACAAAAAAGGAAAACACATATTTTGAACACCCTGTGGGTCTATTGAATTGTATCTATTGAACACTCAATAGAAAAAAAAAGAATAGATTATCTTAGAGTATATGTTTGTGTCTATATACTCACCCACCTCACTCAACCTAACCACCTAACACCCCAGGATAAAAATAATTTATTTTCTTTACCTCAATGGTAATTGATTTCCTAGAGACAAAAATGAACAGTTTGAGTTTTCTTGGTTTGTCTGTTTGTTTGCTTGTTTGTTGACAGAGACTTGCAACTCCAATAAACCCAAATCAATAAGATGGGTCAAAATGTTTTATACAACTTACATATGCATATCACATAGTTGTTTCCTGCTTTCTGGCATCATCTTTACCTTTGCTATCTAAATTAAATTGCTTATTAGTAAGTACTCATGTTATACAGAAGAGGAACATGACCTTCACCACTAATCCCTCCACTACACACGTCAGTATCACCTGTGATACCGGGGAATGATTGGCTTAAGGCTTACTTCTGAGTCACTACAATCTGCGGCTCCCAGGATTGATGAGCTCATAATCATTGCCCCCAGGCCTGCCTCAGGGTTCTGCTCCCTTTATCCCTGATCACTGTCTGGGCCACCAGGAGGTTCATTCTTTTTCTTTCGTTTATTAAAGGACTGGGTACATAATGTTAACGTGTAGTAGACTTTTACTGACGTTTTATGTGCTAAGGAGATATTTTATCAGTCGAATTGAAAACCAATTTAAAATCTGATTCAACCCATCATTATTCCTACAAATATATATCGGCCTTGCTTTCTATAAAGAATTCCTCACCATTTCTTCTTTCAGTCCTAAGCCTACCCTCTTACTTGTCTTAAGGAATCCATATGAAGTAAACAAATATACACCATAAAAGAAAATGTTATCAAGACATCAAAACTTATTGCTTTACTATGTAGCCATTTAAACCTATGTCTAAAATATCTCTTATTTTATACTCAGAGGTCTTATCTTTGAAAACCTTACAGTTTACTATAAATTGTCACTCTAACAAAATGCTAGTTTTATTTCAAAAGGAAATTCAGTTTTCCTTTCAGGCTCACATACAGCAAGTTTTTAATATATCATTTCTCCCCAAATAGATCCAAAACATAGAAGATAATAGAGATTGTTACAAACATAGTTTAGACTTAATTAAAATTATAATAAAACATAATAATGCTAAGGCTAAAATAATGAAAAATAGTAATTCAGAAAAAGAAATTGTGTTTCACTGCTATAGTAATTCAGTGTTCATTAAAGACTTGTCTTGAGATAACAGGGGATTTTCCAAAATGTTATAATCAAGGAATAAAGATAACATTTTAGGTCCTTAATTTTTTCTCAATATCAATTAATATTTTTAAGTAATACTTTGAAATGTGTGCCCTTAAATTTCACAGATCAGGCATAGCTACTTCTTTTTTAAGACAAAGTCAGAGCAAGAATAATTTACATATTCATGGATAATCATGACCAAGAATCAAGTAAATGAGTAAATAAATAAATATGTGTATATAATAACTTTTCATTTTTTATGTTAGATTAGAATATATTAAACATATTGACATACCTGTGATTTATATACTTACACATATTTATATTTATGCTATTATGTGAATTCATACAGGGGAGATCATTCCCTAAATAGATAGAGAAGAATCAACTTTCATGTTACTTCTTGTTCTGTGATACTGTGTAAGGTAAGTTCTATATCCCATCATAAAGATGCATGGCTTTTCTTCTATACCCTATAAAATTTGTGCAAATGACTAGTATATTATTACAAATTTATGGTGTTATACCCAGTAGACTTCCATGCCTTGAATGATCTCTGGCAGCTGGATTTCACTCAACATACACACACACATGTTGAAGGGCCTGAGAATCATTACTAGCACTCCCCTTAATGATGCCATGATTCTCAGGATTTGTTATCAAAGCAATTGTTGTTTCCTAAAACAATACATAAGTTTCCCTTCTTTTTCTATACTGGAAGAGTTTAAGTAGCGATGGCATTGCCTAATGTGTTACAGATCAATAAAATACCCTGTGAAACCTCCTGTCTTTTGTTTTTTCTTTTTGTGTGTTTTCATTTTGCCTTCATTCCAGTTCTTTGGAAGTTGATCCGTTGATTCTAAAATTACTGAGGAAATATTTTGGTAAAATATATTTCTTGGCAGTTTTCAAGGCTTTCATATTTATATGCAGAGTGTGTGTAATGTCATTTCAAAACATTTATCTTTTGATTGCCTTTTCTCCTTTGTCATTTATTTTTTTATGTCATTTCCCATCCTCCCTTGAAGTTTTTAATTAAGTTGGCTAGGGTTTGACTGCTTATTAAATATTTTCCAAAAAAACCTACCCAGTTTATAACTATTATAATTAGCCTTGTTTTTCAAAGTTTTGCTATTTAAATTAATTTATACTTTCTGCCTTTTATTTTCCTTCCTTGTTCTTTTATCAGTTGAGCTTTTTGTTTATATGTTTTTACTCTCATTTAAACTATAGAAGTATTGATTTCTATGAATTATTTCTAGGCACTGATTTAGAAATGTCCTACAGATTCTTGTACATGTAACATTTTCATTATTTTTTTTTCTAGATAATTTCCAATTTTATTCTTTTACTAGCATTTCTTTTGGATTTTCAATATAAAGGAGTTTTTGTTGTTGTTGTTACTTTTTAATCAATAGTTTTATAAATGAATTTAAGTTTTAGTACTTTGTGGTTAGATAATACTGATTGTATCATTTCAATTTGGGGGATAGTTTCTTTTTCAATTAACATATGGTCAGCTTTTGGGAAAGTTCCATATGCAATTGGAAAGTCATATTCATGAGAGCTGGGTTTCAGAATTGATAAATATCATTATTGTTATCTACCATATTGATTATGCTGCATGGGTGCTTTACATTTTTATGACTTTGTTGTGATAGTTTCTTTTTCAATTAACATATGGTCAGCTTTTGTGAAAGTTCCATACGCAATTGGAAAGTCATATTCATGAGAGCTGGGATTCAGTATTAGATAAATATCATTACTGTTATCTACCATATTGATTATGCTGTATGGGTGCTTTACATTTTTATGACTTTGTTGTCAACTTAATCCATTTGGGTCTGTGAGTGGTATGTTAATATCTCATATTATGATGTTTTATGTATTTTTACTTGCTTCTCTGCTAGTTTCTTTTATATAAAAGTTATTGGGATGTTTTCATTATAAATTGTAGCCCTTAACAGTATAAAGTGACTTTGTCTTATTATGTTTTTGACGAAGTTGTATTTTGTTCAGTGTTAAAACCATTAACTGTTGTGTTCTGTGTGTGTTTTTTTTAATTTTCATTTCTTGGTATATTCTTGAATATCTTTTTTATTCTCATAGATATTTTTTCTTTTTGTATGTGGTTTATATAATATAAAGTATAAAATAGAGTTAGATTGTTAACAGCCTAGAAATATTTTTAAATGGGTAAGATAAGGCCATTTAAATAGGACCAATTAATTGGCTTGCATTATCTACCCCTCTTTTTGTTGTTATATCTAATTGTCTACCATATTGATTATGCTGTATGGGTGCTTTACATTTTTATGACTTTGTTACCAACTTAATCCATTTGGGTCTGTGAGTGGTATGTTAATATCTCATATTATGATGTTTTATGTGTTTTTAGTTGCTTCTCTGCTAGTTTCTTTTATATAAAAGTTATTGGGATGTTTTCATTATAAATTGTAGCCCTTAGCAATATAAAGTGACTTTGTCTTATTATGTTTTTGACGAAGTTGTATCTTGTGCAGTGTTAAAACCATTAACTGTTATTGTTTTGTTTTGTTTTAATTTTCATTTCCTGGTATATTCTTGAATATCCTTTTTATTCTCTTATAGATATTTTTTTTATTTTATATGTGGTTAATATAATATAAAGTATAAAATAGAGCTAGATTGTTAACAGCCTAGAAATATTTTTAAATGGGTAAGATAAGGCCATTTAAATAGGACCAATTAATTGGCTTGCATTATCTACCCCTCTTTTTGTTGTTATATCTAATTGTATTTACAATTTTTCAAAATTATAATTCTACTAATTAGCTCATAGATACTGCTTTCAAACTTTTCCATAACCTCAATATATGCAGTAATTAAACTTACTAGCAATGTCTTCACCATTCATTGTCTCTTCACATTCACTTAAAATATTTTACTTCAAGCTAATAATACCTATGAGGCAGTCAGTAGTCTTTCTTTTCAGCTTTATTGAGGTGTAATTGACAAATTAAAATTGTATTTACAAATTTCAACTGATTTTTTAAAGTATTTTGTTCCACATGTATTGTGAGAATACATAGGATAGAGCAAAAGTAGGTTTACAGTTTTGAGTATGTGAAACACACTTTATTCTTGTATTATTATTTTTGTATTATTTTCTGTACAAACAAGTGTAAGCCTTCTTTTGCCCCACCCTGTATAATCCTGTCATTTTCATCCCTGTAATTTAGTTTCCATATAACTCAACGTTCCTAGCAGATATTTTGCTGAAGTTTGTTCTAGGATTTGTCTTAGTTGTCTGAAGTACATTCCTAGGAAATTGTGCAAGAAGCACTCAAGAGAGCTATTCTTTGGTTCTGACATCTTAATATCTTAAAACTACTGGCCTCTGGCCTTTATTGTTTAAGTCAGTTTGACTGAAATAAAAATATTAATAAATATTTCCACTTCTTGACTACTTTAAATATGTTGCCTTGTTGTGTTTAGGGATTAAGGGTTTCTGTAAGGATTTCCTTTCTTTATAAGTCCCTTGGCTGACAGATATAAAACTCAGCAGTTTAATTAGAATATATTCTGTTCTAGAACCATTATTCAATACACAGTATCCCCTATCCATATGAAGATTATCTTATTATTATTACTCCTACTTCTATTTCATCAGAAAAATATACTAATATAGATACTGATGGTCACACACACTTTTAATGTGTCAATTGCATGATTTTGTTCTGGTTTTGGTTGTGGTTTTAGCTCTATAGGGCTCTATAGTTCGATGACAGCCTGAAGTCCTCATCTGCCTAGACAGCTATGTCCTCTCTATCCAGGTCTGAAATAGTAATATGAAGAGTTACTTTTTAAGGTGATTTTTTTTTTACCAGGATATTTTGAGAAATCACCTTCAGGGTTAACTATAATACACATATGCTAGTATCTGCACCTTTAATTTCAGTTCATCCAACAGTATGTCCACCTACATAATTTATAATAATGTCCTCTTTTCTCCAATTTTGCTAGCAAAGTAGAAGATACTTATATTCATCATTGTAAGCAACAGTTGTATAGTTAAGGCAATTATCTAGACACGATATCATAAATATTAAGAGTATAACAATGGGAAGGGGGTGGCGGGAAAAAAGGTGATCCTAATATAAGGTGACAGGAGATCTGACTTTGGGTGGTGGGAACATTGTGTAATACACAGATCTTGTAACAGAGAAACCCACACCTGAAACATATATGTTCATGTTTGACTTTGGGTGGTGGGAACATTGTGTAATACACAGATCTTCTAACAGAGAAACCCACACCTGAAACATATATGTTCATGTTGCCCAATGCCACCCCAATGAGTTTAATAAATAAAAAATAAAATAAAATGAAAACTACAAGTAAGGCACAAAAAAGGGTATAAAAGTTGCCTTAAAAGAGAACTATAAAGTATATTCATTGTAATACATAAAATATTTTAATACAAATACACACTTTTTAAAAAAGCCAAATTTAAAGACGAATAGTAAGCACAACCAAATACACACTTTTTAAAAAAGCCAAATTTAAAGACAAATAGTAAGCACAACTCAAAAAAAAAAAAAACACAAGGAACATTATTCTGATGGTTAACTTTCAACAATTAGACTATATTATTTGTTGTTTGATTTTTCTTTTTTTCAAATGGGTAACTTCAAACTAATTTTCCCTTAGATTTCGGTCAAACTGGCAATGAAATTCATTAAAAGTAAAAGGATTACTATTTGTAATACCACATCAAGAAGATTGATTTGCACAACATTTATTATGGACTAAACAAATGTTAAAGGTGCAAAGACCATACACCTGCCTCAGGTAAAACACTACCAGAATCATTCATCCAACAGACATAAATTTAGCAAGTATATGTTAAACAAATTATGTTGTTAATTTGTCATGTTTCTGTAAATAAATCTGAATTAAAATAATTTTAACTAAAAGAAAAATAATGCCTTTTGGAGATCAAATTACATGTAATTTAAATATACAATCACTTTTGTTTTAGAAAAAAAAATTACAAATGAAATAATCTATATTCTTAAATGTTTTTATTGTGGTAAAATGTCCATAACATGAAATTTACCTTTTTAACCATTTGTAAGTGTGTAATTCAGAGACCTTAAGTACACTCACAATGTGTGCAACTATCAATATTAACCATACCCAGAATTTATTCATCATCCAAAACTGAAACCATGTGCCCATTGAACAATAACTTCCCACTATCTCTACCCCTGGTAACCACTATTCTACTTTTTGTCTCTATGAATTTGCCTATTCTATGTACCACAAATAAGTGAAATCATACAATATTGGTTCTGTTGTCTCTAGTTTATTTTATTTAGCATAATGGCTTGAAAGATGATCTATATTATAAAATCTCATTTCTTTTTGAAGCTAAATAACATTCCATTGTATGAATACACTGCATTTTACCCATTAATCTGTTGATGAGCATCTGGGTTGTTTCTACCTTTGATTAAGTAGGTGGCTGTAAACACTGGTATATAAATATCTGTTTGATTCACTACTTTCAATTATTTGGATATATAATTAGAATTCTATGTTTAACTTTATGAAGGACAACTACACTGCTTTTCATACATATTTTTAAAATATGACTATTTTTACTTTAGTTGCTAGGATAAATAACCAATAAGCTAATGAAATAAAAATAACATGGAGAATTTAAAAATTAAATTATGTTTGCTTCTTTATAGAAAAGCAAATTAATTGAATATTTCAGTGCTCAAGCATATTGCCCTTCCTAATCCTGCATGGTCAACTTGCTTCTATCTATAGTCTTTAAAAGCAGGAATAATTTCACATATGAATTGTTGTAAACAAAAAGGAAAATCTGCTGTTTCACCCAAACTACATAGTGTTATCATTTTTTGCAGAGTATATTTCCAGAATGTTTACTATGTGTGCCCAAGTTATTTCATTAACACAAAATGGGATATTATTATATATTCTTATTTATGTATTTTATTTGCTTTATAACATATCTCTGCATATTTTCATATTACCTCATTATTATAAACTAGAGGCCCGGTGGTCAAAAATTTGTGCACTCCGGG
>NW_005363578.1:168880-172744 GCF_000412655.1 Myotis brandtii | reverse complement strand
TCTGCAGCAAGCAAGCCTCCCTGCTCGCTTCAGTGCCTGGCTGCCGGCCGCCATCTTGGCTGACAGTTAATTTGCATATACTCACTGATTAGCCAATGAAAAGGGTAGCGGTCATACGCTAATTACCATGTTTCTCTTTTATTAGTGTAGATCATTATATGGATAAACTATACTTTATATAACAGAATCTTTATTGGCAGCCAAAGACATTTTTAGGATTTTGTTATTACAAACAATGCTGCATTTATCATTCTTAATAATATATATTTGTCAAATTGTGTAATTTTTCTGGATGAAATGATTAGAAGTCATAGGTGAAGGGTTATATACATTTTAAATTTTGCTAATTTTTATAAAATTTAGTTTAGCGGTTAGAAACTTTTTTCTATACATTATCATGCTAAGAAAAGCCTTTAATAATCCAAGTATATAAGAATATTTTTGTAACTTCTCATATAAAGTTATAAATTGTAATATATCTGAAATTTATTTTTCCATGGTAATATCTAGGAATCAAATGTAATTTTTATTTTCTTAAAACCTCAGATATATTCATAAATAGTTTAGACTATAGGATATTAGAAATATTTCTTTACTAGTTTCACTTGACCCAAATTGATATGTAGCAAAACTTGTTCAAAATCTGCTATATAAGTTTTAATTTTTTATTTTGAATACAAGAAAGTTTATATTTCTTCTTTATTGCCTAAATGTGGCAAATTAAATTGAGTTAAAATAATATTAAGTAAGACAAGTATGATAAAGATTGATTTGTTTGAGATTTTTGAAAGTTATAGAATCAGAATGTCTTACTATAAAAATGCAAAATGAGTGAAATTCACTTTAAGAGGTTTTAAATTTAACCTAGTAAAACTTCAGTTACCTTTACAGACAAAATAGAAAATTATTAAATCCCGTCTTCAAGAGGTTACAATATGTTTGAAATCATATTGTCCTACGCCCCCCCCAAAAAAGTTATATATATAGTTGTGAAATTAACATCCAGTAAAATTTTTTATGTGTAAAAAAAGTTAAAATAAACAAAACATGACTTAGTTAAATACATACTATTTAATAGTTCTTGATAGAAGTGTAAATATTGGCTATTGGAGTTGTTTATTAATATTCCAAACTATAATTTAGCACATTATCCAGGTTTTACCCATTTATTTTTTCAATTCATCTCATAAAATACTTTTAGAGATTTTATTTACATATATATAACACTGGGACATATACTGGGGTATAAAATGAATATTAACCAATGATACATTTAAGAAATTTGAATCATTTTGCAATAGCTTACATATTTCCATAGTTTAATAAAAATCAAAGAAAAGCTACTAAATTGTCTGACTGGTATTGCTCAGTGGTTGAGCATCATCAGTCCATTCACCAGGAGGTCATAATTCAATTCCAGGTCAGGACACATGCACAGGTTGCTGTCTTGATCCCTAGCAGGGGTCATGCAGGAGGCAGCGGGATCCAGGATCCATGGTGATGTTTCTTCCTCATCAATGTTTCTATCTCTCCTTCCTTCTCTTCTCTCTCTCTAAAAATCAATAAAAATATATCTTTCAAGAAGAAAGAAAAGCTACTAAACTTACATAGAAAACAAGATTATACTCCTGAAACTGTATTAGACTTATAATATGAATGATTAGAAAAAATATAAATCATTGTTTTCAAATTTTGTCTTTCAGAAAGGTTTCCTAAAATTAGTAATTAATTTCTACATTTTAGAGACCATAATGTAGAATAGTTTCCCATTTTACGTCTCCTATTTACGAAACTTAATCTCTTGGATGACTAACTACTTTTAAAATAAAACCATGTTTGCAGGACTGTATACCTTCATTTGTAGAAATAAAACCAAGCCTTGGATATCCATTAACTAAAGTTTTATCTTCTTTTTTTGTCTTACAGAAAACAGAAAGGATCCTTTTTTCAATGTTAAAAAATGATGACATAACATTATCAACCTAAATCAACTTATGGATGGACGTTAATGACAGAAAATTAATGTATAACAGAATTCTTTTGTGTGGTATTACCTTAATGCAAAAAATAAATGGCGTTTTACTTTTCAGTTTCAATGATGTTGGTTATGATTTCTCTGAGTAAGCATAACCTTGTTTAAAAACCTCAGTTCATAGCAGAAGCCAGACAATTGCTGTCAACCTAACGCAGTCATTGAGTCTTTCTATCTGCTGCTAATATCCCAGCCATCCTTTAGTTGATCTTACATCTCAGCTTTCAGAAAATGAGTGATTACTTCTTCATACCCTTTCCCTTCGGCTTTATAGAATGAACTGAATTACTTAATAGGTCTCGTTCTGCCCTTTGAATTCAAGGTCTGAATTCTCTGCTGAACTATCTAAGAGTCTTAAAAATAAATTCTCAATGAAGTCATAGCCTACATTTCTCTTTGAACTTTTATACAAATGTCACAATGCTCTATTATACAAAATTAATTCAAAACATAATGTTACATATACTCTTACCCTTTACTTAGCTTTCAACTTCAGTGATTCCTCATTGCCGTTGTTATGAATTTTCGAGACATAGGTAAATGGACATAAGGGCATTAACTAATAAAAAGAAACAGCATTCAACTTGATACAGCGCTTTCAGAATCATGAGCAATACACTATTTTTGAAAAAAAGAAAAGTTTTGATTATGGTTTTGTCCTTTCAATAGTGTTATTTCAAAAATAATTAGTCCATCTTTATGATAGATAGCATATGGGCAAGTAATAAAGCAAATCTGACATCAAGTAATGGAGTTTGGAAATAAAATGGTAAGATGAAATCCATAATATTCAACTGCATTACCAAATTAGAAGTGTAAGCCATATTTGTACTTCTTAAGTGCAAGTTATATATTTTTAAAATAATGTAGACAAAATATTATCTAAATGACCTAAAAATAATGGTAAAAACAGATTCTGTTCTAATGTAAAAAGGAGAAAAAAATAGAGGGATTGCAGACCCTTAGTTGGACATGTAATGTTAGAAATAATCTCACTGATACAAAAAGGAGGAATCTGCAATCTCTCTGTAGCTCCGGCTGGGTGGCCCCTGACAGTGGCTGACTCTGCACCTCCCTGAAGACCCAAGAGCCAGTGTACCTAGTCGTCAGTGTGAGACCATATCAGATTACAACTCTTCAAATCCATAAACGACACACTATAAGGGCAGACTCAGTGAGCACCAAAGCCCCACTAAAGCAAGTCCTGCTCCATAAGGGTGTCTCCTGCATAGTAGCTCTCTCACTATAGTCCCAGCTGGTCCCCACAGCCAACTGACCTGGAGGTCAATTCCTCCCAGTGATACCAACAGAAATCAAGGATAACTACAAGACTGTGCACACAGCCCACAAAGTGTCCACCTCAGGTGATTGGGGAGGCTGAGCTACTGGGCCCTATAGGACACCTACTACACAAGGCCACTCTATCAACTCAAGGAGACTTAGCAGCTCTACCCAATGCAGAGAAACAAACACAGGGAAGCAGCCAAAATGTGGAGACAAAGAAACATGTCACAAATGGAAGAAAGCAAACTACTGGATATAGAGTTCAAAACCACAGTTATAGGGTTACTCAAGAATCTTCTAGAAACTTCCAAGGGACTTAGTGAGAATTTCAAGGATCTTAGTTAGAATGACAAAAAAATGAAAAAGGACCAGTAAGAAATTAAGCATGCACTTACTGAAATAAAGAATAATCTACAGAGATTCAACAGTAGACTAGAGGATCCTGAGAATAAAATCAATGATATGCATTATGAGGAAGCAAAATACACCCAACCAGAAGAGCAAAAAGAAAAAAGAATCCAAAAATATGAAGATAGTGTAAGGAGCCT
>NW_005363578.1:162034-168183 GCF_000412655.1 Myotis brandtii | reverse complement strand
TAATCTCAAAAATAAAGATTAATTAAAAAAAAAGAAATAATCTCAGCCAACTTATAATGGGGGAAATATATCCCAGCAAAAGAAATGATACTGCGTAAGTCATAATGCCATAGGAACTGGATCTAAAAACTCATGTTCTTTATGATATCAGCAAATTACTAAGCCAATATTATTCAAGAAGAAAGGTAATTTAATTTTGATTCCTTAAATCGCTTATCAAACAAAAATATATACATTTATTGGCAATTTATTCTGTTCCTTTCAGTTGTTCTCCTTTGCTATAATTAATGCTGAAAACATGACTATAATACAAAACAAATAATTTTTACGAGTAAAATTTGAGGTTAATTTTCTGTTTTGTGTTTCATAGTCTATAAAAATTATTGAGATTGATTTAATATTTAATTAGGTTATTCCTATATGAGAGTTGCATTTGCAAAATAAAATTCAAAGAAATTTAACTAAAAATGAGAGTAAAATTTGGTAGTGATAAAAAGACAGAATAATTAATATGAAAGGGTAGCAGAACAAAACAGAACATATAGAGTGGATGAACAAAGAGAAATGAATAAGGCACTTCCAGTTGATTATATGGTTTTTAAATGAAATGGGTACACAACTAAATGCCTTCAAATCTCAATGTATTTTTAGAGGAAAACAGCACTTTGTGGGTTAGATACTTGATACATGCTTGCACACTTCAAGTCAATAGTATGCAAGAGTGTTATCAATGTCTAGCTGGTTGGAATATTAGCCCAAAACTCACTTGTATCACTGGTTTCTCCTACCATGGTGCTTTGTTGTATCTAGTCTCCAACATCTCTCTACAGATGGAAGAAAAGATGCCATCTATATGACAGGGAGTGGTCGCAGAAACTTCCAATTTTCTAATTTTCTCAACAACCCCAAATTCTTGGCCTTATATACTTTTTACATAAAGAAAGATCTGGAAAAGCATAGAATTTTTTAAAAAATGAATGAGCAAAGCCTAATTTCAATAGGAGAAATAACTGGACTACATCATTGGGGAGAAAAAAAAAAGTAAATTTAATTCTCTGTGGCCTATCCATTCATGAGAAGAATCCAGAAAGTAATTCAGCTGGCTAACCTAATGAATACGTATTTCACAAATATTTCTTGAGGAACTATTACATACAGGTCGTTGTTGTAGGCCCTAAATTTGCTGAAGTAAACAAAACATATGTGGCCTCTCTCCTCCGTAAGCTGGAGACATTATTCTAAATAAAATCATACAATCCATTTTGCACTGGTGGTTCATATTCTGAAGAATAAATCCAGAGTGTCATGATAGCATATCAGAGAGAAAACTGGACAAATTTAGGAAGTAAGAAGAAGTATGTCAATAGGACCAACATCTTTAAGGGTGAATTCATAACAAGGAGTTAAAAAGGAAATAATAATAATAATAATGAGGAATTGATAAGACAGAGCAACTGGAGAAGAAAGCATTTTCGAACAAACAACAAAGGATTTTTGTTATACTTTCTTATCAGTGTGTACATTAGGTATCATTGATTACTGTTTAATTAAATAATTGTTATTTAATACATGTGCAGCCCTAAGCTGGATACCACCTCCAAGTCCAGATTTCCAGGTCCTGTCCTCTATTTCACTTGCATTTGTGGTAAAAAAACAAATTGCTTTAAAGTTGTTGTCCTTGTTGATGCCTGGGCTACTACAAAAAATGAACCCTATTTTAAAACTATATTTTACATCATCAAAATAAGTCCCAGCATTATTAGCTTTCAAGAAAGAAAAACATATGAAAGTTAAATATCTTCTATAGTTCTTTCAGCAAGTAATGCTTTATGTTGGATCTATTCACTATTGACAGGTAAGAAAGAATGACCGATCAATTTGAAGGGGAAAAATGTCTGCCTATTCTTGAGTTTCTCCTTTTTTAACCTTATAAACCACTTGGTAAAAGTTCACTGGCTTTCCTAGAAGTGGGTGGAGTGCGGGGGCAGGATGGGAGAGGTCAATGGGGTGAAAATGGGACATATGTAATACTTTCAACAATAAAGATTAAAAAAAATAAAAGTAATAAACTTCACTGGCTTTAAGTTGGTGATTGTCTTTAACTTTGAAGAGGCTTCCCTGAAAGTTTCCATCTATAAATCTTTGAGGATAATAATTGCATATATATACACAGAAGGGTTGTTGAAAACATCGAATCCATTCCCTAATGAATGTCTAGGAGATAGAAATTACCTCTCCCATCCAAAAGAGGCAAGAGCTTACATAATTGGATAAGATGGACAATATAGAATCTACATGCATTAAGGGTTTCAGATTTTCAGTGATTTTATTAAAGAGATGGAGTAAAACAACTTTTATTTTTTATAAAGGAGCCTTCAAGAAAGAAAGTAATTAGCCACATATGCATCTTCAATTATGTCTGAGAGGGAAAAGCAGGAACACACACACACACACACACACACACACAATTTTGCTGGATCCCAATCTTGGAGTTGTATGATTTTGGATGATACATAATCATGTGCTTACCTTGGCTTTTATTTTTTGTTATATTTTGCCTCTCGTATTCATGGATACAAAAAGTTGGCTAAGTTTAAATCAAGTCTAGACTTATTGATTGCAACTTGTCATTTAATTGTATATTCTGTTATATAGTAATAACAGGAAAGCATTCTGAGATGTATGCATGAAGGGTGTCATGCATAGCAAGTGAGTGATGGATGGATTATGTACTAGGTTTTTAAAAGTATTAGCTAACCTACTTACTAAACCACTTAAAATATTTTTTTTGAAATCTTTGGATCTAGGGAGACAAGGAAGACTGGAGGGAAACAAATGCTGTATTGATTATTTTTAAAAGTTAAAAAGAGTGATCGAAAATAACTTGAAAGAATGACATCAATAGTTAATAAAATAATGGACCAGATATTCAGAGAGAAAATTTTAAGTTCAGAGGCAATAAAATAAAGAACTATAAAAAGGTTGAATTTTCAGGTAAAAATTATGACAGGGAATCAATATAAGCTCCCAATAGAACTGGGAAAAAAACTAGCAAGTAGAAAAAAGAAAAAACAGTGTGTATGTGCATACAATCCTCAGTTAATAAATGAGGTCTAAAAAGACCTATGATTTTTTCAAGTATTCTTAAAGTCATATTCAAGTACACCTATTCTTATATTAACCAGCACTTTTTGTTTATACTCTTAGCTTTAATTCTTATGTGCTCATTGAACTTGAAAGATTCCAAACAAGGTAGAGATAGCTCTTTAGAGAACATACATGAAAAAGATATGTGTTGTAAAATATTAAATTTCAGTATGAGTTTCTGAAGGCAATCTCCTCTCTATACTGATATGTGTATAGATATTGGAGCTAAGAGACCTTAGTTAAATGTTGGCCCTTCTAATATTCTAAATACATAACCTTAAGCAATCTGCTTAATATTTATTAACCTCATCCATATAAAGGGGTTATAATACATTCTCTGCAGTTTCTGTGAGCAGAGCATATAAAATGTCAAAATTATGATAAATACTATATCACTGGTAGTTTTTAAATACTGAATTACTTAAGTTAATTTTAGATATTTCCATCACCTTAAGTGCTGTCATTTAGTAACAAATTTTAATGATTTACCTGCTTAATTCCAGGCACTTTCCCAGGTACTGGGAATGCAATAGTTAGGCAAACAGAGTCCTAAGCTAATAGAGATTTGGCATGGAGGTGGATTCAAATATAAATTCACAATAGCAAGAAAACGACCATATATATATTCGAATTCCAATAAAAGCTATGTAAAGAAAGGATAGATACTAATCTGAGCCACTGTAGACTAAAACTCTTTCTATACATTCTGATTTTTAACCCATGTTCTCTTTTTCTATATCAACTGCTTTTCTACAGGTTTTGTCTCTTTGACCTTTACAAACTAATCCGGTTTTATGCTAGCTCAATCTCAATCTCCCACATAGTCTTGCTTCCAACAAGGGCGGGACACTAGTTCCTTGATGGGTGGATGGACCCAAGTTTCAATTCTCAATTGTTACTGCCATTGAGATTTTTGACATTTGAGAAACTCAATACTCACTAACTCACCATCCTTCCATTTTGCCTTATTTATTATCTAATGTAATTTACTCTTTAATTTAATATGTCCCCCTCCAACTAAAATGAATACTCCACAAAGTTTCTTCCCCTCTCTCTCTCTCTCCCTTTCTCTCTCTCTTCTTCTCTCTCATTTATTTTGCTGTCCTATCCTGGATACCAAAACATCCTAAGAACATATTGAACATATTAGAGCACACTAATGATTTAATCAATGTTTTGTAATCAATGAATAAAGACTAGCGATATGATTGCAAACTGGAATTAAAAATGGTAACAGGCCCAAGAACAACAAAAATTATGAACTGAATGTTTGCCTCCTCCCTTCTTATGAGTTTTTTCCCTCTTTATTTCCTGTTCACTTTCTTTAATTTTTACCCCTTCTCTGCTAAATATTCAGTGGAAAGTAAATGATTACCATTGGAAATGAAGAGAAGAAAGAAGAAAGAGGGAGAGAGAGAGAGAGAGAGAGAGAAAGGAGGGAGGGAGGGAGGGAAGAAAGAATAATGAGAAGAAAGGGGAGAGAAGGAAGGAAGGAAGGAAGGAAGGAAGGAAGGAAGGAAGGAAGGAAGGAAGGAAGGAAGGAAGAAGCCCTGAGGAAATCAGAAAACATTCAGTGGGTCTAGGGCACCTATGGAATGACTGGAGGCTAGAAGGTAGGAGGGCTAAGCATACTCTGGCATTAGCAGACCTGTCAAATAGTCTGACTTTTCCCCAAGGATACTAGAAGCCAGAAAAGGGTTCTCTTGAAAGAAGAGCATGACCAGATTTGTGTATGTATTGCTCTAAACTCCTGATATTCCTCCTACTTTTGAATTCCCTGTTTTTTCACTGTGCCTGCAGTAATTTCAGTTTAATGTAAACTGTATAGAGCAAGAACAGAGTGGACCTTCTAGACACCTTTGACAATGCAATATGGAGTCAATGTCAGCCATGAGAGTTATGTCAAGTGCTATGTCAAGACTGAGGCATTGTGGTGAAACACCCTTAGGAGGGGCCCGTGCGTCAGGACACTTGGATAAGGACTCCATTTGGACACACATCTGAGTAGGGCCTCCACCCCTTGTGTGCTATAAGAACTCAGAGCTCCGATCACCTGCCACTGGCGCTTTGCTATACCACGGATCATGTTCTGAGCCCTGTTGGACCTCCATTCCACCAGAGGCATGCGTTCCAGGCAACCACTTAGCTTGAGGCCAATGTCCGCCTCTCGCCCTGTGAATGCTGCCAGTGACCAGGACTTCGTGCTCAATGCTCCAACCGCTTCTATCATGTAAGCTCCCCTCACTGTGAGTAACCTGTGTGTTACTACTGGCTTATTGGGGAGGTCCCTCCTAATAAACCTGTTATTGTAGAAAGACACAAACAGGGGTGTGACTCCTTTCTGGGATGCTCCCTTGCTCACAACAGTAAGCAAATTGTACATGACCAACATTTACATCATAACTTTGGTACAAGACAGCATTCGTTCCTTAGAGAAGGTACCTCTCCAGGGAGAAGATGATATTCTCCAAACTCCCCACTGCTGTTTCCAGGTAATTACTTCTCTGTCTGCTGTTAAAAACTTTATTCTCTTTTCCTCTGAGCCTCCTACAAACTACCATAGTGATCTTACTTCATCTCCATGCTTCTGTCTATTAAATTCAGGGCATCTTCCTTGATAGTCTCCTTATTAATTGAGGATATGGCACCTGTTTCATAGTACATCATCAAATCTTATTACCAATCTGGAACAGTCTCATGTGTATGTGAACAGCTTCTCAAATCTCATTGTCAAGATGATCTTTATAAAATGTAAATCAGAACATGTCACAGTATTCCTCCTTCAGATTCCTTTGCAGTAGTTCTCAACCTTCTGGCCCTTTAAATACAGTTCCTCATGTTGTGACCCAACCATAAAATTATTTTCGTTGCTACTTCAAAACTGTAATGTTGCTACTGTTATGAATCATAATGTAAATATCTGATATGCAGGATGGTCTTAGGCGACCCCTGTGAAAGGGTCGTTCGACCGCCAAAGGGGTCACGACCCACAGGTTGAGAAC
>NW_005363578.1:152586-161815 GCF_000412655.1 Myotis brandtii | reverse complement strand
TGGGTAGGGGTCAGGGATGCTACCAAACATACTAAAATACACAGGGCAGCACCTCACAACAAATAATTATCTAGTCCAGCATGTCAATAGTGCTAATGTTGAGAACCCCTTGCCTTTCACTTTCTTTTTCTACCTGGGCCTTAAAGGAGTCTTTAATTTGAAGTTCGTAGCATTCACTAAGATATAGGTGAGGAATAACCATGATATAAATATGTTGGTATAGTACAATATATCTTTTTTACTTACAGTTTCATTTATGCTTTTTAATTATAGAAAAATTACATTTTGAGCATGCTTATTTTTATCTTTAACTAGGAAATATTACTTTTGAAATGTTAGCTGCTCTCTTACCTATTATCCTCTTGACTGATGTCTTTTAGTTTTACCTTTCCTCCTCATTTCCTCTTTTGTTTCTTAGATTCATTCTATTCCTTCATGAAAATGTATAATTTGCTTTTTAAAGTAATAGTAATCTCTCAAAGTTTACAACATGAACAATTATTTCAAAGACACTGTGTTTTTTTATCATGTCAATTGCTTTTAGTAAAGAACTTTTTCATCTTAACTGTGATTTGAATCTTAAATGTTGTTAGGTAGGAAGTTAGACATGAGCAGCTTGGGTGGGGTCTGCCCTGGGGTGTTGAACAGAGATGCTTTTTAAAGTAATAGTAATCTCTCAAAGTTTACAACATGAACAATTATTTCAAAGACACTGTGTTTTTTTATCATGTCAATTGCTTTTAGTAAAGAACTTTTTCATCTTAACTGTGATTTGAATCTTAAATGTTGTTAGGTAGGAAGTTAGACATGAGCAGCTGGGGTGGGGTCTGCCCTGGGGTGTTGAACAGAGACTGGACCAACATTGCCTTCGGACCTACTGGCTCTCTATGAGAGGCCCAGCAGCCAGCAGATAGTGATCAGGAAGGTTTGGAACCAGCCAAATCTGGCACAAGCTCAGAGGAAAATGAGGTGACCTCAATGCGACCTTATTAGCTTCCTGGAGTAATTATAATAAACTTTGCATTTTAGTTTTTACCCCTGGCCCTGTGGGTTTTTCTGGATGCATTATGGAAAAGGGCATGCCCAGAAGAAATATAGTTATGTAATCCTTTTCTGTCAATCATCCCTGAAGACAAATCAAAGTCTCCACCTAGAAGATCCCTCTTTAAAACATATAACTTAGGAGTTCAGGGCCATTGTCTCTCTTGACTGTCCGGCTCCTTGCTTGGAGTATATCTTCAATAAATCCTACTTTGCTTTACTTTCATGTTCATTGACCTTAAAATCTTTTCTGGGTTGACAAGAAAAACTGAGGTCCCCCCAGGTAACCCTAATCGGTAACAATGTGATTTGAATGTTTATATTTTCTCTCAGCATAAATTGTTTAATATATTTACATCATATGCAGAGTTATATGGATGTAAGCAAGGGACCAATATGTCTGTTTGGCTGGTTACAATCTAGACAACTTTGGAGAATTTATGAACTCTTTAAACTACAAGGCTACCATATAATAATGTAGATAACAATCATATATCTTTAAAAATGAGATAATATGTTCCTGAGAAAATACATAGCTTATATCTAAGGAGTACCTCATGTAATTTGAAAGCTCCGGTCAAATTAACTGGTTTAGATATTAAGTATTATCCAGTTTAGTCACTAAGGACGCTGGCCTTTCAATCTTGCTTGAATGTCCTGTGGAATAATTCTGTCCAGTCAATTATGCAACATTTGGTTATGCAAGGGAAAAGAGCCCTATAAAATAACAAACCATGCAAGTGAAATACTGATGAGCTGCTTCTATATTGCTTTCTCCCATTGATGTTATTCTAGTAAATTTGTCCCTGTGTTTAAGATGGTTAACCTGGCACTTATTATGATAACAGCATATGAGAATAAAAGAATAAATTACAAAGTGCATGATTCCTATTGATGTACGCATTTGTTCTCTATCAGGAATGTGCCTGGTAACAACAGTCAAACAAAGCTCTTTACCTTCCAAATTGAACATTGCACACTGCCTGACTTTAGACATAATTACTTCACATAATTGTTTCTGTCAAGAATAAATGAAGCCTTAAAAGAACAATGCAATCATTACAAGTGGAGCATCTTAAGATATATATTATACTGGGCTTTTTACCCTTAGTGCTTTCTGGGTTTTGATATTAATGACTGAAGATTCTTAAAGTATGCATCTTCAGGCACCAAAACCAGATATCTGAGCACCTAAGCTATTCATGGATAATTTTAAGTACACTTTTGTTGTTCAATAAAAACCTAGTAAAAGCAGTATTTGTTTGCAATTGATTTGTTCAGCCCAAGTGAAAACATGTTGAAGATGCAGGGTTAGAATAAATGTGGGATCAACATTCATATCTTTAACACAAAATAATGCATATTTTGCATTGAGAAAATAAGTGTTCTCTTTGAGTTACTGAATTTTACCTTAAAATTCCTGGTTTGCAAAGTGTATTTACATATCATATCATACAGGGGTAAAATGCAAGTCCAGATAAAATTCCTGGTTTGCAAAGTGTATTTACATATCATACTCTCAGGTTTAAATGGACTGAATGAAAAAAATAAGGTATTTTACATAATGCATATATAAACCTGAGACAGTTATAACTGCATAACCCAGTAATGCATTGCACTTTATCTGCAGTGATGAGATTAAGAGATCATAAAAATGCATGTGTTTGATGGCTTTTTATAACCAAACTTAAAAATGTGTGGGTCCACAATATAAGATATTTCTGTGACACAGATTAAATACATATCTATTTTTTTCATAAGAATCTAAGCATTATCTCATTAATTCATTGACATATTCAATTAAAAGACCTACCAAGAACCCTGACCTCATGACGTTTTTAATCTATGATATCAAATAAATATTGAAAAGCATGTAAGTGTAAAAATTACATAAGCATAAATTTAATTGTGTCATAAATAAATAGGGTGCAGTGAATGTTACATACCTAGGGAGCCCTGAATTATTGTGGAGAAGGAGTTGCCAAGACTTCCCTAAGAAAATACCTTGGAATTGAGATGGAAGGACAAGTAGGAGTTAACTAGGCAAGTCTCTGTGGCTGGATTAAGGCAATGGATAGGGACTGTGGCATAAAGGAAGGTTTTACAGCTAGGCTGTGCTCAGTTACATGGGGCTTAGTAGCTACACTGTGATATTTTTTCCCACTTTTTTAGGACAAATGAAAAGGACTTAAAATATCTTTAATACAGAATAAACATATGTATATTAGAGCGTTAAAAAGATTCATTTGATTCCAAAGTGCAGAAGTTATTGGGAGGAGTGTGTATATGTAAAAGTAAGTATAAGAAAGCAGCTAAGAGCTGTTGCAGTAACTCCAGACAAAGATGACAGGAGCTTGTATTAGGGAGGTATGGATAGAATATAGAAAAGCACACATATTTGACATACATTTTCAAGGGAAGAAGTAGGACCTGGTATTAGATTAGACATGGGAAGGATGAAATAGAAAAATGCCCCCCAAATGGCTTCCAGAATTCTGACTTGTGCAATTGAGTGTTGAACTGAGTTTATAGTAATCCAAGTCACTCAGAATAGAGTTTGTTCAAGATTAGATGGTAGGACCATTGACCTTTAGATGCATCAAAGCAAGCTCTTTTTGTGACATTCACATAAAAGAATTGAAAAAAGCAGTTGAACAGATAATGCTGTGGAGCTTAGAGAAGTTTTCCAAGCAGGAATAAAGGCTGAATGACTGATTATAAGTAAATTCTCTTCTACCTGGCTTTTGTAACACTATTTTCTCTCTCTCTTATGTTCCCCTTCACTGGATTATCTTCCTCTGGCTTCCTAAAAATTATAAAATGTCAGTGATTTATCTTTTCCCTTAATACTCCACTTTTGTGGTCCCATTCATTCTTATAGCTTGAACTGCTTTCTGTATATGAATGACATGTAAGTGAGGGGACAGTATTATAACAAAAAGCATATGGGTTTGGTGGTCACTTATGGTTTAAATTCCAGCATTACCACTTCCTGACTGCAGACAAGTTGTTTAATGTCTCTGAGCATCAATATTCTCTTCAATAACATATATATCATTATAGTATATGAATATAATACAATATTTTTGTGGATTTTAAGAGAACCCACAATGCACCTAGTAGGTTGTCTACAAAGGATTTCTCTTACTACTACTAAACTTATTTCTTCAACCCAGAGCCCTTTTGGATTCCAGATCTATATATCCAGTTGCATTTTTGACATCATCTGGGTGGATAAATTTTAACACACCAGCTTTCCTCAAACTAACTCCCCTTTATGAATATGTGTCTCACCAAATCGTTTTCACCCTTATTTCCCCAATTCCCTTCCAGTTGCCCAAACCAGGAGGTTGAAATATATCTTAAACTTACTTATAAACAGTCATTCTGTCTTATGAAGCCAATGCCCATACATATTTCTAATCCAATTATATCGTCTTGATGCTTACTGTGTCTTCAAAACACAATTAAGCTTTTCCTAATCAGTCTCCTGGATGGTTTGCTTCTTCCAGGAATATTCTTCTACAATCTACCTTACTTGGTGCCAGGATCACACTTCTAAAGCACTAGGTTTTCTATGCATTACTTTGCTAAGAAAAAGTAGTGCCCCTTACCATTCTAAGCCAGGACCTTTGAAGTTTCAGTTCTTGCCTAACTTTATAACTTAATCTCCATAAATTGTAATGTAATCTCTAGCCATGCTGAAATATGTGCTGTTTCCATATTGCAGTGCACATTTTTGTTTTTATGCCTAGAATATTCACCCTCTCACAATCACTCTCTCCCCACCCATTTATGAATCAAATCAAATATCACCTTCCCTGACTCGTCTCTATCCTAGTTAAGGTCTAACTTATGTTTCCTTAACAATTTATATTATTGTGCATTGCCAAATATTTGTTTACAGTACTATTTCTCCTTTGCCTATAATGTCCTCTGTCCATTTCTGTGTGGTGTCATCAGAACTCTGTAATAAATAAGAATATTTTGAAAATATATCGTGATACCGAATGCCAGTCTAAGAATTTTCTTTCATGTAAGAGTTAGTGTTTCCGGATGTCTCCCAATTTCTTCAGTGACAACATGTCAGAAACATAATTAGGTGAGTATATGTTTTGAGTAATTTTAATTAAAACTTATTCTGGGAACCTCTGGAATTGATTTAGGAAGATTACTATGCTTACATGCTAGGTACAGTGAGTTTAGAGAAAAATAATCTGGATTCACAGTCATGATTCTTGAATTTTTGAGCCTATAAATGAGCAAATCATTTAGTTATAGTACAATGTTATATCAATGTAAATGATCATTGTAACAACCATAATATTCTCCCTATGAATATTAAGAAATAAATAGCATAGTTGCTCAGGGATTACTTTTAGAAATAAGCATATAAGTTATACACTCAGTTGCTTTGAAAGGAAAATATACAACTTGAGAAACCAAGTTGATGCAGGGCACTTAATTATGCATTATACTTGACCATTCCTGAGGTATTTTACAGATATTCAAAACAGAAAAAGGCCCACTGGTAAGATCAGATTTCTTTAAAGTATCAAATGTGAAAATAATCGCACTTGACATACAATTTTTTACAAATAAATTCTACTATGAAAAAAGTACCATTTTTAAAAATTCAAAATTAGATATCTAGGCATTCTGTTTTGTTTTACTTTTGTAAGAAAGCCAAATGGCCATAATATGGGTGGGAATAGTACCATAAACACGCTTTGTTTATTACATGTTTACAACCACTGACTTGCATGCTAATGTTTGTTTCCAAACTTATTTAGAATTACTGGCACGTAGTACATAGTCTTAAAGGTAGGAACTCCTGAATATTTTTCTGTATAACCTCTTAGAAAGTGGCTGCCTTCCCTATTTTTAAGTTGTCACTGTGTATATACAATCAAGATAAAATTTTCTCTAAATATAAAATATAAATGACCCTGACTTTTAACAAACAGCATCTAAAATATGAAATTTGTAGGTTAACAAAACTATCTACTAGATAAAAAAATGAGATGGTCTTTTTACAGTGTTGAGTTGTTAACTGTGTTAATAAGATGATATCAATGCTAATTTTGTAGAATTTCAAGAGGAAAGAGTTTTTAAAACAACAGCAGTGGCTACTTGGTCTTGGAATATGTTTATGTTTTGAATGCCAGTGGATGAGTCCTTCATAACTTAACATTTTAATCATTTCAAGGTGATTTGCTTTTGCTGTGAGAAACCCTGTGTTGGCACTTTTCCCACATGTTTCCTAGGCATGATCGCATATTAGTTGCAATTTTCTCTACAACATAAGACTTAATTATGCTTAAGAAAAATGCTTCTTTTTTAATAAAAGGTGTAAAGTACCACAGGTATCCAGTTTGAACTAATACAAAGATTAGAAACTCATTACCCCTAAAAATGTCAGTTCTGATGAAGCATTTAAAAAAATTCCAAGAATCAAATTCAAAATGTCTTTACTAAGCTGTTTTATGGCCGCTTGTACCATTGGAAATGTGATGAGTCTTCATGTAAAAATGCTGATTTGAATTAGATTTAGAATGTATGTCATCCTCAATTAGCCTTTCTTTCATCAAAATGATCTCACAAACACGGAGAATGAATCTTTATTTCCTCCTTTGCACATGGGAGGTCATTTGTCAGATTTAATACACATCTTCCTATGTCTTCCTACATGCTTGGAGTTCAAGATGGATGGCCATGGACTTCCTTAAAAGTTTCTAGCTTGAAACTTAAATATAATTTTAATAAAATGCCCAACCATTCATAGTGAGGCTGAAAATTAAAATAGCATTTACTAAAATAATATTAATTTATTTCCACTTGAGGGGGAAAAAACTATTTTTGTCCCCACCCCATAGGGTAAGTTCATACATTAGCAATTAGCTAGGTAATCCAGGGCAAGAAACATACAGTGAACATTCTTTACTTGAATCATTCTGATACTTTTATGACCTAGACTTGAATTAATACTACTGTCTGTGATATTATATAAATGCAATCACTTATATTGTGATTGTTAAATTCAATTAGCCTAAAGAATTTTATAAATTAAAGTCCAACAGTTGGATAATTATGGTGACCTTATACATAATACAGGTGTCAGTTTAGTGATTATGAAACACATGAAAAATGCAACCTGGATAGACTGACTGTTGGTATCAGTTTTATATTCTGAATGATATCCCAGGGAACCCCAATACATGGTTATGATTGCCTTCTAGAGAGATTTATTTATCCATTTATTAAGGTGCTATTTGCAAACCTACTGTTCGCAAAGCAAGTCCCTGAGGAGTTGGGCTGTTTATGAGAACATTTGCATTCTTGCATTTATAACTGAACAATTATCCCTTGGAAAACATTTAAAAATAGCTGTGGAGTAAAGAATCACCTTCTTTTAAAGGCTCATCAAAGATTTGGACTGTTCAGTCTAATAGCATCTTTAAGATGAGAATATAGAGCAAGGTAATAGGAAAATCTCCATTCCCACTTTGGCAATAAAAATGGTGACTGCAAAATTGGTTTTGTGCAGTACCTGCTACTCACCACTCATATAAGTAGTTAGAAAATAAATCTTCATACTGCATGTTTCTGAAACATTCAGCTCTATAGCATCAACAAAATTTAACCAAAAATTTTTAACACATTAAAACACAATACTTTGAAAGGTTCAATGGAGGATTCAAAGGAAATTTTTTAAAGAAAGATTTTGTTTACTCTACAGAAAAAGCAAAATTATAAATGGAACAGTACATATGTAAAGTTTTATGAATCTTAAAGAAATATGCTTTATAAATTCAAAGGTAAGAACAAGTGTTTATCTACAGGCATTTTGATATGGATTAAGATTATAATGTTTTTAAGACTTCAGGTAAAGTACTTAGAAAAGACCCTAAAGCTTCTGCTCAAACAAGCAACCTATGGAAATGATTGTATCTCCAGTTGTATTTCAAGTTTCTAGTTGAAGGTAATAAAATTGTTAATATTGTGCTAAAATTTATATTTAATAAAGTCATAATATTAACTCCAGAATACATTATAGTTTTCAGAGAGAAAAATGGAAATAATTATATGATTTAAATGTTAAACTAGTCTATAGCTAGTTAGGATTGTTTATCATTTATTAAGTTTATACTGTAATCAATTTAGATAGTCACATGCATTGGTTTAATAGATAAAAGTGTACTAGGCAAAATCTTTAATAGAATATAAACATCACAGTTTGGAAAACAAAGGATATATAACCCTGTGGTGAATGTTGCAATAAAAAATTAAAGGTAAAATTTGAGGATAAACTATCTAGGTATTTATTGCTTC
Organism: Myotis brandtii; assembly: GCF_000412655.1. Classification (NCBI taxonomy): domain Eukaryota; kingdom Metazoa; phylum Chordata; class Mammalia; order Chiroptera; family Vespertilionidae; genus Myotis; species Myotis brandtii. The sequence goes on along the minus strand of NW_005363578.1, from coordinate 153,442 downwards.
TTACTTTGAAAACAATGCATATGAGTACAACTTATAACATAAAATTACATTGTATTTATTTGATATTAAGTTTAACAGTAACTTTATTTATATAAAATAAAAGTAGCATTTCTTTCTTTTTTTAAAAAATATATTTTATTGATTTTTTACAGAGAGGAAGAGAGAGGGATAGAGAGTCAGAAACATCGATGAGAGAGAAACATCAATCAGCTGCCTCCTGCACACTCCCTACTGGGGATATGCCCACAATCAAGGTACATGCCCTTGACCGGAATTGAACCTGGGACCCTTCAGTCCACAGGCCAACACTCTATCCACCGAGCCAAACCGGTCAGGGCAAAAGTAGCATTTCTTATATAATAACTAGAGGCCCGGTGCATGGTGGAGTCCCTTGGCGTGGTCTGAGGGATCGGGCCGAAACCAGCATTCCAACACTGCCTGCTGCTCCTGCCTGCCGCTCCCACTCATCCAGGCCCTGCTGTGCCAGCCACCGCTTGGTAGGCTCACTGCCATTCCGCTGTGGTCTCCGGGCTGCATTGGCCAGCCATGAGCCCTGCATCTGGCTCTGTGTTGAGCGTCTGCCCCCTGGTGATCGGTTCATGTCACAGCAACTGGTCGACAAGTCAACTGGTTCACCGGTCAAATGGTTGCTTAGGCTTTTATATATATACTAGAGTCCCGGTGCACAAAAATTTGTGCACTCGGGGGGGTCCCTCAGCCCGGCCTATGCCCTCTTGCAGTCTGGGACCCCTCAGAGGATGTCCACCTGCTGGCTTAGGCCCGCTCCCCAGGGGATCAGGCCCAAGCTGGCAGTCAGACATCCCTCTGGCAGCCCGGCAGCCCTCGGGGGATGTCC
>NW_005363578.1:140079-151731 GCF_000412655.1 Myotis brandtii | reverse complement strand
CTGCCGGCCACCATCTTGGTTGGGTTAATTTGCATATAGTCGCCCTGATTGTCTGGTGGGCGTGGCTTAAGACATAGCGAAGGTACGGTCAATTTTCATGTTTGTCTTTTATTAGTGTAGATATAGATTAATTATATATTTAAGATTTAAATATGCTATTTTATTTTTTTTCCTTTTTATTGAATTCATTGGGTGACACTGGTTAACAAAATTATACAGGCTTCATGTGCACAATTCTGCAATATATCATCTCCACACAAAGTCAAGTCTCTGGCCATCACCATTTATTCCCCCATATGCCCTCTTTCACCTCTCCCCTCCCCTTTCCCTGGCAATCACCACACTGCTATCCATGTCCATGAGGTTGTTTGTTTTCTTTTTTCTTGATTTTTAAAAAAAATCAAAATTGTCTGGGTTTTGTTCAATGTTGCTTCAATTTTATAGTCTTTGCTCTTACAGAAATTATATTATATTATAATTAGGAGAGAAAGGCAACTAACACAAAAATTAACCAATAAATAACTTCAGTAGTAGAAAGTATTATTGTGAAAATAAAACATTATAACAATGCTGGGGCTGACCAGCAGACCCTGAACAACGGATAAATGATTACTCTGACACAGAATTGCTGTGAAAGAGAGGTCTAAGGTACTGTCTGGCTAAAGGAACCAGACAGCTTTGATTGCCTGCCTCTTCAAGCTTTTATTATAACAGCCATTTGGGATAAAGTTTATCTTTTAAATACAATCAGTAATCTTAGGAGGACACATGTGTCTGCAATGTCCTTTAAGCAAGAACAAGTAAAAACTAGGCATAAAGAGTCCAGTAAACACAAGAGAGTCTGCAAGTGCACAGACTTGTTTGGAAAGGTCAACGAATAATTAGGGGCACCACCTTCAGCTAACTTCTTTAAGTCATAATTTGGAGAAATGGGTGGGCCACCTTCAGCTAATTTCCCTTTTCAGAATTCCCTCCTTACAAACTTTCTATCCAAGTCTCCTGTGCTTCCCTACATAACAAGGTAGACAGTAGATGGTAAGAGTAGACAGAGAAGGCCTATATGGAGGTTACCATTAAGCCCAGACAAAGTGGTCAATGAATAAAGACATATAAAAATCCTGAATGGCATCCCAGATACAGGGAACTGATGTATAAATGTTCTGAGAGAAAGGAGTTGGGTATGTAATAGAGGCAGAGGGCAGGTCAGTGTGGCCAGAGAGATCATGACAAAGAAGATGACATATGAGAAATGCACAGATCAAATAGCAGTGAGGATAATGATGACAACTCTTCTAACTTTTATTCAGCATTAAATATGTGCCAATCATGGTTTTAGTGTTTAGCATGCAGATTTTGTTGGACCTTATCTGTAATGTAGGACATTTAGTATTTATTCAAAATAAGATGAGAGGAAGAGATGTCTTTAAGAAATATCCCTTAAAGTTATCTCTTATGAGGTAAACTGTGTTTTAAGGAAAGGAAATAGAGAAAAACATGATTAAGAGTGTTATTCTTTTTTAGAAGAAGATTTTAAGGTGTGTTTGCATGAAGATAGGAAAAAAATCTAGTGAATAAAAGTAATGACTCAGTTTCTTCATCATTAAAATGGGAAAAAATAAAGTAATTTATTGTGAGAATTCAATAGAATGTGTGTGCTTGTGTATAATCAAATAGCAGTTACTAAGATGATGATGATGATGATGATGATGACGACAATGACAATGATGATAAAGGAAGAGGAGGAATATCAGAAGAGGAATAGAAAGAAATTACCAAAACAAATCCTTGGGTAAAAGTGAGCGTACAATTTATTGTGAGCATACATTTTTAGTCTTAATAGAAGGGAAAGCAATACTGGTAAAATATCATGAATTTGATTAATTTGATCATGTAAAATTAAGTTAGTGCTCACCTACTTCTATTTTTCTAGTGAAAATGTAATTTTTAGATTCAAAGACCCCTTTGAATGATAGAATGCGATGTTTGAGATAGGAAAAGATAGGAGAATGTTGAACTAGGTATGTAACAGTGGGAAATTGATTTACTAGGGAAACAAGGCAAGATTGCCTGGCAATGTTAAACACTTTTGTGACATTATTATTAAAATATTTAAGTATCATGCCTCTCTTTAGAAAAAACTAACTGGCTAGACATAATTGACTTAAGTTTTGTAAAGTCGCTTCAAACAGAAAGAGTAAAAAACAATGAAAAGACAATTAAAAGGGCAAATTGTCAAAATTAGTCAAATTATCTTAAAATTCTTTCAGGATTATTTTTCTCAACGTCTTTACTTTATGTTGATATATTACTCAGTGTAACACATCTATTGCACCAAAGTACAAGCATCTATTTTATAACCTTAGTAAAAATGCATTTTGTTAGAACAAAATATCTCCATTGACTTTATATCTGTCAGTTGTCAGAAACCAAAATCTAGACAGAATGTATTACTACACTTAAATAATATGAAAAAAATAATAAAAATAGAAAAAGTCAAACAATATTATGTTTTGGACACTATGAACATAATTTCCATATTAAACTGCAAATACAAAATGTTTGGTGTTGCAGTAAGTTCCCAATATTCCCGACCTAAAAATATAATCACACATTGTTGTAAACTAAATTCAGCAGAGCTACAAGCAAAAGAGGTACTGGGGCATAAATTATATGATGTACTATAAACAACGTGGCCCTACTAAGAAACTTGCCTTTAAAAAAATAATAATTTAATTAATAACAAGTACAACATTTTGAAATAGTCATAGTTCACTCAAATATTATTTGTGGTTTGAAAATATGTGAATTATTATATATAATATTCAGATGTGAGAGCCAACATTAAAAGTTCGGCTCTCAATAATGTTAGAAAATTTCGCTGCAATACACTTATCATATAATTTATAAGAGATTTCCACTGAAGTCAATTCACAAATGTATAGTGGGAGTCTTGGGAACTGGCAATTAGAAATAAGAAAAAGACTATTGCCAATAGCCTTCTTTTAAAAGTAAGTTGGACAAAACCACAAAAGAACCTAAAAAATAATAGTGTTCCCTTGTCTACCACCTATCTTTTTGGTCATTACTGCTTCCCTAATATGGCCTGTTTCAGGAGTTCTACTGTGTTTACGTTTCTCTAAACAAGATTACTGCAGCCAGATTTGAAGATAGAAGTATCCCTGGCTTGTGGCTCAGTTGATTGGCATGCTATCCTGTACAGCACAAGGTCTCTGGTTTGATTCCTGGTCAGGGCACATACCTAGGTTGTGGGTTCAATCCCCAGTCAGGGAGTGTACTGGAGGCAACCAATTGATGTTTGCCTCTCAGATTGATGTTTCTCTATTCCTTCTTCTCGCTCTAAAATTCAATAAACATATCCTCGGGTATGGGTTGAAAAAAAAAAAAGACGAAAGTAAAGCCTAGGCCATTCTCCTACAGCTATTTCTTCTAGAAAACAAGATCATGGAGGAATGCGGGTGGAGTGGTCAGACTCTTTGTTCCAATTATGGGTAACAGACTCATGGTGTCAAGAGGCAGTTGTGGCAAGGACAGGTTTAGTGGCAGTTGACAATCAGTGCTAGTGGTAATGAACCTGGTCTCCACCACTGAGGTAGCAAGGGTTATGCTCAAATTAGTTTCTTCCTTAGCCAGTCCAAAAATTTTGGAAGCATCCCAATATCCTGTGCTACATTCCTTTCTGCCCAAAATAGTTGTTTCAATGATTACAATGGACTCTAATATAACTGCTTTCCATTTTTATTATGCTTTTTTAAAAAGCAACCATCTTGTTTTATCCTATAGTAATGGCATAAAGTGTATGACACAGATGAAGAAAATGAGGCTCAATTTAAAAGATAGTTTGTATACAACAGAATTTGTTAAGTACAGACCATATAGAGAACACTCTGCTAAGTGGTATGTCTTCATTATCCTTAATGCACATGGCAATTCTCTTTGGTTGTTATTACTGCTGTCATTTCACTGATATGGAAAACGACTAAGAAAGGTCAAGTCATTTCTCCCAAAGTCACATAGCTAGGAAGTGGTATATGTAAATTCAACCCCAGGTCTACCTGGTTTTCAAGGCCACACTTTCACCAATATGATATACAGACTTTAGGGGAGGCCCAATTATGGGGCGGGGGAGGAGACTAGATGGGGAGCAAGGGTAGGATGGATGTTGTAGAGTGAGAAAGCCTGAATGTCTCAAACTTACCCCACTCAAATTCTAGTTCCAATATTCTCTACCTTTGCTATTAAGGTACGTTAAGTATTAATGCAGTTTCCACATCTGAAAAAAAGGGAATTTTTCTATTGGATTATTGCAAGAGTTACACAAAATAGCAAACATGAATGCCTAGGTCAGAGGAGGAACATATTTTGGTTCTTTTCCCATCCTGCATTGCTCAGGGTCACACATTAGCAAACCACTATGTCATTTTTAGCAACATAGTATATGTATGTGTGTGTGTGTGTATATATATATATATATATATATATATGGTTGGAAAGTCAATGTATACATTGCTAAGCATATGTTTTTAGTTTTGGTGTGTTTCTTATCTTCTTTTCACAATCACCTCAGTACTTAATAGCTTAACAAAATAATGATCCAAACTTGCATAAGTCATCTGATTGCAAAAATATATTTATTGCCAAAAGAAATATAGTGGTAATGGAGGGGATATAAGAAAAGGAATTTTTAATTTATCAAAGCAAAAGTTGTTATAAAAAAGAAAAAACTAAACACCAATCATATTAATTTCACTGCACATGGATTAACATGACTGACCCACAACATTAGATATATTATAAATTGACACATAAACTTATGCTTTAATAATTAATAATCATAGACATTGACATTAATAAAGTAAAAAACAAATATATTGTTCACACTCTAATTTCTAATGAAATTTTATATTATAAATTATAAAATATACTTATTATAATGTGGATGCTAATAATGTTATCCCCATCAATCCATTTTCTGTGTCCATCTGTCAGGTGGCTCTGAAATTTGGCTGGAAAACTCAACAATATATTTGTCAAGCAGGATTATTTTCTACATAATATATTTCTATTAAACATAGACTTAATGATATAAAGAAGTATCAGCTTGAGATAAAGGAAACTGTTTTCTAGTCCCTTCTCTTCTAAAGTAACCATGTGCTCCTAAATAAGTCACCTACTCTCTCTAGATCTCACTTTATTCACCTTTATATTAAATTTACTAGACCGCATTTTATGCAACACACCTAGCAAACATCACTTATTTTGAAAGGCTATATAGCTACCTAATTGATACGTTTTTTGGTTAATCCTCACCAGAGACTATTTTTTCATTGAGTTTTTTAGAGGTAGTGGATGGAAGGGGGAGAGACAAAGAAATAAACATCAATATGGGAAAGACACATTGATTGGTTGCCTCCTGCACATGCCCGACTGGGGTCAGGGATCAAACATGCAACCGAGGTACATGCCCTTAAACAGAACGAAACCTACAACCCTTCAGTCTGTGGGCCTACACTCTAACCACTAAACCAAACTGGCCAGGGTCCCAATGATACATTTTGAAGTAAATATAATCTCACTGCACAATAAAGAAGTACTCCAGCATATAAGAATGCAAGAATACATAAGTGCTATAACAATCAAATTATTTCAAAAATTGAAATTGCATATATGTGCTGAATCCTTAATGCTATTTTAATAGAACATATTCAACAAATCCTTTAAGATACTTTCTGCTTTTCAAAATCCATATAAAATGAATAAGCTGGTGAGCTTTGTGAACAAGAGAAAAACAGAGATAGACTGTTTCTCTGAACTGAAAAGAAGTAGATGTCTTGAATTAATGAATTACTGTCCACAGTGCACACTACACTGTACAGTGACATGTAAGTTGTAATTGAGAAGTGATCTTTAAGAGGAAAATGTATTGAATCCAGAATGTATTTTGGTTAGTCAGGCTAAATGAAGGGGGAGTTGATTATCACGCCTAAAGCAGGCAAGTAGGAATACCAATTCTGATTATCAACAAGTCATTACCTTTGTAATGACTTCAGGGGAAAAAATCTGTTGGAATAAAGTGAACATGGTAAATATTTAATTTTTATAAGATAACCTTTTTCCAAATAATTTCTATGGAAAGTAAAACAGTGTAACATTAAGACATATGTTGCTGACATAAGAGTTAATAAAGACATAGAATCCACTAGCGGAATTAATATTCAAGTGGCTACATTGTCTCTGAGGCACTTGAATATCAAAAAGGAAGAGATGATTTTATTGATCTGGGAAATGGCAGCAGGTTATGCTTATTGTATATAATAAAGACTATTGATTTTGTTAAGCAGAAAAATGGCACTTTAAAAAGCCCATTTCATATCAACTGCAACTGAATGGTACTTTCTACCAGTTTAAAAGTTTTCAGAATCATTTTTAATGGAGCAAAAAGTATAATTTGTCAGGAACATCCTTTATACCAACAGAATAAGAGTTCATTGCTATAATGAAAGTTTTTCTCTAATATCTAAATTGAAATTGCAATCTATTCAACTAAGTTAAAATTATAGTCCATGTTCTCCTTACAATAAAAGTACTTCATATTAAGAATAATTTCTTCAGCTTACACCACCTAAGGAGTTTGAGAGAAAAGAGATTTCTTCCTAAGAAAATACAGAGATGTTCAAAAGTTGATGATGATACTTGAATTGAAAGCAAATATACATTAATTCAAAAAGTTGTAATTATTTCGGTGAGTAATAAGATCTAAAGTGCTATAGGCTTACTAGAACTTCCTGCTATCTACCACTGAATCACTATTTATTGATGTTTTATAATATGCTAATGGAGATGACAGAGCTTGCTACCACTTTAATAAAGTACCTTAGAAATAAGACTAATAATTTGTGTGTAATTCTATGAACTTTTGAGTATAATAGGACTCAATAGTATCACAATATTATATATTCACTAGAAGGTAAATACTTTGCTTTTATTTGTGTTTTAGAATTGACAGATTTATTATGAAATAAACTGTTGGTAGACAGGTAAGAATCCTAGTTTCACTGAATTCACCCAACATGTGAGCATCTCTGAGGCTGATCTCAAATTCTTTCAGGGGACATAGCTAGACTACATTTTTCAGACTCACTGGTGAGGTGTGACCACGTGGCTAAGATCTAGCCAATAGAATGTGAGAAGTGATAGGAGCCCATCTCCTGTCTGGCCCACCAGGTTTCCCTTTGTGCTTACCCATGCTCTGCTCTCTTTTCAGCTGGTTGCAACAGTAATGGTCAAGGTAAAAGTGAAAGACAAATGTTGAAGGTAGCATAATGTTTACCTTTCTGAATTCCTGACTGATATCATGAAGGAAAACTTCCCTTCCCTTTTCTGCTATATTTTTTTGCTCACTAAGAACTATTATATCAGTAAGAAATAAACTCAGTATATTTGAGCTATTTATATTTGAGCTAATATTAGTGAGAATAGCTAGCACTGTCTTGACTAATTCCGAATTTTTGTAGCTTAAACAGGATAATGCTCTAAAAACAAGCCTAACTTGTGAGTGTTGGCTTGTGTTATACTTTGAAAGGTAGTGAGGACATATATAGTAGAGTGGGGAGCTTGAGGTGTTTGCTATACTCTTGCATAATATTTGGTAAAACTGTTGCTAATAAAATTTGAAAAGAAGACAAGTGCTTACCAGGCATAGGGCTTTAGAAGGAACTGTTGGAAAGATCCAGAATGATACTATGTATTATTTTTACTTGCTGCATTTAGCAGGATATTGCAAGAAAGATATGACTCAAAAAAAGGAATTGGCCAGGTTGCAAACAAAAAGGAACAGAGAACATTCACAAAACTGGAAACTCCCAGGTTTGAAAAAGGGAGCAGCTTCTTTATCCTAAACAGTAGGATAGAAGTCTAGAAACATTTTAGAGCAGCAAATCCCATCTCTATATATAAAACTCTAATATGCAAATAGACCAAACGGCGGAACAACCGAACAGCCAAACAACCAGTCGCTATGATGTGTGCTGACCACCAGGGGACACACTTGGAACATGGCAGGCGTTGGCCGCGGCAGGATGGTGGAGCAGGTGAGCGGGGGTGCCAGACCAATGCAGGGCACCAGTTGCTATCATCAGGGTGAGCCTTTGGTGGTTACTGAAAATTCTTTGCTCCCGCACACCATGGTCCTGCCTGGCTCTCACACCTGCTGCTGGCACTGGCCCCCCTCTCACCCACTGCTGGTGCCCAGTACCAGTCCGATCGCTTGGTGTTGTCAGCAGGTGCGAGCGTCAGCTGCCAGCCCTGATCGCCCCTCAAGGCTTCTCCACCTCCCCCTGGTCCTGAGGGGTAATCGGGGCCAGCAGCCACCTCTCGCACCCGCTGCCAGTGTCCAGCGCTGGCCCCGATCGCCCCTGAGTGTTTCTCCACAAGCCCCTGCTCCTGAGGGCCGATGGGGCGCGGCCACTGCTTGCACCCACTGATGGTGCCGGCCCCAATCGCTCTGAGCCGTCAGCAGTTGAGAGTGGGGCTGGTGCCATTAGCATGTGGGAGTTATGGCAGCGGGAGCGGGGCTGCCAGCAGACAGGGAACTGGGGGCCACGGAGGGGGTCGGGCGTGCCATTAGCATGTGGGAGTTATGGCAGCAGGAGCAGGGCTGCCAGCAGACAGGGAACTGGGGGCCACGGAGGGAGGGGTCGGGCAGGGGCTCAGAGGATGGGCCGAGACCCACCCCTGTGCCCACTGCAGCCTTTCAAGGTGCACGGATTTGTGCACTGGGCCCCTAGTAGAGAGATGTCAGCCTGAAAAAACACACAAACAAAACAAGGATCCAGCCTTGAGCAGAGATCTGGTGCATAGTGAAAAGCTGGTACTTTCCCTCTAAAGCCTCTTGTTACCCAAGTTTCAAAGGATGAGATGAGACAAAGAAGCAAATAAATAAAACCAACTAAAAACTAGGACAAATAAAAAGCTTTGGGTCTGTTCACAGGTCCTATAATTGCCTTGAAGCAAGTAAATCAAAAGCATTCCAAATATTAGAGGAATTTTATTTCCTTGGCTCTGTCCAGAGAAACCCTGTGTGAACCCTGCCTCCTAGAGGTGTGGCCATCAGAGATAATGGATGAGATGGGCCCTCCTAGTGAGTGGAGCTAGGGGGCAACAGAGGACAAACTGGTGTGAGAATTTATTCCAGAGGCAGAATCTGGGTATAATAAAGGTATTTTCTTCATGCAAGAATGAGGGTCCTTGCCTCTCCAATCAGATTCTTTTATGGCTGTGGACCACTAATGGTTTTGCCTTTTTTCCTTCTCTTTTTTCTAAATTGAACATGTGTAGTGTAGCGTGTGTGTGTATACATATGTGCACACTCAGATTCTGTACATGTTCCTCCATTGTCTATTGGGAGGGAAGTAGTGGCAGGGTACCTTGCCTTCTAGTTTTTACTAGAAGTTCATATAGTTCCATATAAACTAGAAGTTTAAATAGTTTATACATTTCTTCAGACCACAGGGAATTATGGAGATCCTGGACTTTGAGCCATGTAGTTACTGGGTAAGTCACTTTGCATCAATTTCCTCCAAGAATAGGTGGCTGCTTTTCTTTGTCTGCGAAACTGGGCACACATGACATTTTTCAGCCACACTTATGCTTAGTTAGGGACATGTGACTGATTTCCATCTAAAGAGTATGAACAGAAGTGATTTGTACCGTAACACACCCTCCCAAACCGCCACAGACCCCCACATTATAATTTCCTATGGACTTCCTTCTGTCTGGTAGTTTGAACATTGGTTGGCGACGACTTGGACTCGGAAGTCATAGTCAGAGAGGCAGAGCATCTCTTATCCTGGGTTTCTGCAGCATTTTGTAGAAAAGAGCCTCTCTTTTGAGCTCTATATCTGACCAGGATGTTACATGAGCAAGATAAATGTTTAATGCTTTTAAGCATTTCAGATTCATGGATCAAAATTTTTAGGCATTTAACATTAATCTTTTCCTCGCATTCCTTAGTTCTCCCTTATTAAAAGATACTATAAAATATCAAGACAGAAACAAAGTTTTTAAAAAGGATAACAGGACTCTAACCATAAAGCATTTATCTAAGGTTAAAATTTATACGTCAAGTAAGAAAAACAATTAGAGGAAAAAACTGATAGAAGTACTGAAATATAAATAAATAAATACCAAAAATGTTTATATATAGACGTGCCTGTGATTCAAAATTTGTGTGAAATACTGAAGCTTAGAGAAAATATAAGTATAAAAATTATATTTTGGTTTATTTAGATTCTAATATCTTTGTTTACTTCTATAATATGTGAGGGATTTTGGCCCTCAAATTTTAAATTATTTTTTGTTAGTTTATTACTCCTAATTTAAGCTGTAGTATAATATCTTTGCAGTTTTATGAAAACTTCACCTAAGAATCAGACTTATTATATTCATAGAAAGTTACAAATATTATTACCTGCTAAAATGTATGTCTTCCTATCAGTCCAGTTTAAATAAATGAGTTCCATGATTATGCCAATGAGGTGATTTATGTTCTCTTGACCTTCCATGGCAATGTGTAATTTAATATTACTTTATACTTTCTGCCATATATTATAGTTACTTTTATAGATCTCTTTATTAATTAATATTATAAAAAAGCTCTTTGATTGTTTTCACTTTCTTCATCCTTTGTCCTAGATCTTCAAGCCTCTATAAGATGTTAAAATTAGAAATTTGTTTTGCTCAATAAAATAAGATATACTCAAAAACACATGTATTTTTTTAGGCGTCATTCAGGTTCTGCACTGTCACAGCATATGACTGAAGCTGAAGCTTTCAGAATATTATGACAGTACAAACCACAAAAGATAACTTCTGTACAATGATGGCTGCACCTCAGCTACCGGCATGGTTTACTTCCTGAGTTTTCCATCTAACCAGAAGTTAGTATTCATGGTTTCCATTTCCTAAGTTTGGCAGCCACTGGCTCCCTTGGATCTGTTCTGTCTGAATTTCCACTTTGCCAAATGTCACAGGTAGAATGAAAATACATTTCAATTTCCTAAAGGTCAGAATCATTTATAATCAATACAAGCAACTTAAAATAATATTCAGAAGTTTGGCGTTAGGGGTGTGAAGGGATCAAGAAAAAAAGAGAGGACTCATGGACAGGGACAACAGTGTGATGAGCACGTGGGCGGAGGGGGTGGGTGGAGGTGGCAGAGGGTATAGAGGGGATAATTATGGAAATTGTAAATTAAAATATATAAAGAGAAAAAATAATGTTCATCATATGCATAAATGATGAGCAAAAAATAACCTAATACATTTATTTTCCCCATTTCTAACAAATCTTACATTAGGTTGATTTTAGAAATAATAAATGTAGTGCTCAAAAAGTTACATAGCTTATACAAAACAAAAAACCCATGAGCCTTTCCAGAAAAGAAGCACAGAACATAAACCAAAGAAACAAAAATGCCTTTTGTTTTTTCTATGAAGATAAACTTAGAGTTAAATAGGATGAGAAATAAAAGAGAAAATTAAAATCTTTGAGGAAAGGGACAATATGAAAATGTCTCTGAAGATCTTATGATATTATGGGGTATCACACACATAATTGATGTCTAAAATATATAT
>NW_005363578.1:133289-139949 GCF_000412655.1 Myotis brandtii | reverse complement strand
TTTTATATTATATATTATAGTTTGCGGTTTATAGACATATATCAGTAGAATCTATAAGCATATACCAGTAATTACTGCGCCCAGAGAAATAAAATAGATTTGTTTTTTTTATACCCCAACATTTGACAAGTATAAGTTTAAAAGGCAATAGCTACTTTTGTTTCTAAAGTCCTTTCTAAAGTGAATAAATAACTATGAATAGGCCTCTTTTTAAAAGAAAACTGGTGAGGGGAGTGGGTAAAGGAAGAGAGAGGCAAAATAGGAAACTGCTATGAAGCTGCATTCATCACTGTTAGTGGGTGAAAACAGTTGATCCCTCTCTAGGCTGCAAGAGAAAGAACATATTGTGCAATTATGTCCTGTGCTGAATATATAATTGGCATTCAACCAATTAATAACAACAAGAATGATTCTGTCTGCGATAAGAATAAGACTACCTATATTAGTCACAGTCTGCCTAGCTTTAGGTTGGCTTAGATAAATGTAGTAAAGACAAGAAAAACATCCCACTCCACAGTTTTGGGCTAATTTAATATCTCTGCTAAGTGCTGAGGTAGTATGGTGACAGACACAGAGAAAAATGCATGGATTGATTGCACTAATAGATAAATAGAGTCCATTTTAGCACAAAGAGAAAACCTTATAATTAGATGTGAATACCTGGTTTCTTGCCATCCATCACATATGCAAGTTTAGGAAAGTATTTTTGTAATGAATTAGAAATGAGCAATATTTCATAATATGATGTATTATACACATCCTGCCATAAGTGCCTCAATCCGTACTGACAATCATAAGATTCAGAAATGTTTTAACTCTTTTCAAAGACATACTTTGAAAAGTATGCTCAATAAAATAAGATATACTCAAAAACACATGTACATGTTCTGCCAAAATTTTTTGAAGAATTTAGCATGTTTAAAACCCTTGAGTCATCCAAATTTCACATTGTTTTGTAAAACTTTCCTAAAACAACTATTAAAGTCCTACATAAGTTTGTAAGAAAATAGAAATCCAATAATAGGCACTTAGCCCATAAATTAAGGGTACATACTACATATAAACATTTAGTGGCTCTATTATAACCAAATAATATTACTAAGAAAATAAGCTAATATAGCAACATGTGCATTTTAAATAAAATATTTAGTGAATCGAGGTAAATTATGTATTTTAATTTATACTCAAACCCAAACACTAAGCCAAGAGCAGACTCAAAATAAATATATACTGTAGTCCTGGCTGGGTGGCTGAGTTGGTTGGAACATTGTACACCAAAAGGTGGTGGCTTCGATTCCCCTGACAGGGCACATATGCACCTACCTGGTTGTGGGTTCCATCCTCATTTGGGGTGCGTATAGGATCACTGTTTCTCTCTCCCTCTCCCTCTCCCTCTCCTTCTCCCTCTCCCTCTTCCCTCTTCCTCTCTAAAATAACATTTAAAAATACCCTTGGGTGAAGATAAAAAAAAAAATAAGTATACACTGTAGTCTGTAACTTTACAAGAAAGAGACAACAAACATAAGGATCCAAGGGAGAGGAGGAGAGGAGAGGAAGGGAGGAATGGAAGGGAAGACTAAAAATGTACCAAGATGTTTGATTAATTCTAACCAGATTTGATTAGCATGAGAACATCAATCAGGTACACCAAGCACACCAGAGAGTAGAATGATGAATGTAATAAATAAGAAACAGCCTATAGCCGAAAAAGAAAGCTTAAAATTGTATTATTATTCTGGAGTAGGAAGTAAATAGCTTTAAAATTGTGAAATAAAAGTAATCATCTCTGAGCTTACATAGAATGGAGAGTTGGCTGTCTTTTCTATATCAGGTTGTAGCTTCGCCCTTCAAAATAAGAGAAAGCAGAGAGTGATTTTACCAAAAAGATTGGTGTTTATCACTAAAATATTGTCACCCAAAGTTCCAAAGTAATTGAAACTGAATGTCAATGACTATGATGATGAAAAGTAAGAATCAAATACAGCAGAGCTTCTCTAAGAAAATTCACTTAATAAAAACAAGAATATATTTAATATATTTCCCCTTCCAGCTACCATCAGGGCAGTAAGGCAAGATTCCTAAAGTTCTTTTTTAAAATATTGTCCCTTTTTTTAAATAAATATTTATTTCTCTGAAGAGCAGATAAGTGGAATGTGCTCTTTTTCAGTCAATTTCACAAGGACTTGGATTAACATTTAAAAGGATAGTTTAACATATTTTTATTAATAGATTTCTCTTCATTTTTGCAAAATAAATACTAAAATTACAAGAGAAATAATTAATGACCTGGTATATGAAATTATTAATGAATCTGAATTGCCTCAGATCCTTAACTCCTTGCCTCAGGTAAAACTTTGACAATAAAAATGAATAACATACATTTGAACAATTAGAAAATAATGAAAAGCATTCAAGAATGACATTTGACAAAGGCAGATAAGGGAATATTGTACTTGAAAAAATGAACATTTATAGATCAGTTTCCCCTGACGTGATATATCATAGATTATTAAGAAAATTGTACACCAGAATACTGAATCACTTTCAATTAGTTTGGGGTAAAAGAAAATGGACTATACCTAATTAATAATGACAATGAAAGATGTTGATTCAATGTAAGATGTTTATAAATTATAAATGAGATAAAAACATAAAACTAAGAAAATAGGTCTACACTTGTGATACACATATAAACCTAGCAAGAAAGCAATTTTAGAAATAAAGCTATTGAAAGAAAATATACATTGAAAAAGGAGAAAAAAATTAAAAATAACATTTAATATTGAATGAGCTACAAGAAGATATAAAAGCAGTGTGTCACTGAATTGCAAAAGGATAGTGTCAATGACGGTAGCCATGATCTTTGGGAAAATATAGAGCTGAGTTTGGAATCCTAACTTGTTAGGTACTAGTTGCAGTACTTTGGGCAAGATGCTTAATTTTCTGGCTTTAGTATCCTCCCCTCATAAAGATACCAATATCTGCACCAAAGGTTGATATAATAAGGTCTTTAAAAGGCTTAGCTCATTGGTATACTAGCAAAAAGAGATTGATAGATGCATTCAATATGAACCTAAGGAGAGTTAGACTAACTCCTACTTTATTCATACATTCTTGGAATTGTCAATTCTTGTTATAATGATTTCTTTCTCTGAGTACCTCAAAAATCAGTGCTTTTGGAACATTGGCTTAGATTAAACACTGTCTGCATATTAAATGAGGTTTAAAGATAGCCCAAAAACTATCTATCTTAATCATTATAGTTAAATAGTTATAACCATTTTAAATATTATTTAAAATTGTAAAACTTAAATAAAAATAGCTAGAGAAGGTACTTTATATAAAAATTAAAATTAACCTTTTCAAAATATTTTTAATAAAATGTGTTTTATTTATACCTATATTTGAAAGGTATTTCTTATAATGGAAATGATATTTATTTTTAATTATTTTTCCACATAGTAAAAAGAAACCCTCTCAAGTGGATAACACAGTCTTGTTTTAATCCTCTCTATGAACGAAAATTGGCATTTAAAGATTATTTTTCTTCCTTTGCAATATATATCATCTGGTTTCAACATTTTATGTGGTAATTTGTTTTAGGTTATAAGTTTTAGAAATAATATCTAAAAATATTTTTGTGAAAAATTTACAGGGAGTGGAAAAAAGCATGATTGCATTATTTGTGTTTTGTTTATAATAACATATTGCATTAATCAAGGTTTTGTTCAGATAAATTGAAACTGGTTCAATTTCCTCTTGTCAAGGAGAAGAATATAAATGTGGCACAATTGTATAATTGATTTTGCGATTCAAAAGGGGCTCTTTGGTGGAGATAATTTATCAAGGTTGACAAAAGTGGTAAATTAGTTATTTCCTTGGAATTTGGAGAATTTTCTTATTGAAATGTTGAATTTATAAATGGACAATGTTATAATGATTAAAGACTTTTCACAAAAATGTGCTCTGTAAAGCTTTCCTCATATTTACAATTTTTAATTCAGTTTAAATCTTCAACACTATCTACTTTGGTTTCTTTCATTAAAAATAATAACTATGAAGGAAACACATTGATATGGATATATTAAATAGAGAGAACATTATTAATAAATTAACTAATCTTCACTATCAATCTTCCAAAATCTATACACGGTGTCCATTTTGGTTGTAACTTACACATTTGTTACCAGAAGAATACTTGATGTCAGGAAATTGAAATAATAACACCCCGGAGTTTTATTTATGGGTTAAATGCCTTCTTAAAATAATATATTAATCAAAATCATGCAGATAATTTCTCTTGGTTGATCACTCTCATTTTGTTTGTAGCTATGTATAGTTTCACTGTGTCTATAATAATAATATTGGGAAAATAATAACCTTCAAAGCATCAGATGAAGTCTCTGGTGATGTCACATTCACACTGACATTTATACTGACTTCATTTATGACAGACTGAAGGTGATGAACAGGTCCAAGCAAGAGGTCACCTTGTGTCAAGACTGGTATACAATCTGTCAAATGCAGTGACTGTGAGTCTGCTAATGAGGAATTAACTAGACAGAATGTTGCTATTTTCTGTTTCCATGCACTCCAAACCTGTTAAACAATGCTAATCAGGTGTTTATTAAGTGAAACCATTATGCCAAACTTGTTGCAAACCTCACCATATGTCAGAGAGGTTGCAATATATTATACATCCATTTTAAAACTAGATTAATAAGAGTCGTTCACTGAACTTTTCTTTTCTTAGCCTTTGGCTATGCCTTAGAATCAAGGTTATACTTTTAATTTTTCTTTAAATGGGCACACTTAACTACACAAAACTATTTTAAGTTAGAAAGTGCCTCTTGGTGAAAAGCTCTTTTCATTTATTTTATATTGAAAATCAACTATATTAATGAGGAGAGTAAAAGGGAAAATTCAATTGAGCAGATATAATCAAATCAATAATGTTATTGATAATAGAACACAATAACATAAAAACATGATTTTATACAATCACACATTTTAGGCTAGAATCAGACACATTTGTTATTAGGGGTTTTCAGTTTACAGATTAATCAGGGACAAGCAGGCAGTTGAAAATAGTTCCTGAACTGGGTACAACTGTACTTGAGGTATCGGAGGACTTCTTCTAATATATTTTATGAGCTAACACATCCTCTGCATAAAAAAGCATCATTTATGAGCACCCCTGTAAATGATACAAAACAGATATAACATTTCCCACACTAACTTGATAGTATCTTCTTTTTTCAAAGGGCAGAGTCAATATTTATTTGTTTCATTTGAATCTTGTAGATGCTACAACAGTTATTTATGTACTCTTTGTATTTTAACATTATATTTTCATTTTGTGGGAAAGAACATAGCTTTTAATTTACAATATCTCAGTTTATATCTAGGAGCAACTAAAAACCATATGATCTTGAACATCTATCAATTTTAAAATGTGAAGCAAAATATTTTCCCTCCATGTTTTTGAGTGAACCAAGTTAGAGTGACATTAATACAAATTTTAATTTTTAAATATTTTCAATTAAATGTAAAAGTTCATATTAATATCTAACAAATATTTAAAACATGTAGACACATTTTATAATCTCTTTGTATCAAAATAGTTACTGACATCATTATCATACTTATCCTTTGGCATCCTCAACATCTCACACATTCCATGTGTTTAGATTTTCTATCCACAGAGCTCAACTTGCAGAAACTACCTCTTTAACATCTTTAAAATGCCTTTCTATTAAAGATCAACTAAAATAATAATGAGTTATTCACAGACGGCAGTAAAAAAGCAAAAACAGCCCTAACCGGTTTGGCTCAGTGGATGGAGCGTCGGCCTGCAGACTGAGGGGTCCCAGGTTCGATTCCGGTCAAGGGCGCATGTACCTTGGTTGCAGGCACATCCCCAGTGGGGGGTGTGCGGGAGGCAGCTGATCGATGTTTCTCTCTCATCGATGTTTCTGACTCTCTATCCCTCTCCTTTCCTCTATATGAAGAATCAATAGAATATATTAAAAAAAAAAAAAAGCAAAAACATTTTATTGGTTTTCTGCACATGTAGGAGATTTAGTGCCTAATTTAGCAGCCTGGGCTTCATTTTTTCAAGCTGTTGAAATTTCTTGAAGAAAATTCACAATTTTTTGGAAATTTTCAAAGACTCTTTCATAATAGGAATTAAATGTACTTCCTGTGGATTCCCATAATGCTGTACTTCTTTAATTAGAGTATTTTCAATATTGTACAAAATACAAGTTCTATGAGGGTAGAGACTATGATATGTATATTAATATACAGGAGTGAGGCAAAAATAGGCTTAGAGTTGTGAGTACACTAAACAGAGTGTATTCTTGTATATTTATTTATATTTATTTATTTATTTATTTATTTATGTATTCTTATTATTGTTAATATTTTGTAACCTTACTTATGATTTATCTTTTAGGTAATGATGGCTAATAATTTAACTTACTTTTGCCCACCATATACACTTTGTGGCCAGATTATTATGACCACCTGACGTTTGTAGATAAATTAGCTCTAATTTCGCACTGAAGTTGCTAGAGGGCCAGACCATTATAAATAGGGAAGCAGGTTGTTTACCACGACAGTAGAAGTGATTTTTTTTCTGAAGATATGGGTAAACAA
>NW_005363578.1:68309-132522 GCF_000412655.1 Myotis brandtii | reverse complement strand
TTAAATCATGTTGTTTACCCATATCTTCAGAAAAAAGTCCCTTCTACTATTGTGGTTTAACAACCAGCTTCCCTATTTATTCATTTTTCTTTTTCTTTCTTTCTTTCTTTCTCTCTTTCTTTTCTTTCTTTCTTTCTTTCTTTCTTTCTTTCCTTTTGTAGTAACACAATTTGAATAATTATAAGGGCAGTGTTTATTGAAATACATTTCATTTTCAAAATTGAGCTACCAGCTGCTAAAGTGTGTATACATTTTTGTGGGACACCTGTATATATGCATATATATGATAGATGATACATACATATATACACAAATTTAGACACATACATAAAATATAATAAGTATATAACTTATATATTAACAATAAATATAACATGTAAATTAAATTATATATATCAATACTAATAAAAGGGTAATATGCTAATTAGTCTGGCTAGACCAAATGTCTTCCGATGTCCTTCCAGAGAAAGCCATGGTGGCGGGGCTGAAACAGAGGCAGTTAGGGGCAATCAGGCTGGCAGGGGAGAAGTTAGAGGCATCAGGCAGACAGGCAGAGGTGATTAGGGGGGATCAGGCAGGCAGGCAGAGGGATTAGGGGCAATCAGGCAGACAGGTAGAGTGGTTAGGGGTGATCAGGCAGGTGAGCGGTTAGGAGCCAGCAGTCCCGGATTGTGAGAAGGATGTCCAACTGCCGGTTTAGGCGTGATCCGGCAGTCGGACATCCCTGGAGGTGTCCTGGATTGGAGAGGGTACAGGCCGGGCTGAGGGACACCCCCTTCCATGTACAAATTTTGTGCCTCTAGTCTAGTATATATATAGTTAAGCTAAAACTAGAGCTAGCATAGTTATGTTCAATATAAATATGTTTTAATTGTTGTTCATATAGTGAAGGAATGCCCAGTTTTTATAACTGTTGCAAGAAAAATGGTATTGAGGTTGAAAACATCAAGAGTATGAGATGATTTTCTTTTGATTTATCTCTGTGACCCCTTTTGCCTGATAATGCTAGCCAGAGGCACTCCTTTCTGGTGTCTCCCCTCTCTACAATAATTTGGACATTGAAGCAAATCATAGATCATAGATAATGTAAATTATCATAAACATGGAAGAAACACCTCTAAATAAGTTTTAGAATGTATATTTTTAGAGAGACATGGGGTTTTAAAGGCAAATAAAAGATGAGACTTTACCTAGTCTAACTTCTACACTGTATTACAACTACTCATTCTATGAAAAACTGCTGCAAGTGGAGGCCCATTTTCTGGTTGAATATTTCTAGTCAGGAAAATCATCCTTTGGAAAACCATGTAGTTCTAACTTTTAATATTTAGAAAATAGTTTTATTTTTAACTTAATTATATTCCAAATAATTTTAAATATAAGTTTTATTTTTGCTATCTGAAGCAACTTAAGAATTTTAATTGTGCATGACTGCACTTCTCATACTTGATCACAACCAGGTCTATCACCATTTGCTTGAAATTGTAGCTTTATCACTGTAATTATACGTTTTTAAATCTCTTTAACATCACTACACTATACATCCTAAGCAAAAACCCTATTTCTTTCCTATTTTTAATCTTGATATCTTTAACAATATAATTATTTTTTACTTAGAATCACAATATTTCTGCTACTACTGGCTTATGATTATTTTATGAAATATGCTAGAGGCCCTGTACACACAATTAATGCACTCAGGGCAGGAGGAGGGGGGGCTCCTCAGCCTGGCCTGCACCCTCTTGCAGTTCTGGAGCCCTCGAAGGATGTCTGACTGACGGCTTAGGCCTGCTCCCCACGGGAAGCGTGCCTAAGCCATCAGTCAAACATCTTTAGTGTTTCCGTGGAGGCTGAGCAGCGCTCCCCCTGTGGGAGTGCACTGACCATCAAAGGGCAGCTTCTGCATTGAACATCTGCCCCCTGGTGGTCAGTGCGCATCATAGCGACCAGTCATTCTGTCGTTCGGTCGATTTGCACATTAGTCTTTTATTATATAAGATGTTATTCTTTTGCATTTGTGTAAATTATATGCTCTCCCTTCCATCTTTAGACTAAAATCTTTCAAAAATATAATTTTATTAAATGGGAAAGCACTGCAATATTTTATATTTAATAACCCTTGCATTCTGTCCATCCATGCAGGCCAGGCCAAGGGACCCCACCGTGTGCACAAACCCATGCACCAGGCCAATTTCATCCCAATTCCTGCAGGCTAGGCTGAGGGACTCCACAGGTGCATGTGCCCATGCACCAGGCCTCCAGTATGCATATAAGATCTTTGGTTAATCTCTTTCCCCCGCCTTCCCTCTGAGATTCATCAGCCTGTTCTATGTTTCCATGCCTATGCATTGAGCGTCTGCCCCCTGGTGGTCAGTGCATGTCATAGCTAAGGTAGAATGGTCACTTAGGCTTTTATATGTATAGATAAAATTAGGCAAGGTATATATTATCAACATTTCAGATGAGGAAACTTTGGTTTCAGAAATTCACACAGTCATGAAATGGTTGAGCTAGATTTGAGACCAATACAGTCTTTGGCTCTAAAATCTTAGATTTTTCTCTATACTCCAGTGTCTTGTTCTGAAACACTATACTGGTAAATAGTACAATTGGGAATTTGTTTCACAATAGACGTAGCAATCGGATGTTTTAGAGGAATATAACTGACTGAGATATTTCAACAATTACAAATTGTATCTGTTAGAAAATGATAATTCTTTAGAGATATTATCTGTATGGTTGAAGCCTATCATTATTATTACATATGATCACAAGGATAGCAGCTATTTTCCATGGATTTATATTCATTAACATGCTCTATTCACATGATATACACCTATAATAAATATTAAACCTGTCTTAAGCAAAATAAATTCTTCAGTGCTATATTTTAGTGCTGAGTAATTTTATCAGTTTCTAGCCATAAGAATAGTTTAATGAATAATATATCTACTTTAATTTATTTGGGTTAATATCCACATTGTTTCCTTGTATTCTGTCCATGATAAACCATAAACATTTTTATGCAGCACCTCTATCCATTTTAATTTCTTATAATGTCATTAAATAATAATACATGTTGCCCTCTATTATATTTGGTTGGTTTTACCTGGATTTTGGTTTTCCATTTCAATTTAATCTCATTGTAAAGACTTCATGGCCTTATGAGCATGAAGAATCATACCTCTCTCTATATGTCATCTGTGTGCATGTGTATATATACATATGTATATGTGAATATTTTATACCCTCTAGGCTTTCATATATACTATTTATCCTTTTAAAGATAATACCTTTAACATAAACAATCTGTTAAAGCATGATTTATGAAATGAAAACTTCTAATTACTACTGAAAATCTCATAGTCACTGGTGATAAATCATATCTTATTGTGTATGAAGAAATCAAACAACTTCACACAGATTCACTCATTCTTTGTAGCACTGCTATAAGTTTTTGTACTAAAAATGCAAGGTTTGGGATATATTTTATTTTAGGGGATTCTCATCTAAAAAAAAGAAATGGAAATGAATTACATAAACATAATTTCACAAATTTCATAAAATATATAATTATGTGAACAGATAATCTGTAGCAGTCTTAAGGACCCTGGTATTTTAAAGTTACTGATGATTAAGTTTCAAAATATACTAGAGGCTGGGTGCACAAAATTTGTGCACTGGGGGTGGGGAGAGCCCTCAGCCTGGCCTGGCCCTCTCACAGTCTGGGACCCCTCACTCCTTACCACCCACCTGCTTGCTGCTCCCTACCGCTCAGCTCACTGCTCCTTAGTGCTGCCATGGAGGTTGCTGCCACCATCGTTGCACTCACCAGTCATGAGCCCGGCTTCTGGTTGAGTGGCGTTCCTCCTGTGGGAGCGTCTGCCCCCCGATGATCAGTTCATAGCTACCAGTCATTCCACCATTCGGTCAATTTGTATACTAGGGTTTTATTATATAAGATAGGATATTGAATGTGAACTGTAAATGAAAAATAAAATTTAAAAAAGAACCAAATAAAATTTTAGATCTGAAAAAAATTAATATATATATTTTTAATTCTCACCTGAGGATGTTTTTAAAATTGATTTTTAGAGAGAAACATCCATGTGACAGAGAAATACCGGTAGGCTTCCTCTGCACCTGCGGACCCACTGGGATCTAATCTAAACCTAAGTATGTGCCCTAACCTAGAATCCAACAGGAAATCCTTTGGTGTACAGGTTGAGACTCTGACCAATTGAGCCACCTGGCCAGGGCAGATCAAAAAAAAATTTTAAGTGTACCTCCAGGCCCTGGTCAGTGTGGGTCAGTAGTTAGAGTGTCCTCCCACACACCAAAAGGTCATGGGTTCAATTCCAGGTGAGGGCACATGCACAGGTTGTGGGTTCCATTCCTGTCGGATTGCTTGGGCAACTGATTGATGTTTCTCTTTCTCTTTCCCTCTCCCTTCCTCTCTCTCTAGAATCAATGAAAAAAACATATCCTTAGAGGACTTAAAAAGAAAAAAAAAATGCTGGTTTGGTTCAGTGGATAGTGCCTCTGCAGGCAGACTGAAGGGTACCAGGTTGGATTATGATCAAGGGCACGTATCTGGGTTGGAGGCTCAATCCAGGGTCCTGGTTGGGGATTCAGCAAGAGGCAACTAATTGATGTCCCTCACATTAGTTTCTGTCTTTCTCCCTCCCTTCCACTCTTTCTAAAAGAAAAAAAAATCAATGGAAAAATGTCCTCAGGTGAGGATTAACCAAAACAAACAAACAAACAAATAAACAAACACCCATCCACATTGTTCTTATTGAAGGAGCATATGAAGTATTTGTTGAATGAACGGGAAGGGATGGGACTTCGCTTTCTAACTGTTTTAGCAACTCTGCAAGCCAGAGGGTTTATTTTTTATTTTAATTTTTGATTAATTATTTTAGAGAGAGGAAGGGAATGAGAGAAACACCAGTGGGCTGTTCCACTTATTATGCTTTCTTTGGTTGCTTCTTGTCTGTGCCCTGACCAGGGATCCAACCCGCAACCTTGCTGTATCAGGAGGAGGTTCTAACCCACTGCGCTGCGGGCTGCCTGTCAGAGCACCTCAACAAAACCCCTGTGGCTTGCCCTGGCCCCTGCTGTGGGCCAGAGTCCTCTGCTGCACCAAAGGTTTGGGTTCCATTCTGTCAGGGCACATACTTAGGTTTCAGGTTTGATCCCCGGTCAGGGCTGACTGCTGCTCAAGAAGTGACCGAGGGCCATTGAAGTCTGTGTGCTCTGTCATTTGGCGGGGAGTTGGGGTTCCATTGCTGACATGGCCAACTCTGATCCCTGCTACCCCACTTCTCCATCGAGGATGACTTCAACTATGGCAGCCGTGTGGCCTCCGCCAGTGTACACAACCTCATGTGTAGGATGACCTTTCCAGGGCTGCTGCAGTCGCCCTGGGAGGCGGATTTCCAGGTTCCCAGGGAGTGCGCCCTCTGTCCCGGACTCCCAGGGAGAGTGGGGTCCCAGAGAGAAAGCACTTCACTCCACCTCCCCTCAGGGCTCCCAGTCTGGAGCACCCGTCCTGCGCAGGGCTCTGAGGGAGAGCTGCCCCAGGGTGACCTCCTAGCTGGGTGCTGAGAAAATGAAAAAAATGGATCCCTTCCTCCTTGAACCCTGTCATCTTCAGTGTAGAAAGGGACAGATGAAAGCCTCAGCAGCCTTACTGGGGCATGCTGTGCGTGCAGCCTGCTGAACGGTCATGATGATACGGCATCCAGGAAAATTTGCATATTCCTCTTTTATTAGTATAGATAGCAAATAAGTCTTGATATATAAAGCTTTCTCCTTTTTTTTTTAACCTTATGTCCTGATGATGTATTGATAAATTTAGGGATTTGGAGACAGGTATAATGGAGTATGAATTGTAGTCCTCATACTTTCAAAGTGTATGAAGTTATAACTCTCAAATCCTGTTCCCCACATTATAAAATGTGTACAGTAAAACCAATCTAATGGCATCTTTTAGTTCATTGAAATAATATAGTTAAATCTCATCGTTCATAGAAGTTGTCAAATTTATATTATTTTCTTTCACCTTCAAATGTTGTCAAATCCAAAGAATGTTCCATTACAAATAAAAGGTTAAACTATCTCTAACAAAATGTTTATAGGAATGTGTAAAATTTTACATTATGGAATATAATAATTCCATATAAGTGTCATTCTATTATTTTCTATTTCCATAGAGCTCTTAGCTCAGGTGAAGTTAAGTCACTGATGAGTAATTAATATAATTGTTTTTCCTCTGTTTGGGCATCATTCCTTTACTGTTGGGGGCCAGATGTAAGCTGGCAAGGTCCTTGCACCTGAAGGGGCTAGCAAGGCTGGGATCCTTACCCACACAGTTTTCCCAGACTTGTTTGGATGGCGATTATCAGTAGAATGAGAGCAAACTTTGTAGAGTGAGAACAGCCTTTCATAGCTTACCAAGAAGTCTGTAACTATTTACTGAGATATGCTGTACTGAGAACTTGTCCTTCTGTTCTGTCCCTCCCTTAGAGATTAAGAGGAACAAAGAATATATTCCTCTTGACAGACCTCCTATTCAGTGTGTTGTGTATAAATAGGATTGTGTGGCTAATAAACTTGCTTCAGTTCCTCCAGAGCTGTAGTCCTCCCGATCCCGCTTTCCTGTCTTTCTTTCTTTTCTCAATTCCCACCTCCCTACCTCAGCCTGGCTCAACCTGTCAGGCCGGCCCTGACACTTTACCTCTGAAAATTTCACAAAGGTAAATATGTTGCTTACACTATAGACCTCTTTATTATTTATCCTGCATCTGTTTCAAAGTGAATATAAACAAGGCACTCAACTGAAAGCAGAAACTTAGTGACCATACAGAATAAGAAGAGCAAGAAGCATTTTATTGTTAGAAGTTGAAAAAAACTTAGACAACCCAAACTTAAAGGATATTGGCGTTTTATACCTCAAAACAAAAGTACTAAAATATTTCCCTTTACATATATTAATAACCCCAGAGGTATGGTAAAGAGGACTAATTATATAAAGTCTTCATTCTGATTTATAACTTCTATTCCCTTAGTGGCTATTTTACTTTAATGATGAGTTTTTATTTTCAAATGCATAAACAAATGTTGAGTATTTTTGTGGAAGAAAAAATGTAGTCAGTTGCTTATCATTCCACTTATAGCTTTTTAGAGGAATTAAAATTGATATCAACACATTATGACCTTAATGAATCCAAAATAAAATATTTTTGTAACATAATAGAATATATATATATCTTTTGATACAGTGAAGTTGAATATTTTACAACTTAGACACCCAGGTTGCAAATTAAGTATCATTTTTCCTACCTGCACTTGAAAATTTTATCAGATGCAAACTTTTTAACATGTAAATTGAAAAATATGCATAGTAGTTTATTTTAGAAATCAATATTAACAAATTGCTGTTTAAATTATTAATAGTACATTCATCATGCAGAAGAAAATGTAGACACAAAAATACTAACATCAGCTATAAGTGAGATAGTAAAATCAAGAATAATTTTTAAACATTTTGATGGTTTACATTCATTAAATTTTATATTTACACCAAGATAATTAAGAAATTTCTGAGGGCTATCTTAACTTGGAGAAAAAATAGTTCCAATTAAAAATATTACATTTTCTGCTGAAAACATATGTTTGAATAGTTTCCATTTGCAATTTTCTGATAAAGTTCTAGTAATGCTGTTATCAACGCAAATAATAAATGTTAAAAAATTGGATGAAAGCCAAATCCATCAAATATTCCCTCCAAAAGAGAACTTCCCACAGTCCATCCCAGATGACAGTGCCTTCAGCATCTTTAACTTTCCCATCAGAACCATTTAGCATGACTATGCTTCTGTGCAGCTGGAACATCACTACCATTGTCACAACCAGGCAAACAAATTCAGGATGATGTTCCTGGGAATATGGAACTAATGCAAAGGGGATTTCTCTGTACTTCTTCATTAACATTTTATTCATTACAACCAGGGATTTTTAAGAGTTTCCTTTTAAGCAAATTAGGTCACTAGATAAAAAAAAAAAAAATACACAGCATGGAAACACAGTGTATTACTACACAGAACAAAAGATCTGGTTAATAAATTATGATAATGGGATTAGTCATTTGCTAATGTTGAGAGGCACATTTAAATATATTTGAATTAACTTATAGAATCATTTTATCTGTCTATATATATAACCCTAATATGCAAATAGACCAAACAGCAGAACAACCAAACAACCGGTCGCTATGATGTCCACTGACCACCAGGGGGCACGCAGAACAAGGCGGGTGTTGGCAGCAGGCGACAGAGCGTGGAATATAGCAGGCATCAGCTGCAGTGGGATGGTGGAGCAGGTGAACAGGGGAGCCAGACCAAGGCAGGGTGCAGGTCGCTGTCATTGGGGCAAGCCTCTGGTGGTTACTGAAAATTCTTTGCTCCTACGTGCAGCTGTCCCACCTGGTGCTTGCGCCTGTTGCTGGTGCTGGAGCCATCACTCGCACCCACTGCTGGTGCTGGCCCTGCTCGCATCCGCAGAAGGCACCAGAGCCGCCACTCGTACCTACCGCCAATGCCTGATGCCAGTCCCGATCACTTGGAGCCATCAGTGAGTGTGAACAGTGGCTGCTGACTTCATTTGCCCCTGAGGGCTTCTCCACCTCCCCTTGCTCCTGATGGGCGATCAGGGCAGTAGCCACCACTTGCATCCACTGATGGCACTGGTACCACTTGCAGCTGCTACTGACACCAGCCCTAATCACTCTGCACCATCAGCGGGTGGGAGCAGGGCTGGTGCCATCAGTGCATTGGAGTGGCGGTGGTGGGAGTGGGGCTGCCCACAGACAAGAGACTGGGGGCCGCGGCAGAAGGGACCAGGCTGGGGCACAGAGGATGGGTTGAGACCTACCCCTGTGCTCACCGTAGCCTCACAGCCCACAGTTCCTTTCAGGGTGCACGAATTCGTGCACTGGGCCCCTAATGTATATATATTTTCTTTGTGTTATATCTTCATGTAATTATATTTTTTATGATTTATTTTTATTTTTAATTCTTTGCCATTTTATTCTCTTAGTATGTGTAGAGCTCTTTAGATACTTTGAATCATTTAAGTAGGCAGAAGTTGTCAGTTTTAATTATTAACTAAGAATAACCAAAAAAGTTGGAAAAAGCAGTACAAGTAGATCAAGAAACAGAATCTGGGAGAAGTCTTTTTCTTTTTCACATAAATATTAAAAGATCCACTAAAGAAGAATTTTTTTTCACAAAATACAAGACAGTTCTCAGTATATCTCTTCTGATCAAGATGTAGTTTTTACTTTTTCATCAGTTTTAATGTACTTTGAAATATTGAACATCCTAGGTGAGAGCATTGACACTTTTTTTTTCCAAATTGCTTTTTCTATATTCAAAAGTGTTCTGCTTTCTCCAAAGTTGTTTCAGTATCTATTTTACAAGTTGATTACGGAGGCTTAGGAGAAAATAGAGGAGAATGAGGGATGCTATTCTGTAGAAAGCACTGTCTTAATTTGAGGTCCTCAGAGGTGGACCCTGAGATAAGGTGTAAGAAGCATGTTATTTTTCAGAGCATGCTCTTAGGAGAAAGGAAGTGAAGGAAGCAAGATCTAACGGATCAAGGAGCTCAGCAAGGGTAGGATCTTCAAATGTGAACTGCATATTAGCTCCACCTTGAGGCAAGGCCAACCTGCTATTTGCACACCTTTATCCATTAGTTATTGCATGCAGACTGAGGCAAGGGATGGTGCTTCAGCCCCCATGAGGAACTGTTGTTAAGCCTGTGGGCAAACCTGGGGAGAGAGGAAGAGTTAAAGCTGTCCTTAACAGTCAACACTCACAGCAGCTGGGGTAGGGTAAACTGGCCATCTGATACCCTGGGGATCTGAACGGGACAGCCACCATACTGCCACTGTAACTACCACTGAAATCTTAATAACAATATCTGGTAATATTAAATATCTGTGATGCTTTATAATTTACAAAATATAGGTTGTCCCCCAAAATGTATACACACATTGAGTAATTATTAATCTAAAAGGTTGAATCTGAAAAGAAAGAAACATGAATTGAGCTATCAGAAAAAAACTGTATGCATTTTTTGGGAGCACCTTATAGTTTTATATTCATTACATTATTATGCACTACATGCATGGTATACACTATTACTATATTTGCTACATGAATATGCTATGATTCAGAGAGATGAATTCCCTTGCCTCAGTTTACATGGCATTAAATTTGAAATAGGATTCAATCATGTCATTATTTTATTGTCTATTATGTTTGGCCCAGTGATGTCTTTCATTGACTTTTAAGGATGATGAAATTAAATTGAGGCACTATGAATTCAAAGAACCTGTCCAACATAGCAGAGGTTTGCTTCCAATGATTATTGAAACATCATGGCATTCCAATAAGTAACATTTGTAAATTATTAAGTGTTTTTTACTTTACACATAATACTAGAAATTACATGTTTCAGAAAGAAAAGTTTACGCATACTCTGTATGTCAATACATGTTCTGTTAGTAAAATATGCAGTATTATATAGAAAGATGTTTGCGATACAAAGAGAGCATAGCCAATGGTTATACTACCCAGTCTGGCAGAGGGAGTACAAACTCTTAGAAAAGCCTCCTTTCGTGAAGTGATGCTAGAACAACAAGATGCTAAGCAAAATGTTGGAGGGTGAGAGAAGAGTAGGATTTCCTAGTACCTCATCTTGTGCTCGACACATAAAAGGTCTTCACTGTATGTTTTTCAAATGAATGCATCAGTAAGTTTAGACAATCTGTATGGTTTGAGAAGGATAGCTTTTAGTAGTTCTTCTTTGAATGTTTGGTAAAATTCACCATTGAGGCCATCCAGTTCAGGACTTCTTTTGTTTATTTTGAGTATTTTGATTACTACTTCAATGTCACTAGTTGTAGTATGTCTCTGCATAGTGTCTGATTCTTCCTGATTCACTTTTGGAAGATTGCATGCTTGTGGGAATTTATCCATTTTATCCAGATTGTCCAGTTTGTTGACACACAGTTGTTCATATTTTCTTACAATTCTTTGTTTTTCTATGGAGTTAGTTGTTATTCTCCTCTTTCATTTCTGATTTTATTTGTTTTGGAACTCTCCTTTTTTTTGTGATGAGTCTGGTTAGTGGCTATCAAGCTTGTTTATCCTTTCAAAGAACCAACTCTTGGTTTTGTTGATCTTTTGTATTGTTTTTTAAGACTCTATTTTGTTTATATCTGCTCCAATCTTTATTATTTTCTTCCTTCTACTTACTTTAGGCCTTACTTATATTTTTATTTATTTGTTTGTTTTGTTTCTTAAGTCCAGGTTTTTTAAAATAGATTTTTATTTATTTCAGAGAAGAAGGGAGAGGGAGAGAGAAATAGAAACATCAATGATGAGAGAGAATCACTAATCAGCTGCCTCCTGCATATTCACCACCAGAGATTGAGCCTTGGGAACCCAGGCATGTGCCCTGATGGGTAATCAAACCATGACTTCCTGGTTCATAGGTCTACACTCAACCACTGAGCCACACCAGCTGGGCTAAGTCCAGTTTCTTTAAGTGTAAAGTTAGATTGTTTATTTGAGATTTTTCTTGTTTCTTGAGATAGGCCTGTAAAACTGAATTTCCCTCTTCCGATCATTTTCACTGTGTCCCACAGATTTTGGGTTGTTGGGTTCTCATTTTCATTTGTTTCAAGGTTGTTCCTCCTTGATCTCATTGTTAACCCATTCATTGTTTAGTAACATGTTGTTTAGGATCCATATCTATCTGTTGTTGGTTTTGGGTGTTGTGTGTGTGTGTGTGTGTGTGGTGTGTGTGTGTGTGTGTGTGTGTGTGGAGGCGGGGGAGGGGGGTTGTGTTTTTTGTTGTTGTTTTTTTTCTGGTTGTTTTCTTGTGATTGATTTCTAGTTTCATAACATATCCAGGAAGATACTTTATATTATTTCAATCTTCTTAAATTTATTAAGAAATGTTTCATGTCCAAACATGTAGCCTTATGTAGAAAATGTTCTAAGAGCACTTGTGTTCTGCTGTTTTGGGATGGACTGCTCAGAAGGTATCAAATACATATCTAATCTACTGTGTCATTTAAGGCCACCAGTTCCTTCTTGATTTTTGGTCTGGAAGATCAACCTATTAATACCAATGCAGAGTTAAAATCTCCTACTATGGCTGTATTACTGTCAATCTCTCCCTTTATGTTTATTAAGCTTTGGTTTACATATTTATGTGCTCCTATGTTGGTTGCATAAATGTTTACAAAGTTTATAATCTGTTGGATTGCTCCTTTTTTCAGTATATAATATCCTTCTTTGTCTCTTACTATCGTCTTTTTTTTTTAAGTCTACTTGGTCTAATAGAAATATTGCTACCCCAGCTTTTTTGTGTTTTTATTTCCATTTGTATGAAATATTTTTTTCCCTCCATTATCTGTGTGTATTGTTTGTTCTGAGGTGGATTTCTTTTAGACAGCATATATATGAGTCTTGTGCTCTTATCTATTCAGCTTCCTTATGTCTTTTGATTGGAGCATTTAAGCTTTTTACATTTAAAGTAATTATTAATAGGTATGTATTTATTGGCTTTTTATTCTTTTAACCATGATCTTCTGTTTTTGTTCTTGGTTGTTGTTGTGTTTTTTTTTTTCATATGCTTCTTAAAGTAGAGCCTTAAACTTTTCTTGTGATACTGGTTCAGTAGCAACACACTCCCTTAGAATTTTCTTGTCTGGGAAACTTTATTTCTCCTTCAATTTTAAATGATAGCCTTGCTGGGTCAAGTAGTCTTCGTTGTAAGTTCTTGTTTTTCATCACTTTGACTATTTCATGCTAATTCCTTCCTCTGGCCTGAAATGTTTCTGTTGAGAAATCAGCTGACAGTCTTATGGATGCTCCCTTATAGATAACTATCTTTCTCTTGTGGCTTTTAAGATTTTCTCTTTGTCTTTAAACTTGGTCATTTTAATTATGATGTGTCTTGTTGTTGGCCTGTTTAGGTTCATCTTGTTTGGGGACTCTCTGTGTTTCTTGTGTGTCCTTTTCCTCCGTTGGGTATAGGAAGTTTTCGGTTTACTATTTTTTCAAAAAGGTTTTCCATACCTTGCTCTCAGTCTTCTCCTTCTAGACCCCTATGATGTAGATGCTATTACGCTTCATGTAGTCCCAAAGTTCTAATGAACTATCCTCTTTCTTTAAATTACTTTTTCTTTTTGCTGCTCCAATTGGGTGTTTGCTTTTCTACCTTGTCTTTCAAATCTCTGATTCAATCTTCTGCTTAATCCAACCTACTGTTTATCCCTTCGTGTCAGATATTGTATTTTTCATTTCTGACTGATCCTTTTTAATGGCTTCCATTTCCTTTTCATGCTGTTCACCATCCTTATAACCGTTACTTTGCACTCTATATTCTGATAAATTGCCCACCTCCATTTCATTTAGCTCTTCAAGAGGTTTCTCCTATTCTTTCATGTTGGGCCTGTTTCTTTGTCTCCCTATTTTTGACTGTCTCTTTGTGTTTGTTTCTATGTATTAGTAGATTTGCTGTGAACCCCAGTCCTTATTAGGTGGCCTTATATAGTAGGTCTCCTGTGAGGTCCAGTGGTATAGTCTTGTTCATCTGAGCTGGATGTTTTGGTAATGTCCCTTGTGTAGTTTATGTGAGCCTTCCAGTTACAATTGAGTCTTGATTGTTATTGGCCTATTTGTTCATGGAATCAATCCTCAGTCTTTCTGACTGTGAAGTTCAACCCCGACCACAATGTATATGCTGCTATGTATGTGCTGACTACACAAAGCAGAATTTGCCTCAGTAGTGTTTGGTGCCTGCTGAGATCTTCCTTTGGATATGCTGCTTGCAAAGCTTACTGGAACCTGTTCAGCTTCGTGTACACATACATAAAGCTGGCCACTGGGTGTGTTGCTTCTGGGCCTCTTGTGAAGGACTATGGTGCAAGCCATTGTAAAATGCTGCCTGTGACTGGTCCTTGGCAACCTATTTGGAGCTACAAATAATCCACAGTTTACATCTGCCTATGCTGGGCCTGGGTGTACCTTGGAAAGACCAAGCTGTGTACCAAGGCTGGCTTTTACTCGTCCTGCCCTGGGGGGCAGGTCAGAAAAAGTCCTAAAGCACTCCAAGATCCGCCTCTACCTGCTTCTACCTGCTGGCTACCTGTTAAGCTCACTGAAAAACCCTCTGGCTGTACTCTAAGCAGGATATAAGCTCCTCAAGGTAGGGGAGTCCAGAGGGTGGGCTATTGCTTCCCCCCAGGCTAAGGCCACACGGAAGGGAGTGCTCTACCCAAGAAAGATGGTTTCTGCAGCATTGGAGAATAACTCAGCACAGGGATCCTGGCAGCTGTCCCTCACTCCCTCTCCAGAGCCACAAACTCCTGTGGCTTCAAGTACTTCTACTCTATTCCAACCTCCTTCTGCCTGAGGTCAGCATGAGTGGCTACAAATGAAATTATTTGCCTTAGCCCTTTAAGAGGGCGTCTGTATCTCTAGTAGACTCCCATCTCTTTCTGGGGTACATAATCCCTGCTGATTTTCACAGCCAGGTGTTATGTGGGCACCTCTCCCCAGCTCTGGTGGTCTTGGCTTGGGAACCCAACTTAGCGTATAGATCCTGTGTTTCCTCCGTTATTTCAGCCACTGTCCATGGGCGAGAGGCCAGCCCTTTGTGTGTTTTTGCACTTCCTACCAGTCTCTATATGACTTATTCAGTGAATTCCTGTTTGTAAGACTTCTCCTCAGCTATTCATCAGTTGGTTATTCAGGATATTTCTTCTATAACTTAGTAGTTATTCCAGTTTGGTCCTGGGAAGAGCTAAGTGTTGCTTCCAGTTACATCATCACCATCCTGACTGATCTAAATGACAAATTTCAATTCAAATGCAAACCATCATTGACAGGGCCACAATGATGATTGATTAGTAACCCAAGTCTTCGGCAACATGGCATCTATACATCTATAGAGCTTACAGCGATGTGCCTCAGCAGTTAATATGATGGGAGAATCACAGAATTGAAGGAGTCAAGCATGATGACCTAGGTTTATGAGTTGCATACCGAGATGCATAGCAGTCTACCATTTGAATGGAAAACATATATAATGAAAAGATAAAAGGATGATGATTCCAGATTTGAAAGTCATAGACATTAAATGCCTCTGGAAACACTTATGAAATCATAAATATTCTGGAAAGAATTGAATATGCATGTGAACTTAGACTAAGTGCTGAGTAAAATTCAAATAATTTTAAAAGTATGAAGAAATGAACAATTTGTAATTCCCATTTCTCTAGACAGGATAGAAAGCATTTAGCCTAATGCTATGCATCTCTCAGCATTAATCATGTCCCACTTTACTCAGATGAAAACTCACAGTCTCTCAATTCAAGGTTTTAGAAAAGTACTAACAATGGAAACATGATTTGAAACCAGTCTTCACTCCATCAATTTATATAACAACCAAGGAAAACAATCATTTAATATTATATTTTGAACAAATATAATAATGCATACAGTTTTTATTACCATAGGTAGGGATGTGTGTACACACACTATAAACACACAAACATTTTTCTGTTTCTCACATACAGTTTTTATTACCATAGGTAGGGATGTGTGTATACACACTATAAATACACAAACATTTTTCTGTTTCTCAGTATTTATCCACACACACACACACACACACACACACAAATACATAAATACATATACATACATATGTTTGTATGTACACCTACATAAAAACTAGAAAATTGCTGTTATGTGTATATAATGCTTATGCACAAAAACATTTTTTAAAAATAAATAGTATTTATGCTTTGAATATCCCAGTGCAAAATCACTTCATTATGAAAGAATAGACTTTGTACAACAAGTAAGACTGACAGAAATTAGTTTGGCAATAATCCAGGAGTAATAATTTCATTGGGATTATGTATTTCTTCAGTAAATTTCTCCTTTTCTTCTACTCCCCTGTTGTTTTCCCTGACCCTAACCATTTTAAACATACAGAAAAAAAAAGCCACACATGTGGGAGAAATCCTACAAAATCATGCAAGCATACAAAATAGATAGCAGGGCCACAGGCCCCATCAATTATGTTCTTTCTGTCTCTTAAATAAATCGACCACACTTTCAGGTGAACTGACTTTTGTGAAAAAAGTTCCTTGAACTCAGTCTGTTTTTGACAAGGAGAGCAAATAAAATTTAAAATATTACTATGATAACAAAAGCTAACACTGCTTTCTGTAATCTCAATTTTCTACTTTCATGTAAATGTGCTTTTCACCTTAATTGTCTGGATTGACACAGCCAAAGACAAAGCACCAACCTCACAGGCCGGCTCCTATCAGCTTTATTAGAAAATAGACTTTATTGTCCAGCACAAAAATGATTTGTTGAAGGGAAAGGGTGGAACAAAAGTACCCAACACAGTAAGATAAAGTCTCATCCTTAAGAAAGTTACACAGCCTTATCATCCACAGAAAAACCAACTAAGAAAAAGAAATACAGAAACACATTGTTTAGAAAACCTGATCATCACAGACTAAACACATGCCATTTCCATATGGTGCCTCCTTCCTTATCTTACACGGTAAATTTAATTGTTATCCTTGTTATTTCTACAACCCTTATATTATAGAAATAACCAGGCTAACAATTAAATTTACTCTGAACAAAAGAAGTAACCCATGCTAAGTTTAAATAACTAAACCCTCAGATAAGTTATAGTCACATGAATTATCATACTTAAGAAAACACTTTCCATTGATAATAAACAAAAAATTCAATAGTACAGAATAAAATAAGAAACTGTAATAGTATTCATTTTATACAAATAATTATATATGGTATGAGGAAGAAACAAATAATACTTAAATTGATGCTTCAATATAAATTAATATAGACCTTTTAATAATTATTTCAATTCAAAAATTGATAGCCTACTAAACTGGTTATTATATATTTTAATTTTAATTATGTGGATCTTTAATGATAGAATTTCTCTCTTTATTTTTGTTTATAGTTTAACAAATTTCAACCAACTCATCATCTCAAGTAAATAGAAGTATTCATTTACTTTAATAAATGAAGATCTATAGATTTGGATACTTAACTGATGCTATATATTCCTTCCTCTTTCTCCTCTCTTCTCCTCCTTTCTTCCCTTCATCACTCTCCATAGGTTGTTTTTCCTTTTGCCATGCTGACTTAACTCTGAGTTTTATCTATGTGTTGATCAACAGAAGATATACCAGAAAATTAAGAACTTCTCTCTTTCCTTCAGAAAATATACAGGTTTAGCTGTGATTGAGACATGTGTCCATACCTGAAACAATCACATTGGCAAAAAGAATGTGATTGATGAATTAACCAGGCCTAGAGTTTGTTCCAGCTCCTCTAACCAAGCACAGAATTAGCTCCATTCAACTTTCATGGCCAGAAACTAGGGAATTAGAAATTTCCCACAGAACATCTAAGTGCTATGATGAAATCAGAAAACTGAACAGACAGGCAAATAATATGTCTCCTACAAGGGTCAGGAAAGTTGGAATGGAATGGAAAGTTATTTTACACACCATAAAAAGTATCTACAGAAGCATGATAATAAGGAATTGTGAAATATTTAGAAAAATAGATTGTAAGTCAACCATGATGGATAAATAATTGACTATGATCCACAGATACCCTGGGAAAGTGATTTAACTACACAGACAGACAAAAAAAAAAGGATATTAGGCTAAGAAATAGAGGGCCACAAATGTCAGGCTAAAGATTTGAGAGAGTATGAAGCAATTCAAGTTTTGTAAGGAGGGACAGTCTTGATCCAAACTTTTCTTTAGGAAAGTTAATTTTCAGTAGTAGCCCAAATTGATTGTACTTAGAATTACCAGAAACAAGAATAACAGTGAAATTATTTTAGGTAAAGTAATTGAAGATCTAGGAAGGTGACTGTAATGGATCATGTGAAATTCAGTAAATGTAAATATTTCTAGTAACAGAATAATTATGGAGATAGG
The DNA here is from genome assembly GCF_000412655.1 of Myotis brandtii. Lineage (NCBI taxonomy): Eukaryota > Metazoa > Chordata > Mammalia > Chiroptera > Vespertilionidae > Myotis > Myotis brandtii. The sequence goes on along the minus strand of NW_005363578.1, from coordinate 114,425 downwards.
GAAACAATAGAAATAGGGGACACAAATGTGATCAAAGATTAAAAACCCGGTAATTGGGAAAACAGCCCAAAGCTGTAACTGGTAACACTAGCTCTAAGAAAATATTGAGAGTACTACACCCATGAAGGTTATCTATGTTGAGTCATATGCATTGTTACACTTTTCTAGAAATAAAATAATAATAATAATTCATCCCATGCTCACAATGTCTGAATACATCCATATTTACTCATTCAAATAAAATTTTCATGTTTTAAAAATTCACATCTGTGTTTTATATATCATTAATAATAATGGATTTAAATAGAAGAGAAAATAAAAATCTTATTTAAGATCAATAGAATAAGTAATGATGTCTGTAAGAGAATATAGTGCATATTGGCCTTCAAAGCTATTTACAATGAACTTATTCTTCTCAGTAAATTCAGTAAAGCATCATAATGTAGACATTCTTCAGCCTAATGCTAACATCCCTACTATATGAATTTCATTCCATCAAGGCAGTCTTCTGAAGCAATAAGCCATTCAATTTTAGTCTCTGCAGCCTATTGGAGCAATGTGAATTTTAAATTATACATGTGTGAAATTATGTTGCTCAATAAAATTTTCATGTTTTAAAAATTCACATTTAAATGAAAAGGAAAGAATCAAATAGAAAATAAAGACTTTCTGCTTTCTTCTACTCCCATGAAATTTACTAAAAGCAGCAAAAGGACCACATAACAAATAGGCAATTGTATAAACATATCCCATGCAGGATATTAATAAGATCAATAAAGTAAGAATAAACCAAGCAAGAAATATCTAAGACTTCATAGCAAAACTATGCAACTTTAATGACAGACAAGCAAAGAAGTTTAAACACATGGCAAAATAAGCCCTGACTATGAAAAAGAAACTTTAAAATTATATAAAATAGTCATGCTTAACTAATTAATGTATTAATTCAGTGTTATTCCAGTTTAAATCTAGTTTTTTTATGTATATAAATCAAGAGCATGACTCTCAAGATTATATTTGAAAGTAAATTGGGGGGAAATTAAATAAGATAAAAAAATACCACATATTTCAAACAAATTTAACATATAGAGTATCTGAAATATCATAATTATGTAAGACTAGACATTGATAAGATAAGGAACATAAGTGCATAGACAGTGATGTATGGGAATTTGGTATATGATAAGGTGTCATTTCAAACCAAATGTAAAAGACTACACAATGAATGAAGTTGGATTGATTGGATATTTAAGAAAATGAATAATAATCTTAAACTTTATCTCCAATTTTTCTCAGTAATAAATTCTAAATGTTTTAAAAACATATGATTAAAAAAACAAAACAAACAAAACCACAGATGTTTTAGAAAATACAGAGGGGGCAAAAGAAGGTTTATGGTTTTTCATGTAGAAAATAATACAATAAATAAATAATAATAGAAGAATAAACTCTGTGTTTCATGTACTCAAAACTGTAAGCCTACTTTTGTCTCACCCTTTATAGAGTGAAATACATGTAAACCCTTAGGTTGGTTTAATTATCCTTTAACCTTCGACCACCCAAAAAAGCAAAACACAAAAGGAAATATTGATGACTTTAAGGACACCAGTAGAAACACTGATAATAAATAAATAAATAAATAAATAAATAAATAAATACCACTTAACCAAGGGAAAAAAGTAGGTGTAACATTTTTATTTTGGGGCTTGTTGCTATTTCTCCCACTGAACGTGCTCTAGCCACGATCTCTCTACTTCCTGTATTCCCATTCTAGAACTCTGCTCCATTAAACTTTTGCTTAGCTACTTTTCTTATTTCAATCCTTTCACTGTTCTAAATTTACCTACATAGGAAAGTCTTCTCTGATCACCCTATCTAAAATATGCCTGTCTCTTTTCTTTAATCCCTCACCCAATTTTCTTTTTTAGAACTGAATTTTACTTGAATTATAATAATTATTTATTTTTTGATACCTTCCATATCTATATATATAAAAGCTTAAGCAACCATTATGACCAGATGACAGGATGACCGGCCAGTAGCTATCATGCACACTGACCACCAGGGGGTAGATGCTCAATGCAGGAGCTGCCCCCTGGTGGTCAGTGCTCTCCCACAGCCAACCTCCCACTGCTGGCCAACCTCCTGCGATCCCTCCCCCCGGCCGCTGGCCCCTATCAGCCCTGATCACTGGCCAGGCCGAGGGATCCCACCTGTGCATAAATTCATGCACCAGGCCTTTAGTTAGAATATAAGGTTAACTAAGCATGAATATTATGTTGTTGTCCACTGTATCTTAAGATCCTAGAATTCCTGGCACATAGTAGTAATTTTGAATATTTCTTGAATTAATAAAAAAGAAAATAATTAAAACATGTACATGTTTTATTGCATGTATAATTTTCTGCTTACTAAATAATATTTTCTCTTTCATTTTCATTATTTGCTGTTAAGAAAGTTTCAATCTAGTAGGTGAATAAGACTAATATACAAGTAATCAAAAAGTATGTTCTTTCTTAATATCAAGTTATATTTACCACATCTTTATGATTTTTATTTAAATTATATAGCAATAAACAATATTATAAAGAGGAGCTCATGCACCTGCTTTGTATTCCTTGATCATAAGAAATAACATCAGTTTAATGAGATTAAGAGCCAGAAAAACTAAACTTTTTCTAACTTTGTAATTTATATAAGCCTTAATATATTTTGTGTTTTTTTGCTAACTTTGAGTTCATGATACATCTCAATGGAAAAAAAATATGGAAAGCTTGGGGATGAGAAATAAACTCTATTCTCAAGTTCTATGTGTCATTAGCAGGTACCATACAATCACACATGTTCCAGACAAGAAACTTAAAAGGATAACTGTTCACAAATGAATATATCTTTCTTTTACTAATTAATAAACACCATGCTGTGAGTAACTGGTGATAATGTACTAATAAGAAAAAAATCAATAAATTTACACTGAGGGTCAAAGTAATTGGTGGTGTAGAATAGAAAATGATGTATTGTTCATTGATCCTTTAGCAATTTTCTAACTATAAAGAAGAGAAAGCTAATTACTTTAGCAGGTATCTGAAAATGATGATTAAAACAAGCTAATTGTATGTTCTTGAATAATGACTTACTTTGATGAAAGTAAGTTGAGGAAATTCATACTGTGATTCAGGCAAAGAAATATTAGATTTTACTAATCATGATATAATCTTGATCCACTTAACTATCCTTAACCTACTTTAAAGAAGCTTTCATAGAAACAGCAAACATAATTAAACAGAAATATAAGCACATTTCCCCATGCTACACAAGATAAACTGAAATCCAAAGATATTTGTATATGTGAAACTGAAATTTCAAATTCACCAGGTAAAAAAGGGAACAAAAAGTTTACTCTTTTGCTAATAAAAATTATTTAAAAGATAAGTAGTTTTACAATATAAATGTTTCCTTCAGACAATGTTAGAGAAGTAAAACTGCACAAGTTGATACAGACTCAGCAATGCATTTATGTAAATGCTGCTTCAGATTTAGTTTTACAGACATAACACAATCAGGAAATATTTAGTTTTTATCATAACACATTTAATTTGTATTTTCTCTCATATGAATATTTTGGAGTGAATACTAAAAGCCAGATAGCTATAGAATTTGACCCAGGTCTGTTGGTTTGAAAGCTTTTGTTCTTTCCATTATTACTTGACTATTTTTGTTTTTTCTTCCAGTAAAATTCAATACATAAATAGGTCAATTCAAGTCTATCTCTATTCCTCTCACTTATAACATTTAATAATAATAATAATCTTTATATTCTGGGTCATTAAGTGGATTAGAGTAAAGTATTGCATCTGGCCCTGACCGGTTTGGCTCAGTGGATAGAGTGTTGGCCTGCGGACTGAAGGGTCCCAGGTTTGATTCCAGTCAGGGCATGTAGCTTGGTTGCGGGCACATCCCCAGTAGTGAGTGTGCAGGAGGCAGTTGATTGATGTTTTTCTCTCATTGATTTTTCTCTCTATCCCCCTCCCTTCATCCCTGTAAAAAAAAAAAAAAAATCAATAAAATATATTTAAAAAAATTTTTTTTAAAGTATTGCATCTGGCACACAGAAAATGCATATCAATTCTACTATTTGATGTGTGACTGGGTAGAATTATTAACTTTCAAAGTTACATACCTTCTCTGCTTGTTGAGAACAGTCAGTATCCTCCCAGGCACAGAATGTGCAGTAGAGGGAAGACTTCCTGCCTCATTCACCAAGGGTCTGACTTAAGGCTTTTCCTAGACTCCCAACTTCTTAATAGCTGAGTAAATACCTGCACAGATCACAGGGACAGAGGATGGGCTAAGGACAACATACAAATCCTCTCCTCTTGTAATGTTGGATAGAAAATGCATTATCAAATCACGTATAATGAAGGGGGAAAAACATATAGAGTCCTATAAGAAATGTCCACATCACAACAGAGGAATACTGCTGAAAAAAATCATGCTAACTATATTCCCTGAAAAATTATTCACTAATCACAATAGATTAGAACTCATAATTTCCCTGAAGAAAGGTAAAATAAAATGGAGGAAATAGTGAAAAGAAAAAAAAAAGCAACCATGAAATCAAAGCAATAAAACAAAACTAAAAAATAACAACAGCTTCAAAGGGTAATGACCAGTTCAAATATAGAAATATTGAAGAAAAAAGAGTAAAGTCCGTATAAAGACACACATTTGCAAAATTGAAAGTGCAAACAACCATGAGTGCACAGCTCACCCTTGACATATACTTATATAATTCAAATAATCCAGGTAGAAGACATGAATATAAAAATTATTTTTAAAAATAGGTCTAGATAAAAGAAAGTAAAGTGCCTAGCCAGATGAAATAATATTTCTGATGAAAAACAAGAATAAATAGAAGAAAAGCAATATCTATAACAAAAACTATTCTTGAGCTGAAAAGAATCTCATGTATTCAGAAAAATGGGTCTCTATCAACTTTGTCAATCAATAAAAGGAATTCACTTCTAGAAACTACTGAGAAAATATGGGACTCTAAGAACAGAGAAAAAATAAAATTTACAAAGGATCAAATAAAAATATACCTAAAATGAAATAACTATAAGCCAACTTCATATTTCTATGAAAACCCAATTCTACAAAAAAAACAAAAGACAAAAGTTTTATGATCCAAGATTTATACATCTAAACACCCTTGGAGATTCTGGGTTTGATGAATAAGGTGACATGAAACTTACTGCCATCTGAGTTATTTTTTTCTGCTCTCTTTGCAACCAACTTTACCAGCTTTAATTTTCCAGTAAATTTCTTAATTTTTACTAATGCATAGGGTGTCATATTTAGATCTTTGGTATTGATTAGAAAACTTATGTAATCAAAATTAAATTTTCTTGGCCAAAATAGATCATATTTATATATTGAATGTATTACTTATTCATCTAAGCTGTGACATTTTTGAAAAGACCATGCAATGGTCAATTTCGCCAAGGAGCAAGACCAGTTGAGCTTTATATTTTTGCAATACAACTTTTTTAGGGGCGCTATATAATAGAAGGTCCCATTATCTGTTAATAGTGTGAACTTAAGGGAAAGGTAGTCTACATAGCCTTACCATGATAACCTACGAGGAGTTCAACTTGCATAAGGATGTAATGAATCGTTTTGGCGGGGGGGAGAAGTTTGTCACTAATAAGTGAAACCAGGGACACCAAAATTACTTCTCCCAAAGAGCGGTGAAATGTAGGTAGCTCGTTTTGTGTAGAGAATGAGCCTCTCTTCATGACATTCAACAAGCACTTATTCAGTACTCTGATATAGTGGAGACACCAAGATAAGGAGCACATTGCTTGTTCTCTGGGAGTTTATACTCCAGTGGTGATGACAGACAATGGACAGAAAATTAAAATGTTGAGTGGAGAGTGTGTCACAACAAAGTTATTCACAGGTTATTGTGGGAGCCAATAGGCATAGTATCCAACTTAATAGAGTCCCTGAAGATGATAGATATTACACATGCTGCCTTGCCCATCTGCTGCCTTTGAACTCTATGCTGTTGATTTTTGTATGTTAAGATATATATGTTATTATTATTAGTAGTAGCTCTCAGTGTAAGCTGAATGTGGGATCTACACAGTAACTTTCTGTATAATGCATGTTATTTTTCTCCATTTTCCCTTTGTTTTTTAAAAAAATCTTTGTTGTTGGAAGTATTATATACGTCCTCTTTTTTCCCCCCATTGACCTCTTCTAACTGGCCTCCATCCCTCGCCCCAGGCCTTCACCACCCTATTGTCTGTGTGCATGGTTATGCATATATGCATACAAGTTCTTTGGTTGATCAATTCCCACCCACCACTCACCCTCCCCCGACTTCCCTCTGAGATTCCCCACTCTGTTCCATGCATCCATGTCTCTGGATCCACTCTGTTCATCACTTCATTTTGTTACTTAGATTCCCACATATGAGTGAGATCATGTGATATTTGTCTTTTCTCTGACTGACTTATTTCTCTTAGCATAATTCTCTCCAGGTCCCTCCATGCTGTCTCAAAGAGTAAGATATTTCTTCTTTTTTACTGCTGCAAGTATTCCATGATGTAAATGTACCACAGCTTTTTTATCCACTCATCTACTGATGGGCACTTGGGCTGTTTCCAGATCTTCACTATTGTAAATTGTGCTGTTATGAACATATGCATACATACATTCTTTCTGATTTGTGTTTCAGCTCTCTTAGGATACATTCTTAGAAGTGGGATCACTGGGTCAAATGGCAGTTCCATATTTTAATTTTTTGAGTAAACGCCACACTGTTTTCCATAATGGTTGCACCAGTCCGCATTCTTACCAGCAGTGTGCTAGGGTTCCCTTTCCTCCACATCCTCGCCAGTACTTGTCATTTGTTGACTTGTTGATGATTATCCTAGGAGATATATTACAAACATATCGCTATGAGAGATGTCTGAGATTTTGCTGTCTATGGTTTCTTCTAGGATTTTAATGCTTTTACAATAAAAATACTTATATTTAAGTATTTTATCCATCTTGAGTTTATTCTTGTGTATATGGTCTAAGTTGGTGGTCTAGTTTCATCTTTTTGCATGTACCTGTCCAATTATCCCAACACCACTGTTTTTGACTCTATTGTATGCTCTTGCCTTCTTTGTCACATATTAATTGAGCATAATGACTTGGGTTGATTTATGGGGTCTCTGTTCTGTTTTATTGATCCACTATAGGCCCAGTGCATGGGATTTGTGCACTGGTGGGGGCGTAGCCTGCGAGGATAGGCCCGCTGCAGGAGAGCCGCTCATCCCGGTCAACAGAATGGCACTCGCACTGTGGGAGCACACTGACCACCAGGGGGCAGCTCCTGTGTGGAGCGTCTGCCCCCTGGTGGTTAGTACGCATCATAGTAACTAGTCGAGTGGTCGTTCTGGTAGTTCCGCCACTTGGTCGCTGGGCTTTTATTATATAGGATATGCATGTTCTTATGTCAATACCAGGCTGTTTTGATTACAGTGGCATTATAGTATAACTTGAATTCTGGTATTGTGATTCCTCCAACTTTGTTTCCCTTTCTCAAGATTGCTGTAGCTATTTGTGGTCTTTTTTTGATTACATATAAATTTTTGGAGTATTTGTTCTAGTTCTGTGAAATATGCCTTTAGTATTTTAATAGGCTTTGCATTGAATCTGTAGATTGCCTTACGTAGTATGGACATTTTAATGATGTTGATGCTACCAATCCATGAACACGGTATATTCTTTCACTTGTTTATATCTTCTTCTATCTCTTTTTTCAATGTCCTATAGTTTTCTGAGTATAAGTCTTTTGTCTCCTTGGTTAAGTTTATTCCTAAGTATCTTAATTTTTTGCTGTCATGGTAAATGGGATTATTTGTTTACTTTCTCTTCCTGAGAATTCATTATTGATGTAGAAAAATGCCATTGATTTCTGGGTGTTATTTTTGTCTCCTGCTACATTGCCAAATTCATTTATTAAATCTCATATTTTTTGGTGGAATCTAGGGTTTTCTATTACAATATCACATCATCTGTGAATAATGAAAGTTTTACTTCTTTTCCAATTACCTTTTATTTCTTCTTCTTGTCTGATCTCTTTGGCTAGGACTTCTAGTACTATGTTGAAAAAGATGGGGAAAACAGACATCCCTATTTTGTTTCTGTCATCTCCATTTTCCCATTATATTTATTTTTAAAATATATATTCAACTAAAAGCCACATGTTACATTTTAAATACATTTGAGAATGAGACAGGGAATAAACAGTACAGTTGACCATTGAACAATGTAGCAGTTAGGGGCACCAATCCCTGCACAGTCAAAAACGTTCATATAACTTTTGACACACCAAAAACTTAACTACAGCCATTCTCAGTAGCCATTAGAGATTGGTTCTCATATCCTCTTCTAATTCCCATTTAGTATGTCTCAGACACTGTCCTGGTTTACCTGAATGATTATGAGGCAGATTGTGCACAGTGTACACCTTTAAAAGTGATGCTATGAAGGGCAGCAACAACATTGTGAGGGCTTTTATATATTTTGTAAATATATTTTATTGATTTTTTACAGAAAGGAAGGGGGAGGGATAGAGAGTTAGAAACATCGATGCGAGAGAAAGATCGATCAGCTGCTTCCTGCACACCCCGCACTGGGGATGTGCCCGCAACCAAGGTACATGCCCTTGACCAGAATCGAACCTGGGACCCTTCAGTCTGCAGGCTGATGTTCTATCACTGAGCCAAACCAGTTAGGGCAGGGATTTTATATTTTACACTTAATACATCCAACAGTAGATTGGGAAAGATGTATACCAATTGAGTACTGGAATCTAGAGTTCAAAATGTGATGCTTATAGTCCCACATGAGCAAATTATTATTCAATAAGGCTTAGATTTTATAGTTTATATAGATTCTTCTGGGATCAAGTACTTGTTCATATCTTTCCAAATGATTTACAAACTTGATTTTAGTATAGGATAACACTTAGTATGGTTGTTTTTGGTGTCACTTACTTTTAGCTCTGTTTTATTTTCAGGAACCTTTATGATTGATGATATCTTACCTGTTGTCAGCATGGGCCAGCAGATCTACACATAATGAGTGTATGTATACATGGAATCATAACTGAGCTATTGACTTCACTGGATTGCGAGTGTTTTAAAACTTACTGCCACCATTCAACACATGTTACTTTATCTGCTTTCATGTTTCAGCGTCTGTAATAACAATCAGTTTTCTGTAGGTGGAAATGCCTTCTAGCTTGCATAATTCTGTATGCTATATTGCACCATATTCAAATATATGAAACTTTTGTTTAAGACTAATATATGATAAAATGTTTTAGAAGGTTTTTTTCTACTGCTTCGATAATGCTTTGCTACAAAACAAACAATGAAAACCATCATCATTAACACTAAAAAAAGCACTGTAAGGTTTACGTGTTTGCTTTCACTGTGATATACTGTATATGATTTGACATTCTAACAGTAAAAAGCAAATGGAAACTAAAATAATGAAGAGTTTTCTCCAGTCTCATTGAGAACCAAGCCTAACAAAACATAAACTTGCATAACACCTTTGCTTAAATTGCTTACTTTGTTTTCAAATTAATAAGCTTTGAAAATGATTAGAAAAGATAAGATTGAATATAGACATTATTATGCACCTTATAGACATTTTTTCCCATTAAAAAAGAGTTAAGAAGTATTTTTTTACCACATTTTCATATCTATATTGTAGAGTTCTACTTTTTTTTTCATAGTATGTATATTTTTTAATTTTCAGAAATCTGAGCTTTTGTCAATAAGGTGAAAGAGAACAAGAAAGTCAAATAGGAATCTAATAATAAATATTTCTATAATAAAGATAATTCCAGTAAACAAACTTTTAATAATAAATGACTGCCTGAGTAGACAATAACTGCTGGAAGTTAGGGCCATTACCTTGGGCAATAGTTTTGAGGCTCATGTTTTACATGTTTTCAGAGTTTCTACAGGATTAAACTCCAGGTACCTTCAATATTAAATTGTTTGACAACACACACTTTGTTTTTATATCTTCCCTGTCTAATTTTCCCACTTCCCTACTAATTCTTCCTAAACCTCATCCCAAATCTGCTTCTGGAAAACACAAATTAAGACAAAGTGGAAGTATAGAATTTGAAAGGACAAAGAAGGTTTGAAAGCCATATGCTTGTACAAAAGACTTAGATTGAAAAAAATATGATTCAAATAAATTCAAGTAATTCTGTATAACTGGAAATTAAGAGGTGGCTTATAGTAAGATATAAAGTTAGAGAATTTGTGTGGAGATTAAATAATGGTATACTTTGTATTTCTTACTAAGAAATGTGTGTTTTATGGGAAAGGCAATGATCAATTTTAATAAGGACAGATATATACACATTTATATTTTACAAACTGTGAAAATATGTTGTATTTTGGGGTATCAAAACTGAAAAAAAATGCTTTTAAATTCCCTTCTCTTTTCATGCTACATTTCCTTATTTTCTACTAATTATGAGTATGATACAATTGCACTTTTCTCTTTTCTGTTTGCCCTCTCTGCTACATTATGCCCATAATAGGTCTCAGTGGTTAGTAGGCCAATATAACTGTCTATGGTTCAACACTGTTAATATACAAAGATATAGAGCATTTATCCATATTTTGAAGAGTATTTATGTTCTTTTTATTAAATGTATTAGGGTGACATTGGTCAACATGATCATATAGTTTTCTGGTGTGGGTATCTAAGTTGTTTTCATTTTTTAATAACTTTCCATTTCACTACATCCACAAACTTGGGAACCTCCCACATATTTTTCCTTAGTTGTATCGTTATTTAGAAACATGTTAAGTCTAGAAATATGATGAAATTGAGGGGAAAAATTTTTCTAAAATAGGCTTTATTGAAAGAAAAACAATGTTGGAAGAATCACAATCATCAGATTTCAAGTTATACTACAAAACCACCATAATCAAAACAGCCTGATATTGGCACAAAAACAGGCATATAGATCAATGGAACAGAGCAGAGACCCTAGAAATCGACCCAAGCCATTACACTCAATTAATATATGACAAAGGAAACAAGAGCATACAATGGAGTCAAGAGAGTCTCTTCAATAAATGGTGTTGGGAAAATTGGAAAGATACATGCAAAAAAAATGAAACTAAACCACCAACTTACACCATACACAAGAATAAACTCAAAATGGATAAAAGACTTAAATATAAGTCATAAAAATCCTAGAAGAAACCATATGTAGCAAAATCTCAGACATCTCTCTTAGCAATATGTTTATGGATATATCTCCTAGGCAGTGGTCAGCAAACTGCGGCTCGTGAGCCACATGCGGCTCTTTGGCCCCTTGAGTGTGGCTCTTCCACAAAATACCATGTGCGGGCGCGCATGAACAGTGCGATTGAAACTTCGTGGCCCATGCACAGAAGTCTGTATTTTCGTGGAAGAGCCACACTCAAGGAACCAAAGAGCCACATGTGGCTCGCGAGCCACAGTTTGCCGACCACTGTCCTAGGGCAAAGGAAACTAAGAAGAAAATAAACAACTGGACTACACCAAAATAAAAAGCTCTGCACAGCAAAAGAAACCATCAACAAAATGAAAAAGGGGGCCAACTGTATGGGAGAATATATTTGCCAATGACACATCTGATAAAATATTAATATCCAAAATTATAAGGAACTCATACAACTTAACAAAAGGAAGACAAACAATCCAATTTAAAAAATGGGCAAAAGACCTAAATAGACACTTTTCCAAAGAGAACATACAGATGGCCAAGAGACATAAGAAAAAATGCTCAAAGTCATTGATCATAAGAGAGATGCAAATTAATGACAATGAGGTACCACCTCACACCTCTCAGAATGGCTATCATCAACAAATCAACAAATGACAAGTGCTGGCGAGGATGTGGAGAAAAGGGAACCCTCTGGTAGGAATGCAGACTGGTCAACCATTATAGTAAACAGTGTGGAGTTTCCTCAAAAAATTAAGAAATGGAACTGCCATTTGGCCTAGTGATCCCACTTCTAGGAATATATCCTAAGAAACCTGAGACACCAATCAGAAAGATTGTATGCACCCCTATGTTCATAGTAGCACAATTTACAATAGCTAAGATCTGGAAACAGCTCAAGTGTTCAGCAGTAGATGAGTAGATAAAAAAAGCTGTGGTGCATTTATACCATGGAATACTATGCAACAGTAAAAAAGAAGAAATATCTTACCTGTTCAGACAGCATGGAGGGACCTGGAGAGTATCATGTTAAGGGAAATAAGTCAGTCAGAGAAAGAAAAGTATCACATGATCTCACTCATACGTGGAATCTAAGTAACAAAATAAAGTGATGAACAGAGTGGATCCAGAGACATGAAAGCATGGAATAGAATGGGAATCTCAGAGGGAAGGCAGGGGAAGATGGTAGGGTGGGAAGTAATCAATCAAAGACCTTGTATGCATATATGCATAACCCATGGACACAGACAATGTAGAGGGCGTGAGCTGGAGGGGGTCAATGGGGGAAAAAAGAGGATATATGTAATAGTTTCAACAATAAAAATTATTTAAAATAAAATAAAATCATAAAATAAAATAGGCTTTATTATGGTTCATTGGTTTTAGGAAATAAAAAAATATTTGAAAGAAATTCTATTTTCAATTCAATACATATGAAGTTGAAAAATGAATAAAACTATTATAGTTTTCTAAGTTTCACAATTGTGTGTGTTGGAGGAAGGGATAATATAAATTCTAAAATGGAAGAAGAAAGAAGAAAGATGCCACTGTGAGAAGAGGGAAATGAAATTATTTAAAATACAAAAATAATGAGCTGAAATTTTCTTAGCTACTAAGATGATATAAATCTGTGCAAGAAGCAAAAAGGGAGCACCTACTGTTTTTGTTCTTGTTTGAAGAGTTCTTGTCTATTCTTCATTCAAGAACTCTGAATTGTGAACTGGCTCATGTATATAAAATTGAGGAAAGGGCCATGAATCTCTCATATGGTATCTGAACCCTTCTGTTTGCCTAGGATAGAAGATATATTTAATTATTTATTTTATTTTGGTTGTTCTATAAGTCAATTGAGTCCTTAGTACTTTGCCTATCAGATTTATTCCTGGGAACCTCATAATCTGTTGATCATAACCCAGTGTCAATTACTTCCCTGAGATGTGATTGTTGCCACTATGTCCCTTAGTCTATGACAACCAGCTTCTTCCATTATGGTTGAAGAAACCATATTCATTCTAGCTTATCATGTGAGTTTCCTCTAGCAAGCAGGAATAGCAAGAGAGTATTCTAGAAGTTCCTTCTCCAATATAGGTCTCATTGGCAATTTACTTCTACAAAAAGCCTGTTAATTAAAAAAAAAAATCAAGCCTCTGAACAATAAGTCATCATTAGAGTCTCTATTTTGGAGCCTATTCAGATAGGTGGAGGAAGAAATATCCTAAATGAGCATAAATGCAAGTAGTGTATATAGTTCTTAAGTTATTTAAAAGGACAGGATGGGGTAGGGCTATGCATAAATTCTTGGGTAGAGGCTAATATCGTACAATGATCAGTGATAACAAGGATGAGGAATGGGTCCACTGATGGGCACTTTGGAATGGCCCAAAATCTGAAAATATTCATTTCTATAGTAACTTCTCACCTAAAGATATGCACCAGGAATTACATATCTATACATATAAATATATAATTTTTATTTTTTTAAATAATAAAATGGTCAGGGAAACCCACACTAAGTATGTTTGTTATTTGCTTTTTCTGTCATCCCAGTGGTACCAAAAATATATTTTAAAAAAGCCCTAACCAGTTTGGCTCAGTGGATAGAGCGTCGGCCTGTGGACTGAAAGGTCCCAGGTTCGATTCCGGTCAAGGGCATGTACCTTGGTTGCGGGCACATCCCCAGTAGGAGGTGTGCAGGATGCAGCTGATCGATGTTTCTCTCTCATCGATGTTTCTAACTCTCTATCCCTCTCCCTCCTTCTCTGGAAAAAATCAATAAAATATATTTTAAAAATGTTTAAAAACATGTTAAAAAAAACAAAATATCCTTGGACACAGGGAGTAATATATTAATTCAACAAATATTTATTGAGTTTCTATCATGTGCCACACAGACCCTGCTCCAGGCTTTGATGATGTAACAATGGAAGTACTAAAAAATAAGAAAAAACAAAGATGCATATTCTCAGGAGAATTGTGTGCTAGTGGCTAAGGATATTCATAGTTGAAAAACACAAACATGCTCCGACAAACGTGAGCTCACTAGACACAGCCCAGCGTTCCCGATACAGTTGCACACGGCTGAACGTTAGCAGGCTGATTATTTTGGACCCTTCCTTCAGGGGGAGGTCATGGTTAGCAACGTTTCTTCACTATAACACACACATACTTTTTAAATTTAAAATCATTTTTCAATTACAGTTGACATACAGTATTATATTAGTTTCAGGTGTACAAAGAGTGATTAGATATTTGGATAACTTATGAAGTGATCACCCCAATGACACTCATTCTTGATATGAATTTCTTTTCCTGTCTCACCCCTGATCCTTCATGGCATGATATCCTGCAAACCACAGCATCAAAATGTACTTCCTAATGTGAAATAATGGCATAATTCCTTTGCCACTCACTGGTCTCAGCATGGTTATCTAATGTAGGACCAAATGCCTTGTAGGGGATAGAAAGTCCTATTGGAACAGCAGGAACAAAATGTATCTTGTGAGGCTGGGGTGCTTTCTTGTGACACAGGGTACATACTTTGTGACAGAGCATAATGTATGATGTGTCTGTTCCAGATACAGACAACATGGGGCAAAAGTCTGGGTAATGTCTCTCATAATTATATTTAATGACAACTTTTGAGACTTATTTTAGTGTCCAAGTGAAAAAGAATTTTGTGGACCTGATAATGATTCCACTGAACTGGAGGTTTTTTGAAACTGGCCTAAGGTCAGTTTGTACTCCTCATGCCACTGATAAAATAAAACAAACAAAAAGAGTGGGGTTATTATGATGGCTCAGAAACATTCTATCATAGGAAAATAATGCTAATGCTTATACAGTAAGTTTCAGAAAGATTATGGATGTCAACTAAGGTGTTCTTTGGAATATTTCACTTTATAATCATGAAAGAAAAGGCAGTCTACCACAATTCATTACCTTCAACTGATCAAACATTATAATTTGCACATGTCACCTCTCACTAATTAATATATTGGCTCTATTTAATTACAAATAGCGTATCCACCATGATGTTCCCGCTACACATTTCTTCTTGCATTCATTCTTTCACCCATTCCACAAATATCTCTTTGTACCGATTACCAAGTAAAATTAAGTGTTGGTTTATACCAGGGGTGGGCAAACTTTTTGACTCAAGGGCCACAATGGGTTCTTAAACTGGACCGGAGGGCTGGAACAAAAGCATGGATGGAGTGTTTGTGTGAACTAACATAAATTCAAAGTAAACATCATTACATAAAAGGGTACGGTCTTTTTTTTTTTTTAGTTTTATTCATTTCAAACGGGCCGGATCCGGCCCGCGGGCTGTAGTTTGCCCACGGCTGGTTTATACAAAGATAAATTCCTGCCCTCGATAAATTTACAAAGTTTAGTGGTAAAAAGGATGAATCAGAAAACTCTTATAATAAATTTTTGTAAGTGGTATATTAGAGGATGGGTTTAGTGGGTAATCTGATAGGTAGCAGGAATGGAAAGCACCAGCATAAAGTCATATTAAGTTATACTGAAAAAGTTGTTGAAGGTCAGGCACAAGACATTGTAGAGAACATCTCCTTAGGGGGAAGCATATGCCTAAAGATTCAGAGGTAAGAGAGCAGAGCATACTCTGGAGGTTACAAAAACATACATTGCTAGAGGGGATGGACAGATAATTCACCAATACACACTCTTGTACATATGACACAGTGATCAAAAATAATATTGGGTCTAGAAAAAAGGCAAATATAAAATCCCTGAAGATAGCCTTTCTATATTTGGTGTTCTTCTTTTGAATATGCCCAGGTGTGGCTAGATTCTAGGTAGAGGGCCTGCAGGAGCCAGCCAGCTGATCAGTGATTGGCTCTCAAATTCATGATTCTCTCTCTCTCTCTTCCTCACCCTTCCTCTTTCTCCAAAATAATTAATTTTTAAAAATGTATATTTTTTAAAAAGTCTTAATAAGTCTCTCCTACATATCAGGCACAATTTGTGGTTGGGGATAATTAGGGACATGATGTAATAGATGTGGTGCCCACTTCCTGAACTTAAATCAATGAGGATGATAAGACAATACTAAGAGTCATACTAAGGATATTAACTTTAGACAGACATTTTGATCTGAAGAAAAGTTTGATTAGAACTTGTAAATTGTTTTTAAAAGTGACAGAGGATATATTAATGGAGATGAGATTAGGATGAGGAGGAATATTTAAGAAATGTACATATATTTTCTTGTCTTGCTTATCTAACACATTGGTTTTGCTTGTCTAGCACCTCTGTTCTATTACAATCCTATATAATAAAAGGCTAATATGCAAATTGACTGAATGGAGGAATGACCAGTCACTATAATGCACACTCACCACCAGGGGACAGAGCTGGCCCCTGGTGGTCAGTGCACTCCCACAGGGGGAGCACCACTCAGCCAGAAGCCGGGCTCACAGCTGGTGAGCGCAGCGGTGGTAGGAGCCTCTAAGGATGTCCGACTGCTGGCTTAGGCCCGCTCCCCATGGGCTCCCAGGGGCTCCCAGACTGCGAGAGGGCACAGACCAGGATGAGGGTCCCTACCCCCAAGTGCACAAAATTTGTGCATTGGGCCTCCAGTAAAATACATAAAATGCAATAGATTTCATCCAACACTAATTCATTTTGCTGTAAGAGAGGTAACATGATAGGCAGCAACAAAAAGTTCATGGCAAAGGCATAGTAATGACATCATGACACTCAGGAACTGGGGGGTACCTACAGTGCCAAGGCGTAAGAACAGGTTGGTGCAAACCACCTCATGACAGGGTATCAGTAAGCTGTGAGTCCTTTTGGACTTTATATTTTACTTGTCCTATACCAGTCAGGGATATGTGAACAGAATCCATCTCCAGTGCAGCTGCCTATCATTAATATCAGTTACTCATTCCTCAATACATTACCTTGGCAATGAGATACAGGTGTTTGCTTCTGTGCCCAGTATTCTCAGATACTCATTTATCTTAGATCCCATATCTTGTCTATAGATTCCTTGATTGTGCATTGTAATGAGGGTTAGCTCAAGGGTCATATCCTCAGGTTTCCATGAAGCTAAAGAAATGGCCTCAAAACCAATTGTTAGTGCTTGACTTCTACCCTGACAAAGTAAGCATACAGCATGGGAAAACCTTGGTGTTGCTGGAAGGTGTTGGAAGCATACATATTATATAATTATAGAGATCAGAATGAATCCCTGGAGCTCAGAGGGCAAAGAACAAGAAGTAAAGTGGTACAAGAGGAAACTGAAGAGGTGAACATGGTAATGATCACAAAAGTCCTCTCCTGTGTTAAGGAATTTATTCTATGAAAAATGGAGAGCCATTAAATGGCTTTAGATTGTGGGGGGTTAATGATAACATTTGATTTTGAAAATGTAAGTCCAGCTGCAACCTACTACTTAGATGAAAGGAATAAATGCCAGGCAAATGTTATTGTTAGATAACAATTGGGTAACAAATATGGTGAGGAACAGATGTGTATAAATATAGGAGATATTTAAATGGTAACATTGATAGGACTTGTTGAGCGATTGGATATTGTAATGGTAGGAGTTAGTTTCAACTGAGTATTTTGTATTATTAAAGAGAACCAGAAAACCAGTGTTGGAATGAAAATCACGGACTTTTGCCTTTGACTTGTTAAATTTAAGATGTTATTGAAAAATAGAAACATCCATTAGCAGGAAGATATATATTTCTGAAGTTCAGAGATCTGTGGAATGGGGGCATGACTTTGGAAGCCATGAACCAATAGGTAGTAATTGAAGCCATGGTCATGGATCACATTGCCTAGAAAGAGTTTAGAAGAGAGGAAATACGGAAGTATTGAAGATCTTCCCTATACACTAGTCAGGTAACAGAGAATGAATTTTTAAATAAATAATGTAGTGGCCATAAAGAGTTAGGAAAACCTGGATAATGTGGTGTAAAAAGTAATGAAGGAACGAAAGTGTTTTACGAAAAAAAATAAATAAATAAAAGTTGAAGCCTGAGTAATGTACTTTGGACTTAGAGTTATAGAGGTAATTAGTGACCTTAGTGAACCATGATTCAATGGAGTGATATGGTAGAAGCCAGTTCTGTTTAGAGCCTGGGTGAGTAAAAGTGACAACCAGTATAGCAAACTCTTCAAAGTGGCTTGTCTCTGAAGGGAAGAAAACAGGAAGCTGGAATAATATAAGAAGACAAGATATAACTTATTTACACCATAAAGTAACTGATGATATGAAGTTCCTGAAGAGGTCAGAGGAACTAAAAGAACTACTAATGTTCATTAAAAAACTAAGTTTCTATTTGATTAGAGACAATTCTGGATGACCCTGGGAGCCTATTTTTTTTCTCCCTTTGGTTTCTTAGCAGAGAGGTGGCTCAGTTGATCTAAGCCAGTCTACAGAGAGATAAGGCATTGGTCTGATATCATCATTCCTGGCAGGCAAGATAAAGGTCCTGAGTATGTATAATCCTTAGTGTTTTTTCTGGGTATGGAAACCTTTGATGATACATTTCTTTAACTCATATGTCCCCTAACCTCAAAGACTAACCTATCCTATATAATAAAAAGCTAATATGCAAATTGTCCCCTCTGGCATGAATTCAACTGACTGGGAGTTCGACCAGAGGGTGGGATTGGCCAGCCAACCGCCTGTGGTCCCTCCCCCCAGCCTTCCCCACTCCCAGCCAGACCCCACCCATGCATGAATTTGTGCGCTGGGCTTCTAATAAATACATAAAACAATGAGGTTGGGGCTATGGTGGGGTGAGTCTTGCTCCCTCTTGGAGTGCCTCTCTCCCCATCACATGTCCCATCTCTTGCTTATTGGCTAAGGCAGGCCTCCTCCACTGGAACCCTGCCCATGACACTTGCAGAACATCTATGGTTGGCCTCTGCTCCATAATGGTGGGAGTTCATGGGACTGCATGTGTACTGCTACTTCTCTGATTGTAAGTTTCCCCCCTAATAAATACTATGTTATATCTGTTACAATAAGGTTATTTATCTGGGACCCTATTGTATGACACTATTTCAGAATTTAACTGTAGCAGATAAAATCATCTGTATTATGGACCAGTTATAGTTGCTCTACATTCTATTACATTCTATAGACACTCATGAAACATCTCAAGAACAATACACATTATGACCACACACAACTAAATCTCATAAAGTCTTTAGGTCTTTCTGAGCAATAAGAACAAAAATTCTTACATTTTTAACCAAGAAACAACCAAAAAGTCAATCAAAGTCTGTTCCATCTCTTCTTGTATACAAATTACCCATAGGAAAAAAAATCCCAAGAGATGCTTAACTACCTCCACAATGCAATTTATTTATCTTCATAAAGTTTGTATGTAATAGAAGACTGCAACTACTTTAAATTTTCTTTCTTCTTTGTTAGTAAAATTGTCTCGGTTTCTTCTAAATCTACCTTTCTAATTGCTACTAGCAAGCATACATAAGAAATCATTCAGGATGCATTAAAATTTAGGAAATGTAAACTTTTTTGTACCTTTCTCCCATTTTATCAGATGCTCTAGAAAGGGGTGCTATTACATGTGCTTGAAGTAATTTATAATGTCACTTTGTGCCAGAGCAATACTGGTAGCCATTGTATATTTCCACAGTCATAGCATTGAGTGGATCACATGAATTTCCTTAATATGTCCCAAATATTAAAGTATCAGCAATCAAATATGTTCCCTTTGATCAAATGCCAACTACGTATTTGGTGATTTGTTGTGAAAGCTGTTAATTGGTATATGATCAGACAGAAATTGCTTTTAAAATAATCTCTGACTTTTCTGTCATATATCATCATGTCACATTCAGCTCTATCATGGTAGTTTATAAGAAGATAGCATAAACATGACACAATTTGTCAATAAGATCCATTACAGAAGAGCACCATATGATATGTCACAGATAGACGAAAGAAATCAACAACTTTGGACTTGAGACTGATGGCCAATTGTCATAAGACCTTATCCTGACTTTTCTGTGACAATTACTAAAATAGCATTAATGCTGAATTAAATACAAACACTCTTTACTAAACATTTTAATTCATCCAGTGGGATAAATAGATTATTTTATCCCTCTCACTAAACTAAAGAAATGCAATCACATATGTCTTATTAATAAAAACATTATAAACTATACATAAAAAATAAAGTGTTTACAAAAAGAAATAAAATGTTTCGTGCCAGATACCTGATAAGTATATATTTCTCAAGGCAGTTTTCATTTTATTTAATTTTAAAGGCATGCTCATGGGGATGTAAGTTGGTCAACTTACCAAGTAAAATTATGGAAAGAATTATTTCAGTCCTTTCATAGTAGAATGCAAAATGCTGTGTGTCTTATCTATTCATTTGTCTTTAATTCTTTCTTTCTCTTTCTGGCTTACATGAAGAGCTAACCCCAATTGTATAGAGAATACTAGATCATGAAGGCACCAGATGTTTAATGCAATATGTAAAACCTGTCACATGAAGAGAAAAGTCATTTTTAAAGGAATATTTGAGTATATAACTCCTATTCATCTGCTTTTTTTTCAGACTATGCACAGACTTTTATATAAATTATAAAAGGCGGTTCCATAGATGAAAGCTGTTTGTAATTTGTAGAGACCATTTTCTTGTCAACTTGGTAGTCTTTCTCATAGCAGTTTCATTATTAGGCAAACCAATGAAGTGTGCTCAAAGTAAGCTACATATGCTAAGTACTTAATTTGTATAAAATGCGAATCTGTTCATTACCTTTATACCAGAGATTTTCTTTCCCCTGCCGTGGAGTAGTGGGTTCGTTTTTTAATAAGAATTTTGTGTTAAAAATGGCATGTTGAAATGCCTGACATGAGAATTCTCAAACTGTCTTAACTAGATTTTGGCATTTAATAAGCTGTAAACTGCTGAAGCTATTTGCAGATGAAGTCTCATTTTTGTCCATCAGCAGGGGGCTGGAAGCATAATTAATTGAGTGAAAGTTAAAAGATGGACAGCATGGTTACATTTATGTGAATATTGCAGCAGAACTTCTGATGGAAGAAAAAAAAACATAGCTTGCGACCAATTGGTTTGGTTTTGGACCCAAATCCACAGGGTCCATTTAAACATTGCAGATTGTGCATCTCACAATTAAGACTTATAGTGTGTGTGTTTTTAATACGGGCTGTAATGGTAAGAATAGTAGGCAAAAAGTCAAAGTCCAGAGGGACAATTCTATTTCTGCTCTCATCTTTTTTACCTCTCATGAATGTTAAAATATCCTTATAAAAAATAAAGAATCAAATGATGCATGAGTGTACAACCATATGCCAGGCTCTGCTGTTTGTCTCTTTTATTCATATCCCAGGCATATGTACCCTTGCACACCAAAGGTTCCATTTAATTAAAGTTAGTTAAAAGCTTAGACCACAGAGATCAGGACAGCTGCCTGAGATATTAACCTGGGTGCTGTTCGGGGATGGCACAAACCCTTAGCTGGTGTTTTATCTCCTATTACATATTTCGGTGGTTTTTCCCAGTAGCTGTTTTTGTCTCAGAAGATAAGTGACTTTTCTTTAAATGGTTGGGAAACATTAGCTTCTCCAATGATCACCGGAAATTTCTAATTGAAATTTTGCATATTCCTCATTTGTATGTTTTCCTTCTGACTATCAGGATCTGCACGAACACCTCAGTGATGGATTTTTGACTAGACCTTTTGTGTGTATGTGTTTGATTTGTTGGCTATTCAGCAAGACTGTTTCCCATAGAGACATTTCTTAAGTACTCTGGTGTGTTTTTTTCTCATTCTCCTGGGCAAGTCTAGTTGAGGTTTTAATTCTATCTTTTTAAAAATGTTACAGTAAAAGTAGATCTATTAGTAAAACAAAAATGAGTTCTGAGTGTGTCATAGAATTCTGTGTGCACCTCTATTTGGAGAATTGGAAAACACAACTTTTAGAAACTTTGGAAATATGTATAATTGCAATTAGAAATATCACTGATCCTTCTATTTGAAATTTTATGAAAAAAAAGTTTAATCCTAAAAATAAATAAAATGCAATATGTTTAATGACTGCCAGGAGATGATAAAGATTTTTAAAACAAAGCAAAACCAAAACAACAATAACAAAATGTCCATGGCATGTTCTCAGTTAATGACTGTAAAATGTTTTAAAAATAGCCTAAACTCAAAGGTGTATAAGCATTAAGCGCGACCCCTTTGGCAGTCGAACGACCCTTTCACAGGGGTCGCCTAAGACCATCCTGCATATCAGATATTTACATTATGATTCATAACAGTAGCAACATTACAGTTATGAAGTAGCAACGAAAATAATTTTATGGTTGGGTCACAACATGAGGAACTGTATTTAAAGGGCCAGAAGGTTGTTGAGAACCACTGGAAACTCAAAGGTGTATAAGCATTAAAATATGAGAGGTAGAAAACTAACTGAAATTACATGAATTCACATGGAAGCCTTTCAGATTTAATTGAACTTCTCACATTATTTCTATTTGATGAAATTTTACTCATTATAAAATGTATTGCTGGATAATTATTTCCTTCATTCAACCAAGACATTAAACTCATGGTAAAAATATTTTTATATATTGTTATAATATTTTAATAAACAGAAATTTAATTTATAATGTAGAATATAATTACATAATTTCCAGTATTATCAACTATTTTATATTTTTAAAAATGCATGTTTCTCTATAAGTACATAGTTATTCTATACATTGTTTTATTGCAGGCCAAATACTAAAAGTATTTTAGAATTAATATTCTAAAGAGTGATATTGAACAATTTCTATCAATAATCCTTTTAGAATGTTAAATAATCTGCCACAAATTTTAATATGAACACACTTAGCAATACTGAGCACATCATATATATGTATAATATATCATCTATATAATGTATATAATTTATATTTTACATATTGATATGTACAACTATATATAAAATAGATCCAATCATGAGAAGTTTTTGTTTACTTCATTAAATAAGTGGAGAATCGAGGAAATGTTTTTAAAGTAACCCATTGTAATAAAATATTTGTCCAAACAAAAAGAATCTTCCACATATTCTAGTTTTTATTATGCTTTTCTATATATTTTGTGAGATTCTCTTAAGAAGCCCAAGTTTGTGTGTGTGTGTATTGTTGTTATTTTAGGCTTTGGCTTTAATAACAATTATTTTTTTCATTTTGATAAATTAAAGCAGCATTATATTTATTGAGATACTTCTGGCTTTAACATTATTCCAAAATGCTTACAATTTCTAATAATTTAGAATAACTTTTTACATATAATGGAGTTTAAAAGATAAGTTAAAATAGTAAGTGGAAATTATAAACTAAATAAATTCAGAGGATATTTCTCTTAAAAATGCAAAAATAAACATTTGAAGAGAAAAAAAATTATTCTATCTGCTACCTAGCTACAGTGACAATATATTTCATGCTGACTAAAGTAATGATCCATTATGCTTGTTTTCAATTATCACAGAATTTAAAAAGATAAAGTAAAAAAAAAGGTGTATAGTTTTATAATCTCTGAATAGTAATTACTCAGCATATATGTTACTCTTGATTAATAGCAAATTTTCAAGCCCAAGGGGAAAAAAAGAAAAGAAAAAAAAATCAACCAACATCTGTCTTTTAGTGTATATCCCTCTGGGATAAGTACCAGTTAAGACTACTAAAAGAGAATGGCAATAAAATTTCTGCTGGTTGGGAGTTAGTCAGGCTTGTAACCCCTCTTTTCTTGGAAAGCTCATAAAAAGAAACATGATAAACACAAAACCACTTCTAACAAATTTGTTTGCCAAATTTACTCTATCAAAGTAGAGTATGAAATGTTATAGACAGTATGTTGTGATGGAATTAAATATTATACTTATGGGAACAATTAGATTTTTTCTAATATTTACTTTGAAAATAGAGTGTTTCCAGAAGTAAAGCTGAATAAAAGAATAAGTACTGAGATTTCTTCTTGCTTTTCTACCTATATTATTCAAACATCTCTAATTACTTGGATCAAACTAATTGACATTAATAGGAGATAGATTATAACCCCTAAGCATAAAAATATGTATACATGGGTCTTCAAATTTGCTTTTCCCAGAATATAGACATAGTAAATCATTTTATAATTTTTATAATATCTCAGGTATAGAAAAATTGTGTATACTTCAGGAAAAAATAAATCATCTTTATTGGAATGTGTGATTCAATGAGTATATAAATTTAACATTATTTTATTTTTAGCATTATTTTCTTATGGTAGAAACATACTTAATGGAATGTGGAAAGAGCAAACATATTTGCATATTGGTCAGTTTTTTTTCATACAGAAAAAATCTAGGTCTCAAATAAATAACATAGTGTTACAATAAAGTTCTCATACATTTAACACACATCAAACATCATGTTTTACATTAATTTTCTCATTTAATAGTATTTTTATAAACAAGAAAACTGGGGCATAAATAGGTTAAATGATTAGGTTTAGCATAATATAGCTAAGAGATGGAAGAGGCAGGATTTTAACGCATATCTGTTGGACCTCAGAGTTTAAGCTCTTAAATATATGAGCTATCAATGGCATGCTTCAAATGGATAGTTACATACTCATTTTGTTGATGTGGGCAATGTCCTATGTTTTAGATATTTGTAAAAATTTCTGATTAATTTTTCTTGACTGACTGAAGTTATGCAGAGAATATCAGTCATTGGAGTTTTGTGTGAATTCTGGCCAGGGTACTTCTTAGTTGAAAAATATTGAGTAAATGACTAATATTTACTTTTCATAGAGGTTATGACATTTAAGGAAAACTAAAGTGCCTATATTTATTGATTAGATTCTCTCAATATATAAGCATGTTTTATTCTTCTAGCTTCTTGAATGTGAGGCAGGCAGGCAGAAATACAAGATGTATGCCTTCACTGTGCTTGTAGTCCAGTGACAGAAGGTAGAAGGTAGACGGTGTTATTCAAATCCATGCATCTAAAGAGACAGAATCCTAAGTCCAGAAGAAAATTTACTAAGAGGTAGATCTTAGAAACAGCAGGCCCCAATATATTGTATAATTATACTCTTTCTACCAATATGCTACCCATGCTCTCAAGGAAGTGGCTGAAGAAAGGAAACATAAGACATAAATACTGAAATGTCAGACTAGCAAGTAAGGCAGAAATCATGTAGCTATGTTACAGGAGAACACAAAAAAACAGAGGCAATAAAGCAAAAGTTTACACCAGCCATCTGAGTGATGGTTTTCTAGTTGACGGTTTAAAAGTTAAATAT
Source organism: Myotis brandtii (assembly GCF_000412655.1). NCBI lineage: Eukaryota > Metazoa > Chordata > Mammalia > Chiroptera > Vespertilionidae > Myotis > Myotis brandtii. Next base: position 88,789 of record NW_005363578.1, on the reverse strand, counting down.
CATCTCTAAGAAGTTTGTTGTTTCTTTTTCTCTTTAAAACAATTTCAGCTCTGAACATCTAAAGCCAGGGCAAGATACAAAGCAAACAGGGACAAGTCGTGAAAAAGGAAAATATTTGAACAAGTCGTACATCTTGATCCAACTATAGTAACTACATGTTTTTCCTCTCATGTAACAAATATTACCTGGATTTATCATTTGTTAAACTTAATTACAAAAAATATCATGAGCAATAGTGATATTATATAATTATCAGAGTCCTGGATCAAATCCTACTGGGTTTTGAAATTTAATTCTGTATTATCATTGCATCCATACTGTGTGATATTAGCAAATTTACTACTATAAGAATGAAGTAATTTAAAATCATTCAGGATAGACATGAACTACAGTAACTTAATTCCAATATTGTCATATATTATCAAAAGTTAAATCCAGAGGGGAAAAAAAACAAGCATTTTTCTCATAAATCAATAAATGAATATTTAAATGACTGACAAATACAAAGAGGCTATTCAGTCCCAGGTTTGAAATTCTTCTGTATGTATACTGGTTACTCTTGGTACATATTACTTGAAAACAAAAATGCACCCTAGAATTTCACTGGAACTCAGTCTACATTTTTCTACTTAAAGTAAAGAAATATGGTTTCTGTTCTTTGAAGCATTCCTTAGTTTTTATTTCTCTTCATTTCCAGCAACATTCCATAAGAAAGTAAGTCTTCTGAAGTCCCATTTCCAAATTATCTCCCAGTGAAGGAACTGTTCAATTGCCATATACTAACATGAGATAGTGAGCAATTTGAAAAAGTTATCACATGTACATATGTTGGTATTTCTAGAAAGACTCTTAGATGAAGAAACGGACCTTAAATGGCCTAGAGAGTGAGAGGTCTGGACCTCAAAACCATTTCTTCTTATTCCCAGACCAAGGCTCTCTCATGGGATCCTGAGTGAAGCAAAAGAAAGCAACATCCTCAGCTTAACCTCAAGGAAATCAGAAGTGATCCTGAGATAATACACAGCAAATAAAAAGAAAAATGTACAGTAGAAATAGACAATAAACATGTATTTAAATTAGATCAAGATAATTCAATTTGGAGATATTTTATTAGAGAGTATGTGTGTGTATAATCTATCTACACTAATAAAAGAGAAACATGGTAATTAGCATACGACCGCTACCCTTTTCATTGGCTAATCAGAGAGTATATGCAAATTAACTGTCAGCCAAGATGGCGGCCGGCAGCCAGGCACTGAAACGAGCAGGGAGGCTTGCTTGCTGCAGACTCCAACTTTCCCCGCCTCACTTGCCGGCCTCTCAGCTGCAACTCTAAGCAACTATGTACTATGGTGCAAATAAGAAGCTAAAAAAAACTCCAGAAACCTGCTTTCATTCAGCCAGGCTTTTCGCATTGGGATGTTTCCGGTGGGCAAGTGAGGGCTCCAGGAAGGCATCTGCACCAATTGCATTGCCCCCGCCCCCGCCCGCCCCCTATTCTCCAACCACAGAGGAAAGAAATAAGGAAGGAGTCTGTGCTGCCTTCAGAAAGTATCTATATACCTGATCAGTCAGTTGCCTTCCACAGAGGGAGGCCAGACTGTGGCTTAGGCCCACTCCCCACAGGGACATCAGTAGGACATCCTGTGAGGGCTCCCAGACTGTTAGAGGGGGCAGGATGGGCTGAGGGATGCCCCCCGACGCCCTGCTCTGTGCATGAGGGGGCGGCGCCCCAACTCCCCAATCGGCCCTGCTCTGAGCCTGACCAGGGGCTGCACCTAGGGATTGGGCCTGCCCTCTGCCACCCGGAAGCAGGCCTAAGCCAGCAGGTCGTTATCTCCCGAGAGGTCCCAGACTGGGAGAGGGCACAGGCCGGGCTGGGAGACCCCCCCTCCCCACCCCCCTGAGTGCACAAATTTTTGTGCACTGGGCCTCTAGTATATATATAAAAGCCTAAGTGACTAATACGACAGAATGACCCGAACGAGCGGTCGACCAGTTGCTAAGATGCACACTGACCACCAGGGGGCAGACAATCAACTCAGGAGCTGCCCCCTGGTGGTCAGTGTGCTCCCACAGCCAACCTCCCACAGCCAGCCAACCTCCCCGGGTCCCTTCCCCAGGCCGGCAAACATTCTGTGGTTTCTCCCCCCGTCCAGCAGGGCCAGTCCAGCAGGCCCCATCTGGAAGGCCCTTTCCGGCAGCTGGCAGACCCCCAGGCCCTGATCAGGACTGGGCGAGACAGCCCCAAGAGGCCCTGATTGCCAGCCAGGCCTAGCAACCCCATCCATGCATGAATTTCGTGCACCAGGCCCCTAGTATTTATATATGTTTAAATGCATACATGCACATAGTGCCATACCACAGAAAATTAAATGTGCTTGTAGGAAATGTCATTTTGTTTTAACAACTATTTGCTAAATTGATTGCTTTCACTAACTGCATTGTAAAGAATACATAGCAGAGAGCCTCCTAAAACAGGTCTTCTTATATGACATGGTATAGTTTCAGATCTGGCTCCTTTAGGGAGAAGTTAAATGTGGTAGAATAGTTCAAACTCCAGTGTTTAATACTTACTCTAACCAAATAAGATTAGTTTTCTAGATTTTTTCTATATAGATAAACTTGTCCTAAATTGCTAAATAATTCAGTAGAATTTAACAGCCTTAATGAAATAAAAACAAATGCTTCATCTGATTTTTATGATTAGAGAGTGGTTTGCTTTTGAACAAAATAAAAAATTACACTCAGTCCATTCATAGATAACCAATCTACTGTTGCTTTTAGAAAAGCAGTAAAAGATTCAACATGAAAAGAACAACACATCTGGTGCTAAACTCTAATGCCTAAGTGAGTATGCAAGAACTTATACCAGGGAAATATATTGTACCTGCATGGTAAGTGCACTATATCAAAGGTCACTGGTGTAATAGGCTCAGTAGGTATATGAGTAAGATGACTCTGAAGCTGTTTATTTAGAAATCCCTCGCCTACTTCCTGCAACTTCTGTTGAATAATCTGGAGACCAACTAATAATTCAATGATACTATAATACTACGTTCAGTTTTTTGAGTGGCTTATTCTAGTTTAAATGCCCTCCATGGTTTAACAACGGATGGTATTGTTCAGACTTCAGAAGAGGCTGGAATGAAAAGATGCTTTTTCTCACAGCACTTGTTGATGTGCCTCAAAGGAGTAAAAAGATAAAATAAAGCAGAATAGAGGATATGATAATATTATAATGAATTTATACAAAGCATTTAAGATTCCATCATCTGACAGAACTATGATTAATACAATAGACATTTTAATAACTAACATTGAATGCACCAGGTGCTTGACCTTATGTAATGTGATTTATATGGATTATATTATATAATCTTAATAATTCAAGGGGGGTGTATTATTTTTATCAGTCTCATTTTGTAGGAAATTGGAAGTAAGTTGTGTATAGTGAATTACCAAGTTTATACAGTTTATAAAAAGCAGACCAAACTTAGCTAATGTATGATAAACTATATTGACACCCTACACAAATTTATATTTGCTTCTTTTCAATATGAGACGTAAAATTGTGAATTTAGAAATTGTTCTGAGGTACATACATTGAGGAGATGGATGTAAATAGTCTATAACTGTGTTGCCAATAAAAATTTCTGCAAATAATGAAAAAGTTTAGGTAATGTCTGATATGGTAGCCACTAGCCTCTAGCCCATGTGTTATATTAGACAGCACGGATATAGAGTAGTAACATTTGGGCTATATCCCTATTTTAATTAGTAAAATGATCATTGGAGTATTGAGAATATTCTTTTGCCTCTGCAATGCCCGAGGTAGGTCCCAAAGGTACCATTTAATTTATCCCAAAGTGAACATGATTTATGGTGACTAGAAAAAATCATATGTATATATACTTCCTAAACTTTTTATTTTCTTTTTTTAAAGATGTTTTCATTGATTTCAGAGAGGAAAGAAGAGGGAGAGAGAGAGATAGAAACATCAATGATGAGAGAGAATCATTGACTGGCTGCCTCCCACTGGGGATGGATCCCGTAACCTGGGCAGAATTGAACTCTTGGTTCATAAGTTGACACCCAACCATTGAGCCACACATGCTGGGCTGTTTCTTTTCTTTAGGGGTTAGATAACTTGAACCCAGGCTCCTGAACAAAAAAACATTACTCACTCATAGCAATTGTGACAATGAATAAAATAAATAAATAGAGAAACTATCCATTCTCTTTCTATGAACAAAAAAAAAGTGTCCTGAAAGCATACCTATAAAGTTCAAGCAAGATTAAAATGATGAAATAAATCTAAAAACAAAGCAAAATCATCACAGTCACAGTATTTGAAAATATTAGAAATGCGCTAGCTCCAATTAGAATATTCTGACAGCTTTCTTCCCTTATTTTCATGAAAAATTGGGAAAGTCAGTAAAAACTATGAACACTTAAAAGCTTGACTCTCAATATAATTATAAGAGCATACAAAATTTATGTAAACATTTTATGAAAAATTTAAAGCACACGAGAGAAAATAGTAGTTATACTTTGTTGATACTTCTGTTAATACTTATACATGTCTTCCAAATTCAAACTGAGCAAACTGCCAACAAGGCACAGGTGCATAAAATAATAACAGGTGAGAGACATAAAATGTTATAATGAAGAAAATACTATCTTTGTCCATTATGCCTTTACCTTAGAACACATTAGCACATCTGTTATATATTTACTAGAAGAACAGGTTTATATGAACAAGTTTTATTAAGTTATAATGCCAAATCTATATATATTTTGTTCCCCAGACTTATGTACATTGCACTGAAGTTATAACGTCTGAGTTATGGCAATAAATACATTCCAATAAACTCCACTGAAAATGTTATTAGGAATGTGATTCTACTATGACATCATTATAAGATTCTTAAGTTGAAAATTTAGACTTACATGGTTTTGAAATGTTATTGTCATAGTTGTTATTTTGAGTTTGAGTCTACTCACTAGTCATTCTGATTGACAGCTTTTCTAATTGATTTTTTACAAACTATAAGGAACGATGCTTTGTAGACAACCTGGACTCATGGTCTTTTAAAAAATTAGCAAGGAGATCTAAATTTTAAAATGTAAAACACTATTTTACTTACTCTGTTTATATAAAAATTTATACCAGTTCTTACCTTCAAGTACCAAACAACTTCATTTGTTGGAAAAATAAATAAATGGCAAATTTAATGAAAATGTATATTATTCATATGGTAGAACTGAAAAGAGGCTAGATTTTGAACCTAAGGTAAATATCTTTATTATTGATTGTCACCTTTGGGCTTCTTGACCTTGAGAAAGTAATTTAACTTCTCCATTTATATCTTTAAATTAGTTGATTTCTAAGAACCAATATAGCTGGGATTACCCATATCAACATATACCATATATAAGTACAAATAATTTTATATTTGTGATTTATCTTTTAATTAATCTTTCTTCTTACAATAAAATGTCTTAATTGCAGAACATGTAGTTAAGATAGACATAGCAAAAATAAATTTTAAATATAAACCATTTGAAATAATGATTGCACATATAAAATAGTCATATTTTTGCAAAACACACATACATATATATATATTTAAAATTATATCACTATATCACTAGTAAGGAGATTGAATCTGTAATCAAGAAACTTCCAGCCCTAACCAGTTTGGCTCAGTGGATAGAGTGTCAGCCTGTGGACTGAAGGGTCCCAGGTTCGATTCTGGTCAAGGGCATGTATCTTGGTTGCAGGCACATCCCCAGTAGGGGGTGTGCAGGAGGCAGCTTATTGATGTTTCTCTCTCATTGATGTTTCTAACTCTCTCTCCCTCTCCCTTCCTCTCTGTAAAAAATCAATAACATATATTTAAAAGTAAAAAAGAAACTTCCAACACCTTCTCCTTTGACTCCTTTTTGTTGTTGTTACATTTTTTAAAATTTTATTTTTAGAGTGAGAGGAAGGGAGAGGGAGAAAGAGAGAAAGATCCATGTGAGAGCAAACTCAATAGGTTGCCTCCTGCACACCCGCTACCAGGTATCCAGCCCACAACCCTGGGCATGTGCACTGATTGAGACTAAACCATCAACATTTCTGTGCACAGACAATGCCTAACTTTGCCACACCAACCAGGGCCTCCTTTCCTTTCTTTTTCATGCCAGGATTCTAACATTGTTTTTAAATTTTTTTCCAGACCCTGGGAGCAAGTTGCAGTCTCTCTGTGTTTTTTATTTTGTTTTGTTTTTCTTTTTTAAAAATATATTTTATTGATTATTTTACAGAGAGGATGGGAGAGGGATAGACAGTTAGAAACATCGATGAGAGAGAAACATCGATCAGCTGCCTCCTGCACACCCCCTACTGGGTATGTGCCCACAACCAAGGTACATGCCCTTGACTGAAATCGAACCCGGGACCCTTCAGTCCCCAGGCCGATGCTCTATCCACTGAGCCAAACCGGTTAGGGCATTTTGTTTTGTTTTTCCCTCCATGCTCAGGCACCCAGTTTTTGATGTCTCCTTTACATCATGTTTCTCACCTTATTGGGGAGTGGGGGGCGGGGGGTTATTACCTTGAAGACAATACAGTGGGAAGAATCTCTGACCCTTTCTGTTCTAAATTCATTTTTATCCCTTCCTCTCTCACAAAAAGCTTATGGAATCAATACCACCATGCCCTATGGGAAAAAATAAAAAATAAAACTTCTGCTGCTATGCTCTGCCCAAAGCTGGGGGGGTGCTTGGCCCCTGTGTAGTAGTACATAGAATTCTAGCTTTTTTCTTCCTTTAATGTGTATTGGGCTCAGAGATTACACTGTGTCTCTATGTGAATATGGGCAGTTAGCATTTAGCAACATGTATCTGTGTGCATTCTCTTACTTAAAAAAAAAAACTTAGAAAGGGGGCCATTATAAGGTCAGTAAAGGGTGGGTTTGAAATATTTGGATGGGTTTAGTGGGCATTTTGACATGGCTTCTCCTTTGGCATGTTTAGCTGTGATGTTTAAAGGACATCCTTGCAGTTTAAGAAGACACTTTAAAAGTAAAATTATCTTTTAATGATGACTTGAGCCCTGCCATTCCATGGGAGAAGCAGAACCTGTAGGATCTTATTCAGAATTGACATTCTACATTATAATTTTATTCCTGCTTATTTTTAATTTTCTTTTTGTCTTCATGCAAAGGAAATATGATGTTCAGTTTTAAACATTTAAAGTGTATAAGTTGATTTGTTACAATAAAACGAAATGACACACACACAAAACCTTCCAACAAGCAAAAGTCTAGGCTCAAATGCTTTACTGGTAAATCCTACTGAACAGTTAAAGAAGAATTAAAACAAACCTCAAACTATTTTAAAAAAAAAGAAAAGAAAAGAAAAGAAAAGAAAAGAAAAGAAAAGAAAAGAAAAGAAAAGAAAAGAGAAGGGAACACTTCCAAACTCATTTTGCAAGGCCAGATTACCGTAATACCAAAAATGACAAGGATGCTGCAAGAAAAAATAATTACTGGCCAATATATCTGATGAATATAGATGCCAGAACCCCTCATAAAATATTAGCAAACCAAATTAAATAATACATTAAAGGTTTCATACCCCATGATCCAGTGGGATTTGTTCCACAGATGCAAGGATGGTTCAACATTCATAAATCAATCAACTTGATCCACCACATTAACAAAATGAAAAATATAAATAATATGATAATTTCAATAGATACATAAAAAGCATTTGACAAAGTTCACACCAATTTTTTAAAAAAACTTTCAACAAAGTGGGTATAGACAGACTATACCTCAACATAATAAAGGCCATAAATGACAAGTCCACAGCTGACATCATACTAAACAGTGAAAAGCTGAAATCTTTTCTCTAAGATTAGGAACAAAACAAGGATGCCCACTCTTGCCACTTTTACTTAACATAGTATTTGAAAGTCCTGGCCAGAGCAATTAGATAAACAAACAAACAATAAATAAATAAGTTTAATCCAAATTGGATAGAAATAAAACTGTCACTATTTGAATATTACATGGTATTATAAATAGAAAAACCTAAGTACTCCACCAAAAAACTGAATTCAGTAAAGTTGCAGAAAACAAAATCAATAACCAAAAATGTGTTCTATACACTGATAATCAATTATCAGAAAGAGAAATTAAGAAAACAATCTAATTTACAGTTGTATAAAAATGAAATCCCTAGGCATAAATTTAATCAAGGAGGTGACATATTCATAAAGAAAAATTATGACAGTAATGAAAGTACTAGGAGATGAAACAAATGAATGGAATGAATATTCAATACTCATGGATTAGAAGAATTAATGTTATTAATGTGTCCACACTACTCAAAGCAGACTACATATATAATATAATCCCTATCAAAATACCATTGGCATTTCTCATAGCAATAGACCAAATAATTCTAAAATTTGTATGGAAACACAAAAAAGAAACAAAGTAGCCAAAGCAATCTTGAGAAAGAACAAAACTGGAGGCATCACCCTCCCTCATTTAAAAATATATTCCAAAGGTTATAGAATTAAAATAGTGTGATATTGGCATAAAAACCAGCAAACAGATCAATAAACCAGAAATAAAGCCACACATATATGTTGAATTAATCTACAACAAAGGAGCCAAGATATACAAAGGAAAAAGGACAGTCTTTTCAATAAATGGTATTGGGAAAACTGAACAGCCACATGAAAAAGAATGAAACTAGATTATTATCTTATACCATACACAAAAATTAATTCAAAATGTATTAAAGACTTGAATATAAGACCTGAAACTAAACCACTCTTAGGAGAAAACATAAAAGAAACAGGTGAGACTACTTCAAACTCAAAAGTTTCTACACAGCACTAATTGGTTTTACTCAGTGGTTAGAGCATTGGCCCATGGACTGAAGGGTTGCATATTTGATTTTGGTCAAGGGCATATATCTCGGTTGCAAGCTCAAACCCCAGCCCCTGTCAGGGCACATGTGGGAGGCAACCAATCAATGTGTATCTCTCACATTGATGTTTCCCTCTCTTTATCTCTCCCCCTCCCTTCCACTCTTTGTAAAAAAAAATCAATAGAAAAATATATCCTTGGGTGAGGATTAACAACAACAAAAGGTTCTGTAGAGCAAAGTACACCATCAGCAGAATGAAAATTTAACCTACTAGATAGGAGGAAATATTTGTAAAGCATATATCTGGTAAGGACTAAGTATGCAAAATACATAAAATTCATACAACTCAATAGCAAAAAAAAATCAGTTAAAAAATAAGAAGATCCAAATAGACTTTTTTTTCCCAAAGAAGACATACAAATGGTCAACAGGTACATGAAAAAAATATTCAACATCACGAATCATCAGGGAAATGCAAATCAAAACCAAAACTAGATTATCAACTCATACCTGGTGGAATGGTTGTCAAAAAGACAAGAAATAATGAATGTAGGCAAGAACATAGAGAAAAAGGGATTCTTCTTCATTGTTGGTGGGTATGTTAAGTTGCTGCTGCCATTATGAAAAAGAATGGAGGTACCTCAAAAATTATAACAGAACTATCATATGCTGCAGCAATTCGATCACTGGGTATTTATGCAAAAAAAACAACAACAAAAACCTCAAAAACCCAGAAACACAAAAACACTAATTTGAAAAATATATAATCCTCCATATTCATTATTTACAATGGCCAACATATGGAAACAACCTAAGGTCCATCATTAGATGAATGGAAAAAGAAGTATACATATAAATACTGAGAAGTATACATAAAAATAATACTATTCAGCTATAAAAAGAATGAAATCTTGCCATTTGGAAAAGCATGGATGGATTTTGAGGACATTATGCACATTATGCTAAGTGAAATAAATTAAGCAGTCAAAGACAAAACACTGCAGGATCTCACTTACACGCAGAATATAAAAAGCCAATACAACAACAACAAAAAAACAAGGTCATAGACACATAGAATAGAGGTGAAGGGTCGACAAAATGAGAGCAGGGTGTCAAAGGTACAAACTTTCAATTATAAAATAAGGAAATAATGAGAATGTAATGTGTCACATGATAGCTATAGTTAAAAATATGGTATTGAATATCTGAAATGTGCTAAGCGAGTAAATATTAAAAGTCCTTATCACAAGGAAAAAAACATTTTGTAACTATACAGTGCTGGACATTAAGTAGACTTATTCTGGTCATCATTTTGCAATATATACAAATATCAAATCATTATGTTGCACACCTGAAACTAATAAAATGTATATGTCAATTATATCTCACTAATAATTATTATATTCTACTGTTTTGAATTTTTTTTGCATTTCTAAGTCATTTATGCTTTCTCTATTTTAATGCACTAATTTTTAATAATGTCAGTTTATTCCATCTTATCCATTCTTAACCAATACTGATACCACAATGATTAAGTCAATTATCTATTATCCTCTGGTAGATAGATGGGAATTGCTTTCTCATCACCTAGCTCACCCTGCCTCACCCTGCACCACTAAAATGTTGAGACAAAGAAACAACCCCCAAATGAAAGAAAAGGAAAAATCACCAAAAAAGGAACTAAATGAAATGGAGGCAAGGAAATTGTCAGATAAAGAATTCAAACTGATGGTTATAAGGATGCTGAAACAATTTAAGGAAAACTATGAGCAACTTAATGTGAACTATAAAGAACTTAGTGAAAACTACATCAGCATGAAATAAAAGGTTGAACCCACAAATAAGAAGCAATCACAAATAAAGCATGACATACCTGTAATAAAGAATACCCTGAAGGGAATCAATAGTACACTAGAAGCTGAGGACAAAATCAGCTAATTAGAAGACAAGATAAGGGGAAAAAATAAACAAACAAAAACAAACAAAATAAAAACATTCAGAGCAGCAATCGGGGGAAAAAAAGCAGGAGGAGAATTTAAGGGAGCTTTGGGACAACATGAAAAGTAACAACATCCACATCATAAGGACACCAGAAGGAGAAGAATCTAAGAAAGAAATAGAGTACTTGTTTGAAGAAATAATGACAGAAAACTTTCATGACCTGGTGAAAAACAAAGTCACGCAAGTCCAGGAAACCCAGAGAGTCATAATCAAGATGAACCCCCAAAAGACTCAGATTAAGACCCCTCATAATTAAGATGATAAACATTATAGACAAAGAAAGAGTCTTAAATCCTGCAAGAAAGAGACAGAAAGTCACCTACAAGGGAGCTCCATTAGATTGTCAGTTGATTTCTCAATAGAAGCACTTCAGGCCAGAAAGGAGTGGCATGATATATACAAAGTAATGAAAAGCAAGGGACTGAATCCAAGATACTCTATTTTGTATGGCTATCATTAAAAATGTAAGGTCAAATAAGGAGCTTCAAAGACAAAAAAGGCTAAAGGAGTTTATTACCACCAAACAAGCACTGCAAGATATCTTAAATAGACTTTTGTAATAAGAAGAAATAGAGACAGAGGAACATAAGCATAAAGAATAAAAATGTCAACAAATAAGCACCTTTCAATAATAACCTTAGCCTGACAGGCATGGCTCAGTAGTTGAGCACTGATCTATGAACCAAGAGGTCACAGTTTGACTCCTGTTCAGGGCACAAAAGAAATAGAGACAGAAGAACATAAGCATAAAGGATAAAAATGTCAACAAATAAGTACCTATCAATAATAACCTTAGCCTGACAGGCATGGCTCAATGGTTGAGCATTGACCTATAAAACAAGAGGTCATAGTTTCATTCCTGGTCAGGGCACATGCTGGACTTGCAGGCTCAATCCCCAGTGTTGGTGTGCAGGAGACAGCCAATCAATTATTCTGTCTCATCATTGATGTTTCTATCTCTCTCTCCCTTTCTCTTCCTCTCTGAAGTCAATAAAAATATGTAATAATAACCTTAAATGCAAATGGCTTAAATGCTCTAATCAAAAGACATAGGATAGCTAATGGATAAGAAAACATGACCCAATTATATGCTATCTACAAGACACCCAACTCAGAACAAAAGACTCACACAAGATGAAAACGAAAGAATGGAAAAAAATTTGCACTCAAATAGAAATGAAAAAAAGCTCAGGTAGCAATTCTTATATCTGACAAAATAGATTCAAAATGAAAACCATAATAAGACCATGAAGGCCACTTCAAAATACTAAAAAAATCTATACAACAAGAAGACATAACCCTGGTAAACATATATGCACCCAATATAAGAGCACCAAAATACCAAAAAACAAAAAACAAAAACCTTCTGGAGGATTTTAAGGGAGAGATCAATAGTGATACAATTGTAGTAGGGGAATTTAATGCCCACTGACATTACTGAATAGATCTTCTAGATGAAAAATCAACAAGGAAACAGGGACTCGACATGACCCACTAGATCTAATGGATTTAATTGACATTTACAGAACAATTCACATAAGTGCACATGAGACGTTCTCAAAGATAGACCACATGACAGGACAGAAACTAAGTCTCTACAAATTCAAGAGGACTGAAATAAAATCAAGCATTTTCTATGATCATTATAGCATGAAACTAGAGATCAACTACAATAAAAACACCCCAAAACATTCAAACACATGGAAGCTAAATAGCCTGTTATTAAATAATGAATGGTTTACCAATGAGATGAAGGAAGAAATAAAAAACATCCTGGAAACAAATAAAAATGAGCACACAAAAACAAAAATCTATGGGACACAGCAAAGAGGGAATTTCATAGCACTATAGGCTCCCCTCAAGAAACAAGAAACATTTCAAATAAACTATATAACCCTACAACTTAAAGAATTAGAAAGAGAACAACAAGAAAAGCCCAGAGAAAGTAGATGGAAGGAAATAATAAAGATTAGAGCAGAAATAAATGACATAGACATTAAAAAATCAATGCAAAAGGTCAATGAAAGAGCTAGTTATTTGAAAAGATAAACAAGATTAATGAACATTTAGCCAGAATCGTCAAGATATAAAGAGAGAGGACCCAAATAAAATCAGAAATGAAGAGTTAAAGTATCAACTGACTTCACAGAAATGCAAGGGATTGTAAGAAAATACTATGAACAACTATATTCCAATAAGCTGGACAACACAGATGGAATGGCCAAATTCCTACAAACATACAACCTTCTGAATCAGGAGGAATCAGAAAACCTGAATAGGCTGATAACTACTGATAAATATGAAGTAGTAATAAAAATTTAAAAAAATACAAAACTCCCAGAAAACAAAAGCCCTGGCCTGGACAGCTTCATGGAGAAGTTTCACCAAATATTCAAAGAAAAACTAATACCTATCCTCCTCAAACTATTCCAAAAAATCCAAGAGGAAGAAATACTTCCAAGCTCTTTTCACAAGTCCAGCATGATCATACTTCCAAAATCAGATAAAAACACTACAGGCCAATATCCCTGATGAACATAGATGCTAAAATCCTCAACAAAATATTAGCAAATTGGATCCAACAATATATTACAAAGTTCATACATCATGACCAGCTGTGGTTTATTCTAAGGTTGCAATCAATAAATGTGATGCATCACATAAATAAATTTAAAGATAAAAAGCACATGATCATATCAATAAATGCAGAAAAAAGCATTAAACAGAATGCAACACCCATTTTTTATTTAAAAAAATAAGAGCAAAGTGGGAATAGAGGGATCATACCTCAACATAATAAAAGCCATATAGGAAAAACCTACAGCCAATATCATACTCAATGGGTAAAAACTAAAACCATTTCCCATAAAAATGTAACAAGACAGGATTGTCTGCTTTCACCACTTTTATTCAACACTAGAGGCCTGATGCATGAAATTCATGCAAGAATAGGCCTTCCTTCCCCCAGCTGTCATCACTGGCTTCCCTCTGGCACCTGGGACCCGGGCTTCCCTCTGGCTGCCAGCAGGCACTGAGACCTGGGCTTCCCTCGCAGCCCTAGCTTTGTCTGGAAGGATGTCTGGTCTAATTAGCATATTATGCTTTTATTATTATAGATAATACCTAAGTCATAGCCACAGTGATCAGATAAGAAGAAAAAATAAAGGGCATCCAAATTGGAAAGGAGGAAGTAAAACTGTCATTATTCATAGATGACATTATATTGTATGTAGAAAAGCCTAAAGACTCCACCAAAAAACTATTAGATTTAATAAATGATTTTGGCAATGTAGCAGGATATAAAATTAATATTCAGAAATCATTGGCATTTTTATACACCATTAATGAGTTCTCAGAAATAGAAACAAACAAAAAAATCCCATTTATCATTGCAACAAAAAATTAAGACACTTAGAAATAAACTTAACCAAGTAGATAAAAGACCTATACTCAGAAAACTATAGAATGTTGAAAAAAGAGATAGAAGAAGATATAAACAAGTGGAAAAATATACTGTGTTGATGGGTTGGTAGAATCAACATCATTGAAATGTCCATACTACTCAAAGCAATCTATAGATTCAATGCAATTGCTATTAACATACCAATTATTTCACAGATCTAGAACAAACATTCCAAAAATGTATATGGCACCATAAAAGACCCCAAATAGTCACAGCAATCTTGAAAAAGAAGAACAAAGTTGGAGTAATCACCATACCAGATATCAATCTATTAAAAAGCCACTATAATCAAAACAGCCTGGCATACTGGAATAAGAACAGGCATATAGATCAATGGAACAGAACAGAGAACCCAGAAATTGATCCAAGCCATCATGCTCAATTAATATTTGACAAAGGAGGCAAGAGCATAAAATTAAGTCAAGACAGTCTCTTTAATAAATGGTGTTGGAATAATTAGACAGGTATATACAAAAAAATGAAACTAGACCACCAACGTATACCATACACAAGAATTTAAACTCAAAGTGGATAAAGGACCTAAATGTAAGTAGGGAAATAATAAAAATCCTTGAAGAACACATCTAAATATCAGGTATCTCACATAGCATAATTTTCACTCATACAATGCCTAAGGTAAGAGGAACAAAGCAAAAAAAATTAAACAAATGGAACTACAACACACTAAAAAGCTTCTGCACAGCAAAAAAAAAAACAGCATCAAAATGAAAAGGGAACCCACTCTATGGGAGAACATATTTGCCAATGATACATCTGATAAGGGGTTAATATCCAAAATATATAAAGTACTCATACAACTCAACAAAAGGGAAACAAACAATCCAATAATAAATGGGCAGAGGACCTAAATAAACACTTCTCCTAAGAGGACATACAAATGGCCAAGAGACATATGAAAAAATGCTCAATGTCCCTAATCATCAGCAGATGCAAATTAAAACAACAATGTCACTAATCATCAGAGAGATGCAAATTAAAACAAACTGCCAGAATGGCTACCATCAATAAATCAATAAATGACAAGTGTTGGCAAGGATGTGGAAAAAAGGGAACCTTAGTACACTGCTGGTGGGAATGCAGACTGCTGCAGCCAGTATGAAAAACTGTGTGGAGTTTCCTCAAAAAATTAAATATGGAATTGCTATTTGACCCAGTGATCCCACTTCTAGGAATATATTCTAAGAAAAAACACCAATCAGAAAGAATGTATACACCCCTATGTTCATGGGAGCATATTTACACTAGCTAAGATCTGGAAGCAGCCAAAGTCCCCATCAGTAGATGAGTGGATAAAAAAAAAAAAAAAGCTGTGGTACATATACACAATGAAATACTATGCAGCTATAATAAAAATATGTTATGTTTATAATAAAAATAAAGATGTTACCCTTTGAGACAGCATGGATGGACATGGAGAGTGTTATGCTAAGTGAAATAAGTCAGTCAACTGAGAAAGACAAATATCACATGATCTCACTACATGTGGAATCTGATGAACAAAATAAACTGATAAACAAAATAGATCCAGAGATATGGAAGCATGGAACAGACTGAGGATTCTCATAGGGAAGAGGGGGGAGGGAATTAGCCAAAGTTCCTGTATGCATATATTCACAATCCATGGACACAAACAATAGTGGGGTAAAGGCCTGGGGAGGGGCTAGAAGTGGGTAGGAGGGGGTCAAGGGGGAACAAAAGGGAACATCTGTAATACTTTCAAAAATAAAGATAAATTTTTAAAAATACTAAAAAAAGCATTCAAAGACAGTAATATATTTCCCACTTGCAAATTAGTAAAAGAGATAACACTGTAGTTTTGACATCACAATAAAGTAGAAAGCTTGTGAAAGGATATTTTTTCAGCCTGTTACAAAAAATAAGACATTTCAGTGATTGTGGGGAGGAGTGGGAGTGGGTGGAAGTGGAAGAGAGTATAGAGGGAATAAGTGGTGCTGAAAAAATTAAATAAAATAAAAGAAGAAAGATGACAAAATAAGACATTTCAAGAAAACAGAACAGAGGCTATGTATTTACATATTTTTCATTGTAATTGATTTAATACAAGAAAATTGTAAGTTTTGCATCTTTAGGATAAGTCACTCTAAACATTGCCATATACTCAAGGTTCTATTTTTCTAATCACATACTAGATAAACATTTGCATATTTTAATAATAAAAATTATAACTGGATGCGAAGTCTAATATATTCATGAATATAATGAACACAATAAATCAGATCCCATGGAAAGTCCACCTTTCCTAGGTGGGTACCCAGGGGTCATTCCCATATCCATATTAGACTTCGCATCCATGGTCATAGTTGAATGAATATACTTGGAATGGCATATGGCCTAGGTTTAATAAATAGATATTTTTCCATGCAACTTAGTACTTAGAACACAATGAAATTAAGTCAATAGACTGCTTTGGAATATCACTCTCTTAAAATTTTTGGTTGTGACCAGCATAAGGAATATATAACACTAGAGGCCCAGTGCACGAATTCGTGCACGGGTGGGGTCCGGCTGGCCTGGCCCCAATCAGGGCCTGATTAGGGCCAGGGTGGCTTAGGGGTAGGGGATGAGGGATGATCAGGGTAGTGGGAGCCCATCGGGGGCAGGGCCAGCTGGAGGGAGAGGCCGAAGGAGGTTGGCTGTCCCTACCACCCTGATAGGCCTGCAGCCCCTCCCCCTATTGGGCCCCGCCCCTAATCGCCCCTCTATGCCAAAAGGGGGCGGGGCTGGCCAACCTCCTGCAACCCCTCCCTCCAGCTGGCCCCACCCCCTATGGGCTCCCACCACCCCAATAGGCCCGTGGCCCCTCCCCCCAGTCAGCTCTGCCCCTGATCGGCCCCCCACTCCGATCAGGGGCAGGGCTGGCTGGCCAATCACCCATGGCCCCTCCCCCAGCCTCTGGCCCCTGATCGGTCCCCCACATCCCATTCAGGGGTGCGGTTGGCTGAGGGGAGGGGCTGCAGGAGGTTGGCCGGCCAGCCCCGCCCCCTATTGGCAAAGGAGGGTGATCAGGGGTAGGGCCGGCTGGGGGGAGGAGCTATTGGAGGTTGGCCAGCTGGCCCCACCCTCCGATCAGGCCGGTTCCCTGGCCACAGTGGGCATCATAGTGACCGGTTGTTCCAGTCGTCCTGATGTTCCAGTTGCTGTCTTTTTATATATATAGATAATAGACCTATTACAGATATGTATTAAGAAAAAAAGTTTCCAAAACAATAATTGTTCTGGGTATGATATTTTTCTATTTTCTACTATATCCTATTATTTAATTATTGATGACCCACTAAGCAGAATTCAGGAGCAACTCGTGTGACAGGGCCTACAACACTACTTTATAAAAAGATCAATGCATTCATCCTGGCTCTTTCACTTCTCAAATCTCAGTTGCTCAGTTCTTTCTATATCTGGAAAATATTCTAGTATATTTCCAGCAAGTTTCACTTTTAATTTATTATGACAATTAGAGACTTCTTGTCCACAAATCAGATCATCTTAACTAACCATAGAACTTCTCAGGACTCATTATTTTCCTCAGTTTTCTCTTTCTTTTGAATTTACCAAATGTATTTATAAGGTGGGAAATTCAGATGAAATTAAAGGAGGGTAATAATAATTCCTCATTCTTAAGGCCGACCTGCTACACCATATTGAGTTGTGGCAGGAACAGGACTTGCATCCCTGGTTTTCTAGTCAGTTGTAAATTTTCATACTGAAATAGGTACTGTTGGAAATTTGTTTATTTCACTTGATAAACACTTGAGTTTAATAAGATGTTAAACTTCCAAATCCCAGAGTACAAAAGCAGCTTAAGTGTTAAAAACAGTTCCTGGGAAACTATGTTTACAAATTAACATCAACATTTAACATATCAATCTATTTATTCATTTTGCAAACCTATATCACAAGCTTACAATTAGAACTTTGAAAAACTTGTGAATCTATGACATCTAATAAATTATGTAGGTCCATACTAAAGATTACTTCTTCCATACGCTAAAAAGTATATATGGTCTGACATCAAGGAAGTATATAGAAAAATAATGTAAATAAGTTTGAAATCCAAGGGTTTGAGAGAAGACACCAGGAAGGAGGGAATTTGTATTTTTTATTTCCATACAATTACCATTTTTAAAACAGAGGAGTTCTTTTAAACAAAGATTCTATTTTCTAGCTGATCATTCTATTTTAAAAGTTCAGTCTGTCCTCTTTAAATTTTATCTTCAATTTAAGATGGATCTATGAGTATTATTGCCAAGTTCTGAGATCATTTACCTTAACCAATTTTTCTTTATTAACTTCAAAGATTCTTATAAAAAATCAATAGAGAATAGAATGCATCTACATGAATTTAGATAGATCAAATGAAACTAAAAATCCTTATTTAATTTTGTCAGTATACAATCCTGGGCTCAATATGCAAAGGTTGTTTCAGAGAACTAAAAACTTCAATCTTCTCGAGGGTCAAAACTATAATTTATGGTTCATATAAAATAGTTGATTAAAATAAAAACACATGTTTTTTTTATAGGACAGTCAAATAAAATGGTTTTCTGATTGTATATCCTCCTACTAGCAATGCATATATACACAGCCTGAATGAGGATATTGTTAAATTAATCTCATTATCTGGGCTATCTATAATAATAAAAGCATAATATGCTAATTAGACTGGACAGCCGAACGACCTTCCAGACTTCATTCCGGACAAAGCCACAGCAGCCGGGGCCGATGCAGAGGTGGTTAGGGGACATCAGGCAGGCAGGCAGAGTGGTTAGAGGTGATCAGGCAGGCAGGCAGGCGAGTGGTTAGGAGCCAGCAGTCCTGGATTGCTAGAGGGTACAGGCCGGGCTGAGCCCCCCTATGCATGAACTTTGTGCACTGGGCCTCTAGTCTTAAATAGAATGTGTCATTTTGTAAGTTGTCAACTCTTAAGTCATGAAAAACAAAACTGACCATAGAGTATATTGCCATATAGGTCAAACTGGAAAATTCAAAGAGAAGTGAAAATGAATACAGTGGGACCTTGACTTACGAGTTTAATTCGTTCCAAGACCGAGCTCGTTAAGGAGCTCGTTAAGGAGCTCCTTAACTCAAATTACTCTGTCAACTCAATGCAAAAAATCGGCTGTGAGACAGCTGGTATCTCAAAAAACTCGTTAGTCGGGACACTCGTAAGTCAAGGCCCCACTGTATTTGGACTCTATATATTTAATAGCACATTTATCTTTTGCAACCATTGTGTTTTAATATGTACTGTCCGTTTACTTAATATTGTCTCTATTTTGGGGAAACCTGAGCTATAACAAATAGACCCAATAGGTATAATGACTCAACCACAACTGAGGTGCATTATTGTTTTCATAAAAGTACATGTTCCTAATTTGTGGTGATCTCCCACAGGGATCCTAGTGCCCCATCCCTTCCTTTTTGTAGCTATACTATTCCTATTATTATCTGCATCCATTCAGAGGAAGAGAAAAAATAGGCATGAGATGGCACAGCCACTTACTTCTCAAATATCTTGCCTAGAAATAGTACATAGCACTCACTCTCACATTCCTTTATCTAAAAACTAGGGGCCCGGTGCACGAAATCCATGCACTGGGGCGGGGGGTCCCTCAGCCTAGCCTGCCCGCTCTCACATACTGGAAGCCCTCAGGGGATGTACTACTGATGGCTTAGACCTGCTCCCTGCTCCCCTTGGGGAGCGGGCCTAAGCCGCAGTCTGGCCTCCCTTTGTGGGAGGCAACCGGGCTGATCAGGGGAAGGCACCAGCCCCATCACCCCGCTGCTGCAGCCACTGCCAGTCACCGCAGCCACCAAGGTGTTTTCATCAACACGGACTCCAGTCCCTTCACCATGAAAAAATGACAACTTTCTTTAGGCATTTTCAAGATGTGTCTTTCATAGGATATGACATTTCTTTCTTTCTTTTTTTTTTTTTTATCCTCACCCGAGGATATGTTTCCATTGATTGTTAGAGAATGTGGAAGAGAAAGGGAAAGACAGAGAGAAACATCAAAGTGAGAGGAACACTTTGATTGGT
>NW_005363578.1:66700-68184 GCF_000412655.1 Myotis brandtii | reverse complement strand
CCTGTGGTAGGCAGGCCGAGGCATTATCTACTGAGCCAAACCAGCTAGGGCAGGATATGATATTTCTTAGCCCTCCAGCAGCAGACCTTCGTTTTTTTTCTCCAGGAGTGAGGTGGAAAAACCCTACATCACCTTCTTGGATTCTTATTACCCAAGTTACTAAGAATATTACCAGTGGCATACAGGGAGCTTAGCCAATGAGCAGTCAGAAAAGGTGTTTCCTCTGTAGTTCACACCAATCCCTGGCTCTGCCCCTGCCCAGGCCTAAGGCCTCGGGCTAGGGGTGTTAGGCCTGGACAGGGGACCCCCAGCCCACTCTGATAGCAGGCTCCGCCCCTGCTTGGGCAAGAGGAGCGTTAGGCCTGGGAAGGGGACCCCCAGCCCGCTCCGATCACAGGCTCCGCCCCTGCCCAGGCCTCAGGCCTCTGGCCAGGGCCTGAGGCCTGGGCAAGGGACCCCGAGTCTGCTCCAATTGCAGGCTCCACCCTTACCCAGGCCTCAGGCTTCAGGCGGGGCGTTAGGCCTGGGCAGGGGACCCCCAGCCCTGGGCGATTGCCGGCTCTGCCCCTTCCCAGGCCTCAGGTCTCTGGCCGGGCATTAGGCCTAGGCAGAAGAACCCCAGCCCGCTCTGATGGCCTCAGGCCTCTGGCCGGGCATTAGGCCTGGGCAGGGGACCCCCAGCCTGCTCCAATAGCAGGCTCTGCTCCTGCCCAGGCCAGAGGGGCATTAGGTCTGGGCAGGGGACCCCCAGTCTGCTCTGATCGCCTACCCAGGCCTCAACCCTCTGGCTGGGGCGTTAGGCCTGGGCAGCGGACCCCCAGCCCATTCCAATGGCCTGCTCCACCCCTGCCCAGGCCTCAGACTTCTGGCCGGGGCAATTGCCGGCTCTGCCACTGCCCAGGCCTCAGGCTTCTGGCCGGGGCGATCACTGGCTCTGCCTCCCCAGGTGGCATCTGGCGCTGCCTGCCCCACCTGCAGTATGCAAATTTAATGGCCATCTTTGGTGAGTTAATTTGCATACTCTTCTGATTGGCTGGTGGGTGTAGCGAAGGTACGGCCAATTAGCATCTTTGTTTTTTATTAGTGTAGATGGCCACAAAGGTAGAAGGCACATGTACTAGTCTAGCAGTTTGTCCAAGATGAAGAAAATACAGCTTAGATGGCAGTTTGCCATCTGTGCCATATTAGCCACACAGGTTGCCAGGGGGAGAGTGGTGGGAGATGGGCAAAAAGATAAAGGGGAATAAGAGGGACAAATTTCTGTTACAAAACAAAATAAACCATGGGGATGTAGCGCACAATACAGAAAATATAGTCAATAATATCATAATAACTTTGAACAGTGATAAATTATTAATAGACTTATTATGGTGATCACATTGTAACATGTAAATGTTGTATCACTATATTGTCCACATGAAATTAGAACAATATTGTCTGGCAACTGCACTTTAATAAAAAAAAAAAACAGAATATACAAATTG
>NW_005363578.1:50220-66668 GCF_000412655.1 Myotis brandtii | reverse complement strand
ATATATATATGTGTGTGTATATATATATATATATTTATACATGTATATTTGTCAAGTAAGAGATTTGTTGAGATTAGTTTTTAAAAATAAAGATATTAAGATATTTTGCTAAATGTATCACCATAAATTTTATAATGTGGCATGTTTCAGCAAGGCTTAGTAACAAAAGAATTAAACCATTTCTTTTTTTTAAATATATTTTTATTGATTTCAGAGAAGAAGGAAGAGGGAGAGAGAGATAAAAACATCCATGATGAGAGAGAATCATGGATCGGCTGCCTCCTGCAAGTCCCCTACTTGGGATCAAGCCCACAACCCGGGCATGTGCCCTTGACCAGAATCGAACCTGGGACCTTTCAGTTCACAGGCCAATGATCTATCCACTGAGCAAAACCAGCTAGGGCTAATTAAACCATTTCTGACCACTTCATTTCCTGCTTCAAATTTCATCCTCTTAGGGACTGATGAGTCTTTTTTGCTCTTATTTGTCCAAAAAACAAACAATTATATTCTTAATATTCAATCTAATATGCATTATAATGGCTAAGAAAAATAAAACGTTTCCAAGATATTTTGTATTAAGACTAAAACGTTCACTTTTTACAGTTTAATTAAATGGCAAAATATTACCACAATAAAGGGAAGATCAACCATGTATCAGTAATCAAAGAAGTAGAGCAACCAGTAAATACAAATACCCAAAAGTGAACAGAATCCTGAATTTTACTTTTTAATATTTGAAATACCGTCCCATTTTTTGATGTGCTTCCTATATCAACAATATTTTCTAAATTTGTGAATAGAACTGTCCTTATCGAGATATCATTTCAGAAACATTCCCTTTGTGAGCAAAACACTTTAAAAATTATTTGATTGATAACAGATAGTTGCAATGGATATTTCAAATAAAATGCTTAATTTAAAAAACAGACACACAGAGATATTATGGGCATTTAAGGCTTGAGGCTTCATGCTGCATTCCACTTGGTTCAGAGTATAGTTTTCATGATTTATTGACAGCTGCTGTAGATGGTTCTTTATTTTCAACTCAGCCCAACCACGGTCAAACAATACAACCCTCCTGCTTTTTTCAATATTTTCCTAATATCTCAGCTCATTTAATTCTATTGATCCACTGAAGAGTATAATGGCACTGAAACTGGAATTAATAGCACCTCCCTTTCTTAGTGCTAAGAGCTTTCCTATTGAGTCTGCGGACCATCACACGAAATCATAAAAGTGGACAAAAAAAGTAGAGTGACCTTTATCGGCTACTATTGTACTGAAAAATTCAGCAAACCTCAGAACATCATTTTCAATTTTATAGCACTGTTTTCTTAAATAATAAGAGAAGGGGGAAAACAGGAACAACTGACCCCTGCTCAGCATTTACTTAAGCAGAATTGGCATTAATAGAGTATTCTGTCAAAAATTCGAGCTCAAGGAAATGTATGGCTTTGTCCACAGCAGCAGCTATCTTAGCAGATCGCACTGTCACCGCTTCACACAAAGCGCATTGCAACACCATTAGTGGACATGAATAATGCACAAGCTCTTATGCAGTACTCAGCTAAGTGCATGGAAACCTTGGGCTCCTGTTGTCAGAAATTCAATGGATTAGTACCTAGATTTATTTTAAGTCTGTAAAGCACTTTGTTCCTGACAGCATTCAAAGTAGAAAGAGTGCTATCCTGAATGTGCATCTTAATACTGTCATTCCTGTCTTGTAAGAGTACATGATATATGGGCTGCAATATATCGTTTTAATATTTAAAGTTTTCACTGTGCAGATGCAAAGAAATATATTAATAGTTATCTGCTGTTACTTTATTGATCTGGAAAAGCACAAAGATAACCTGTGAAGTTTCACAGCGAGGCTAGTAAAGTGGAGGCATTACAATTACATTTAGTAAAACAGATACACAAATTATAGATGCCATGTATCGTCTTTAGACAAGAAAGTCATTGGGGGCATTGGATGTCTTCTAAATTAAAATGGTATATTTAGAATCATTTTCATCTAATTACCTGTATTTGTAGTTATATAGTTTCTTCAATTGAAAAACAGTGTTCTTTCTTTTTTGAAGGCTAAGTGATTTTACATGGTTAACATTTTGCTGAGAAAGAACTGTTCTAAAATGTTACAAAATTGTTTCCCTACAACTTGAGAGTTTAAGGGTAGTTTCTGCCTGTAGATACATTCAAAATTTAAGCCTGATAATCTCCCATGCATTGAAAAAATAAATGACACTCTTGTATAGATTAAAAACAGTGCTCTATTGATATTAGGAATATAATAGAATGCAGATACCTCATGTAAAGGTCAATCTTTCTCAATTCTATGAAGACATAAAATGTTATTTTAAAATAATAACAGTTCCTTTTTCACTCAGCCTACATGGTCTATGAATTTTAATAAAATTTGTTGAAATGTCAATCAATGAATTAACTATTCATTATCAAGCCCTAACATTTTAAAGTTAAATTTTTAATTATATGCTTTAAAAATTTATTAAGCTACATGTAAGACTTCATGTCAGACAATTCATATTTGACCATATTTGACTCCTTAATTAAATCTGATTTTTAAACACCACTTTCAGAGGACTATGAAGACTTATTTTATCCTACTTACAAACTTCATTGTTGAATAAAAATAAGACATTTTTACATTTCATTATTTCAGAAGACAACCTGTCAAGCATGCTATTTAGAATGCTGTGATTTGCTGCTCATAAAGACAACATGGTGAAAAAACCAGTGAAGACCCTGTTTCAAGATGCAGTAAATATAGTTAAATTGGAATATCAGATTATTCAGAATAAAAGTGAGTTAAATAATTTTATATTGAAGAGCTAAATTCTTCCACCTACTACATTATTTTACACCAACACAACTTATATAGCTAAAAGTTCAGACCAACAAATAATTTGCATATTCTGATCAATAGGTGGCGCTTTTCCCCTTTCTGACAGTTGATCACAACATTCTGGTAGAGTAAAACTTTTTATTAAGTTTTGTGAATTTTCAATATTATCCATAAAACACCAAACACTACAAATGGTTGAAAATTAATTATTAATCTTTGCAAGTTTATAAGGGTTCACAATACTGTGGGCTTTTAAAAATTATCCTTTGATGCATCATTATATTTTGCAATCAATAATTATATTTAAACAGAGAGCTCAGTTATTTTTAATGTCTAGACATTCATAAAATATTACTGTTTCTTAAATTTTTGAATTATTCCCTATTTGTCCAAGCAGAAAACTCTAGAAAGTAGCATTATGAAGAATCTGGTATATAGAGCCTCTTAAAATATCACTACCATGATAAATGTCCTTTATTTATGATTTATAATATAACTGTCAAAAATGAAATTTATTTTATCATAAAATATATGTTAAATATGTATCCAAAATGGTAAGCATCAGTTGAAATTTTTAGTAAAAGATGCACTTTAAAAGATGGCTATCTATATTTTGATAGCATACAAAGGAATTTGATTCATTTACATTATCTTATTTACCTAAACCTGAGGAATACAGGTCATCTAAAAAATTTTATCAATAGTAGTTTATAGGGTTTTTTAAATTTTATAAGTACAGAGGGCTTTATAAAATATTTTTTTGAAATCATTTATCTAAGTTTATGTTAAACATCATCTATGAAATGTTTCTTTTAAAAAAGCATATAGTTATATATAAATATGTAGTAACTAGCTTATAAAGCTAGATAATATACTGTAAATATGGAGTCTTTTTATTTAAAAGATGATCCTCTAATCACAAGTGGTTTAAGGTATCTTATGAACAACATAATTACTTTCTGATAAAATAAGATTATTTTAAAAATATACATTATATGTTAATTAAAAATATATTTGAGCCAAATAAAGGCACCTTATTTAAATGCATAATAAAATTATGATGCCTAGATCTACTTTTTCACATTTTATTCCTCTTCTTACCTGTTTGTGTTCTTATTTCATTCATTTACCTTCACTTCCTTTTCTTCAGTTTAATGGTATCATTTGTTTTGCTATATTTAGATCAGAAACTCCTACCTTACATTTCCTCCTAGCCAGTCAGAAAATTAAGAAAAATGTTACATAGTTCCTGACCTTTTTCACATTATTAAAATAAATGATATATTTCTATGAATTGTATAACAAAATAAAACTTTTATATTTCCCAGAATATACAGTGTGGCCCTACATCACTAGCTATAATAAAAAGAAACATATTTTAAAAATCATTATATTTATACCAAATTAATTTAAATTTTCTCCTCAAAAGCAATGTTATCACATAGTGACCGGGCACAGTTTTTCCTTTTGAAATGTCCTCAGTGACAGTCCCTTCCTGAACATGACGGCTCTAGAACCCTTTGATCATTGTCAATGCGGATCCAACCGCTTTCCTACCAGTCAAGGTCAGTGTGTGTCTACTTTGGAATTCCCTTACATCCTTCAGGTTTCATCACCTCTCTCTCCCTTAAGAATTAGGCGACATCAAATTCAAACGAAGTTTGTTATTGTTTTCTTCTAAAAATTAAAGACTTTTCCAAAAGAAATTACATTCTGGAATTAATGTTCTATATGTAAGGAAGCACAACGTTGTATTGATGTGAGGCACCGCCTTTTAGGTATCTTAAAAAAGTTTCCTGTACTTTGAAGCTCTTTTGGGAGAAGAGCACATTATGCTGTAGAGCAAAGCTTTGGGAGGTTCATGACACATAGGCGATAGTTTAAACAGCATGGCTCTTTGTGTAATTTTGGGTTGAGCTTATATAGAGCCTGACATTATTAGGTTATAGCATAAGCTAGATCAAGTAAAAATTCTGTACTGCCCAAATGTAAAAGGATCACTGTAACTCTGATAAATGTCAAGTATCAATAATACTATGCTTAAACAGTCCGGAAGAGACAAAAAAAAAAAAAAAAGATATGATAGGCACAGCTCCACATTACCAAGACAGCAATGATAAAGTACAACACTTAAGAGATTTTACTAACAGTTTAAGAGTTCTGGCACAATACTGCCTGTGTATAATGAGGCTTCTAAACGTTCATCTCACAGAACTTGCCTTTGAAGAGATAAAATACTTTACAAACTCTATTTCATTAATCTTTACAATATCTCTGTGAAGAATTATGAACACCAGTCAACAGATTACAGAGTGACAGCACTGAAATGTGGAATGAACTGCCAATCCGCTCGAAGAGAGCCTTGAAGATTCCCCTCACAAAGATTTGTGTGTGTGTGTGTGTGTGTGTGTGTGTTAATTTCAGAATTCTAGGACCAAGTTAATGTATTAATTCTAAATAGAATCAACATGTTGTACTTTATTGGGAAGAAGGACAAGTAGAAAAGGCCTGAAAACTCATCGTTTTGAATTTAATAACAGGTTAAACCAATATTTCAATGCCAAGTTCTGTGAATATATAAAAGTATATTTTCAAAGATCAGCATTGTGCATGACGGTAACTACTACACTATCGTCCACATTAATGTCAGATAAGGTTTTCAATCTTGTAGCAAATTAGTCTAATCATATTATTAAATATCCCATGTAAGTGATTTCAACAGCATATGGCTTGCATTGTATTATTAACATCTCTTCAAAGGGCAGACATCACCACTGTCAATAAATAGCTATTGACCACTTACTGTGTAAAACTTGAGTTCCTGAAATATCATACTGTTTCTCATTTGTTAAGCTAATCTTTTGTAGACAAACCAAGTTCACATTATATCCATATAGTAAATATTAGTCTAATGGACCCAAAACACTTAAAAAGGCAATTTAACAAATTAATTTTTAAAATTATTCAACTGTTTATAATAATGAATGTATAAAGAAAAGAATAGAAGCTATAGAGAATTAATAGCACCAACATCTGTCAAGCTCCAAGGGAAATATGAATTCTCCCATTTCTTTCTACCAACGTCCATACAATCAAAAAGCTTACCTTATTCTACTCTATGTATTAATTATTCCAATTCTTTTCATCTCTAGTACCACTATCCCACTCCAAACTGGATCACTGTGTACAATTGTGCTGTTTTTCACGATATAACTCTATAGGGAACTACTCACTTTGCAACCTATGAGAATGGCACCGCCTAGAAATGAACAGTACACATACTGTACATAGCACACAGGAGTCCAAGTCCAAGCCCACCATCTGGATTATTTCAACAGCTTCCTATTTTATCACCTCCTCCAACCATTGTCTACACTGAAGCTACAGTGATCCTTTACAATGCACAGTACATTATATTTTCTTCTTTAAAACCTTCAATAGCTTTTTGCTGCATTTTAAATACAATTAATGTCCCTTGCCATTTAATTTGCTATCTCTCTTCTTAAGTTCGGATTTCATGGTTAACTATTTCACTCAACTCAAATGCCCCCTCATCTAAGCATCATTATCTGACCACTTATTTTAAATTGGAAGCACTAGATCCCTTCTCTCCCTTTATCTTATGTCTCAACAGCTAACTTGTCTTTGTAGCCCTTCTTGTAATTGACAATTAGTCTTATATTTATTCATTTACTTTTCTGTTTATCTTATTCTTTAAACACTATTACGTATTTACACACACACAATTGTCATATAAATATGTTTCCAATGTTATTCTCCAGGTAGGTACAAACTGAGCCTATAGTGGAAGTCATTACATTAATGCTAGTGAAACTCTCATTTGTTTAGTCCATCAAGGTTTACAGAGTGCTCTTGTCTTTACCATGTCTTCTATATATTCATACTAGAAGCCCGATGCATGAAATTTGTACAAGGGGCTCGGCCCTCACAGTTCCGGCAGCTGCTTCGGCCCTCGCAGCCCCAGCTTTGTCCGGCAGGTCATCCGGAAGGTTATCCGGAAGGTTGCCCGGATGGTCATTCCACTGTTCAGCCATCCATCTAATTAGCACACTACAGCCCCAGCTTTGTCCGGAAGGTCATCCGGAAGGTTGCCCGGATGGTCATTCCACTCTTCAGCCATCCATCTAATTAGCATACTCTGCTTTTATTATTATAGATGTCCTATGCATGAGACACAGTGAGTGTTATCTCCATTTTATGAGGAATCACAAAACTAAAGCTCAGTAATGCCGGTTTCCTGCTCAAAGTCACCAAGATAATAAGACTCTGAGTTGTGACTTGAACTCAGACTCTTTTGAGCCCATATCTAGAAATCTCCGTATTATAAACAGAAAAATAGTTGATTCCTTTGAATGACCACACTAAGATACTGAAGAAGCATGACATTGATACTCAGAGAACAAAGACTTGTTCGTCCTATACTATAAACAATGTGATGTTACTATGATCTTACAGAATATATATTATCTTGAAACAAACCTTGAATATAGTTTCAAATTTCTACAACTACATAGATGAGTTCTTAAAGTAACTAATTTTTTGAAAAACGATCAATTGCTAAATTTGTCTTCATATAAACAAAAGTAAACTGTATTATACTTAATATAAAAAAATACACATGGCAGACTCTGCCAATTGCTTAATCTTGTGTTAAAAAAAAATAGTTCTGTGTATTTGACACCTGTCAAAAACTTAGATTGAAAAAATAAGTCTGTCAACTAATATACCCTCTAAGAATCTAATCAGTATGTCCAATTTGCTATTCATAATTTGCTTAGCATAGTTATGGATTTATTCATATTTATGTTCTATTTTCTCATCACCAACTTTCAGTGTGCATCAGAAATATAAATGTAAATCTTGTTACTTTGACCATACAATTGTGTGTGTGTATGTATACATATATATAGCATTACTTTATACAAAATTAAAAATAACAAAAAATAAATAGCTTTCTTAATTTTGAAAAAAATCAAAATGAGAAAAGTATGTATTTGGTTTTACTATAAATATCATCATTATCATCATCATCACCATCATCATCATCATCTAAATTTGCCACAAAATGCTAAATAAGGAGAAGAGTCTTTATAATAATATGGGCATAATACTTAGGGGTTCCTATGAGAGCCAGACACATAACCGGAGTCCCCTGTACAAATGAATATGCCAGGCCTGTTGTTCAAAAGGCAGGAATAAACCTTGTTTCCTCTCTTTCCTGATGTTTCCTTCCTTCTTCTTCCCTTTCTCTCTCTCTGCACTTGTCATGGTGTTTTGAATTTGCTATTTAATATCATTCTAAGAAAAAACAATTGAAATTTTATGTTATTCATATGAATTTTACTTTTCATCTTTATATTGTCCAATGAGAGTTTTAAATGGAAATATCGGAGTATTTCATTTATAGGCAGAATTATTGAAATGACTCAATTCTTATTTCCTGACTGATCACTGGAGGGTGTCTGGAGCTGAAAAAAAAGGGACAAATAAGTTTTAAATATTTAAAAAGTTAAGCTCTGTTGCCTTTCTTCCTGACTAACCTTATATAGCTTTCACACTGTTATATTTCAGGGTATGGCATTATTCACACATTTCAAAAATATATCACATCTTACCAAATCATAAAATATATATCACTTTATAAATTTAAATAGTCAACAAATCTGTATGATTAAAAGAATCAAGGTTTTTTTTTTCTTTTAGTTAAAATTCACATATGGAACAGATAAATTGAATTTATTTTATATTATACATATTTTAATAACTTTTATGCTGTGATAAGAATCAAGCATTCAAAGAGAGGGTTCAATGATTTAAGATCTAAGAACTGCAATTTGCATCATTATACTTAAAAGGTACACTAGGAAAACTGTGAAACTATAGAAAATCCATATTTTATTATGGAATGAATTAAAATAGCATATCTAATGTGTCAACTGATTTTCATAATAGCTAAAGGCAAAATAATATATTTCCTATTTTTGTAAAAAAATATAATATAAAAAAACACACGAACCTGACTGGTTTGGCTCAGTGGATAGAGCGTCAGCCTGCGGACTGAAGGGTACCAGGTTCGATTCTGGTCAAGGGCATGTACCTTGGTTGCGGGCACATCCCCAGTAGGGAGTGTGCAGGAAGCAGCTGAATCGATGTTTCTCTCTCATCGATCTTTCTAACTCTCTATCCCTCTCCTTCTCCCTTCCTCTCTGTAAAAAATCAATAAAATATATATTTAAAAAAAACACACAGAACATGATATGTATTCTATGCTTTTCTGTAATCTCACCATCATCCACAAAAAATATCCTAATTTGGACTTGTTTTGTTGGAAGTTTTAAGTTAAGGGTATGTTTTATTCTTGTAATTGAGTTTTTGTTTTTTGTTGTTTTTTTTTGGGGGGGGCGGGAGATTCCTAATGGAATTCAAGTCTTGTACTAAATAACACATCTGAGGGTGTGTGTCATTCCTACATTATAATACACATGTCATATCTAATTGCTTAATTATATTGTGACAGAATAGAATGTAGAGAGGGACAGGACCTGCTCAGTACATTCCTGTTAATGTCAGGAATCTTGTTTACACGTGAAGATACCTTCAATTCTGCAAGTATGAAAAGCGTCCTGCTGATAAAGACTGAAAAAATTTTAATGCAATTTGTACATGGATATGTGGTGCTGATTTAGAATATCTTGTCAACAGAGAAAATGAAAAATAATAAAATAAGTTCTATTTTCCAAGAAGAAAAAATAAAACATATGTGTTTTATCCTAAACAGAATAATTTTGTCAGTATACTATGTATAAGTTTCAATTTAGAAAATGGAAACAAATTCTATCATGTTTAAAAAGTTTCTTGAGGAAATCAGACACAGAGAATTAAAAAACTAATTTAAAAATATGATACTGACCTGGCTGGGTTGCTCAGTTGGTTAGGTCATCATCCCACACATCAAAAGTTTACAGGTTTGATTCCTAGTCAGGGCACATCCCTAGGTTGCAGGTTTGATCCACTGTTGAGGTGCATATGGGAGGCAACCAGTTGGTGTTTCTCTCTCACATTAATGTTTCTATCTTTTCCTCTCTCTCCCTCCCTTCCTCTCTATCTAAAATCAATAACATAACCTCAGGCGAGGATAAAAAAAAATGTGTATATGTGATACTAAAACTAAAAGTCGTTAATTTGAGAGGAGCAAGTCAATACATCACTTGGAAAGTATTGCATTTGAAATTACTTTGAAGGTCTGTTTATTTCTATTTAATATGAAAATTATGCATATAGTAAAAATGTTCTTCCTTTTAAACTTAGATATCTCTATCAGTCATGCGTCTCTTGTCAGTTGTATTCATCTGTTTTGATAAGATGTTATCTCATTTGCTATGAGGTCTTTGCAACTTTAGTCTCTATATCTCTCAATTATGTATTTTAAATATTGGTGCCAATTGTATCTTTAATGAAGTAACACATTTGCAATCTTTTGAAAATACTTTTGAAAATTATGCATATAGTAAAAATGTTCTTCCTTTTAAACTTAGATATCTCTATCAGTCATGCGTCTCTTGTCAGTTGTATTCATCTGTTTTGATAAGATGTTATCTCATTTGCTATGAGGTCTTTGCAACTTTAGTCTCTATATCTCTCAATTATGTATTTTAAATATTGGTGCCAATTAATGAAGTAATGAAGTAACACATTTGCAATCTTTTGAAAATACTTTGTTTGAAATCATCTGAATACACACACACACACACACACACACACACACACACACACAAAGTGGTCTAGAGGATAAATGCTTACTACCCAAATTGAGATAATCTCAATGTATACTAGATGTCTCTTTTGAATACGTGGCCAACTACCTTTATTTTTCTGAGGTTATCCTCATCTATAGAAAAGATAAAGCTACTTTATAGGGCTACCCAGAGGTGAATTAACACTTGGCTAATGTTATTTAATTGGCCTTACATCGCTATGATGTAGGCATCATCATTGTCCCCATTGTACATATACAGACATGGTTCTAAAACAGATTAAGCCAACTATCCAACAATGTATAGCTAGTGAATAAAAAAGAAAGAGCTAAAATCAAACTAGCTCTGTATCAAAATACCTGAATTTAAAATTAATTTTTAAACTCTAGTGTTTTTATCATTACTCTTAATCTTCTCACATTCTGCTTTCCTTAGGGATTGACTACAGCCATTTTAGGTATATACCAGGCATATCCCCTCCCAGATAACTTTTCTTCTTACATTGTTGTTTTTACCTGAATTTCTCATCCATTACATTCCAAATGATAATTGTTTGAATGTCATAAGTTTTTTTCATGAAGTTACGACATTTGTCTTATTATCTTCCCTGCCACATATAGTCGCATGTAAAGAATATATATGAACAACTATATAAGAACACACATATAGGAACCCAAATACAAATATAAAATATACATGTATTTATGTTTTATTCATTATATATATATACACACACATATATATATATATACATATATATGCATGTTTACACACACACACACACACACACACACACACACACACACACAGTAGAGAGCCCTCAAGATCAAACAGTTCGTAAATGGTTTACTTTTTGAATCATTTGCACTAACCACAGTGGCCTATATCCCTGAAAAGAACTGGACTTAAATCTATTTAGTCTGTATTTCAGAATTAGTAGTAAAATCTTCTAAATATTTGTTTTATTACTATTACTAAAGCAATAAATAATTAAATAAAATAAGAGTGCCCTTCAAGGGTAAATGGAGTTGGCAAAAACTCAACTATTTGACAAAAATTTGTAATATTCACAATTATTCTATTTAAACAATCTTGAAATCAAAAGCACATACTTCTATTTATAAAATGTTATTAGAAAATGAAAGGCATATATTCAACTTTGTAAAAAATATCTGTAACATATGTAACCACATTCTACCCTAGGAAAAGCCATTTAATGAGATTCTATATATGTAATACACTACTGATGCTTGGATTGTAAATATATGTATAAATAGCATATTTATACATATTTGCTTATTTCTCTAAAAATAAAATTTGTTAGAAAATTTTAAAAAATGGTCTTAACATCCATATAGCATTTTGGTGCCTTTTCCATACCTGCTGAAAGAAATTTAGAAAATGTAAATCAAATAGATTTTTTCCAAAAATAAAATGGTACATATATTGGAGTTATGAATTGGTTTCTTAGAAAATATATCAATGTTATCTCACTTTGTCAAATGGGGACAAGATTATGCCTACTAATCCTGATTCAATAATAGATTGAGTAGCTTTTTGCATAATAAGGTTGCATAATTCACTAGTGGTAGACAAGTGAAAGAGGACACATTCTACACTTTCTAAGCTTCCAAAAAAAGATCTATAGTATTTTTGAGACTTGTGGGTACTGCTAATTAAACATTAATTTTGAAGTTACATGAAGTTCTGTTCATTGGATTTAAATCTTAACTGATATATTTAAATATAAATATTTTCAGTTTAAATAAGAAAAGGTAAGGATTTGTCCTCACATAAAGTCCCATTTCAATTAAAACCTTCCATATGGAAAAGAAATGATATTCTGTATATGGAATGTTCAGTCCACTTACGATATTGATAAAGAAAGGAATGTTAACATATTGGAGATGATATTGAAGTAAGCAGTTTTATAATATCAATATCTGGTAGTAAGTATATTTTCTGTAGAGTATGTTTTGAAGTAAAAGTTCTATATTTAAACTGTGGTTGCTATAATCACCTCTTGAGCTAAACATAAATATTAAGATACAGAATTAGGGTTCTTTTTTCTCCACATCCTCGCCAGCACTTGTCGTTTGTTGATTTGTTGATGATAGCCATTCTGAAAGATGTGAGATGGTATCAGAATGGCTATCATCAACAAATCAACAAACAACAAGTGCTGGAGAGGATGGTGAGAAAAAGGAACCCTCTTGCACTGCTGGTGGGAATGCAGACTGGTGCAGCCACTATGGAAGACAGTATGGAGTTTCCTCAAAAAGTTAAAAATAGAACTCCCATTTGACCCAGGAATCCCACTTCTAGGACTATATCCCAAGAAACCAGAAACACCAATCAGAAAGGATATATGCACCCATATGTTCATAGCAGCACAATTCACCATAGCTAAGATTTGGAAACAACCTAAGTGCCTATCAGCAGATGAGTGGATTAAAAACTGTGGTACGTCTACACAATGGAATACTATGCTGCTATAAAAAGGAAGGAACTTTTACCATTTGCAACAGCATGGATGGAACATTATGCTAAGTGAAATAATCCAGTTGGATAAAGATAAATATCACATGATCTCACTCATATGTGGGATTTAATTAGCAACATAATTTGATGAACAAGAATAGATCCAGAGACAAATGGCAGGGGTGGGGGGTTAGAGATCAACCAAAGGATTTGTATGCATGCATATTAGCATAACCAATGAACACAGACACTGGGGCAGCGGGGGCTTGCCCGGGATAGGAATGGCTGGGGGGAGGGGGTCAAGTGGGAATAAAGGAGACATATGTAAAACTTTAGACAATAAAAAAAGATACAGCTTTAAAGTACAATATCATAATGAAAGAATACAATCATCTTTCTGCTTTGAAATA
This sequence comes from Myotis brandtii, assembly GCF_000412655.1. NCBI lineage: Eukaryota > Metazoa > Chordata > Mammalia > Chiroptera > Vespertilionidae > Myotis > Myotis brandtii. The sequence goes on along the minus strand of NW_005363578.1, from coordinate 53,133 downwards.
TATCATCTACTAATTTTATGCATAATGACTGTACAACATAATTGTAATATTGTTCTGATTGTACTATGACTGTTACTACTAGGAAGCTTTATGAAATGTGCAAAAGCAACAGAAGAAAAAGTAAAAATTGATCGAAAATCTATTTTGTGTAAATACAAAACTACCTAGTTTGTCATTGTTGTAGAGTGAATGTTCATCCCCCCCCCCTCGCAATTTATATGTTGAAACCTAATCCCCAATGGGATGATATTTTGAGGTAGGGCCTTGGGAGGTGATTAGGCCATGAGGGGGGAGTCAGAGATGGCATATTGCTCTGAAGAGATTTAAAGTGTCCTCACCCCTCGAGCCACTTGTTTACACTCTAGAGTGGTAAAGAAGAGCTAGAAACACCTTCTCTTCCCCTTCCCATAGATGATATTTTTGCATCCCAGACTAAAACTATCTCTTTCTCCTGAGGGGCAGAACAACAAATGTGACAGCCAGCTTATAAAAGCTCTGAGTTCTATCACTTTGGAATTCAACCTGACACACGCAGGTAGTATCAGGCCTTTATCACGCAGCTCTAGGAGAATTAAGAGTAACTGGTGCTGCAAAGATTCCTATGTAGCCTACTGGTGCTCCTGTAGGCTAACGCGTTAGCTAGCAAGCAGGATAACAAGCCAGACCACTCACACTTGCAGATGTGAAAGATCAATCCTTTACAAAATTGTTTAAGCATTTTTAGTCAGTACGTATTTACGATGAGTTATCCACTGGGATATGTGCGAGGAAAATAAAGATGAATATGATATAGCTCTGTCCTCCATTTTTCCACACTCTAGCAAGAAAAACATATATGTGGAGAGCTAAGTCTATCACAATGCAGTGTGTCTCTATTAGAGGAATATATAAAATGTCTTGACATAGAATAATCAATAAAAAATGCATTTTTGAAAAGTAGTTGCAGAAATTAAAGTATTATTCAGTGGACATATAATAAACACTATAGAGAAGAATTGTCTTTTGGTTATGAAGTTGAATGGATGGCCCTTAAATTTTTTACATGTTCTGAGAATCAATGATTAAATGACAATGTAAAAGCAAAGAGTTATGTCATGCTAGTTAATGGGTCTAATCAGAGCTAATTCATCTATCAAGTATTCACTGAGTTTAATTATCTGTTTATAACATAACAATATGATTAGACAAGTTTTTTCTGTGCCAGAAATCTTTGGTGCCTACCCTTGTTGGCCTTCAAAACAGCTTGGATTATGTTAACCTTATTACAAAATCAATATAGTGGCTTAGTTAGTTATCTCTCCACACTGGACTCAAAAAACCTTTTTTTCCTTCATTATTGAAAATATTACAGATGTCCACTTTGTGTTTTTTTCCCCATTGAGCCCCCTCCACCTCCCACTCACCCCTCCCAGACCTTCCTCCTTGTATTGTCTGTGTCCATATCTATAATAATAAAAGCGTAATATCCTAATTAGACCAGACATCTTTCCAGATGAACCCACGGCAGTGGGGGTCCAGGCAGAGGCAGCCGCCATGGCAGTGGGGGCCAAGCCCCTTGTACGAATTTTGTGCATCGGGCCTCTAGTCTATATATATATATATAAGCCTAAGCGACTGTTACGATTGAACAACAGGAACAACCAGAACTACCAAAAGGACCAGTGGACTGGTTGCTATGACACGCACTGACCACCAGGGGGCAGACGTTCGATGTAGGAGCTTCCCCCTGGTGGTCAGTGTGCTCCCACAGCGGGAGTGCTGCTCATCGACCTGTCCTGGTGGCCCATCAGCCCTATGGCAGCCACTCACTCCTTCAGTAGTCCTGCACGTCCAATCTCCGAAGAACGGGCCAGGCACTGAAGGACCAGTACCTCTGGCACAATCCCGAAAGCACCACCAGCCTCCTGGAAATTAGCCTCGAAAACCCTGGCCACTTCCCCTCCATAGACACTCCGCAAAAAGAAAAAATATAAAAGTGGCCACCAGGTGGCTCCCAACAACCAGCATGATCATCAATGGGATGGATCTGGATCCCCAGCCAGCAAAGCATCCCATTGTCAGCCTGGGGGGATGATTGCTTCCTAGACGCCCCAGTCAGGACCCCACCCATGCAAAAATTCATGCACTGGGCCTCTATTATTCATATAAGTTCCTTGGTTAATCACTCCCCAACCTTCCTCCATCCCACCTTCCCTCTGAAATTCCTCAGTGTGTTCCATGCTTCTATGTCTCTGGATCTATTCTGTTCATCACTTTATTTTGTTAATTAGATTCTACATATGAGTGAGATCATGTGATACTTATCTTTCTCTGACTGGCTTATTTTGCTTACCATAATACTCTCTAGGTCAGTGGTTCTCAACCTTCCTAATGCCACAACCCTTTAATACAGTTCCTCATGTTGTGGTGACCCCCAACCATAAAATTATTTTCATTGCTACTTCATAACTGTAATTTTGCTACTGTTATGAATTGTAATGTAAATATCTGATATGCAGGATGTATTTTCATTGTTACAAATTGAACATAATTAAAGCATAATAATTAATCACAAAAACAATATGTAATTATATATGTGTTTTCCAATGGTCTTAAGCGACCCCTGTGAAAGGGTCATTCGACCCGGAAGGGGGTCTCGACCCACAGGTTGAAAACCACGGCTCTAGGTCCATTGATGCTATTGCAAATGGTAAGAGTTATTTCTTTTTTTACAGCTGCATAATATTCCATGGTATAGATGTACCATAGCTTTTTTTTTTTTTTAGCAGAGAGAGAAACACTTTATTTTTTTATTTTTTATTTTTTTACAGTTTTTTTTAATTAAATCTTTTTTTTAAATTTTTATTTATTTTTTTGCTAAAAGTATTACAAAGGGTATTACATATGTGTCCTTTTTTTTTCCCCCCGCCCTTG
>NW_005363578.1:17128-47618 GCF_000412655.1 Myotis brandtii | reverse complement strand
GTCCCACTCTGACCACTGGGTACACTGGCTCTTGGATCTAAGGAGGTGCTAATCTAGCCTCTGCCTGAGGTTACCCAGCAGAAGCCAGCTGTAAAGCAATGAAAGTTGCCCTGGGGCCTTGGGGCAGCTGCAGTTTGTTAAGTTATTTTCAGATTACAAAGGGCCGGGCCTTTCATATGAAAAAGCCTTCATGCATAGCTTGGCCAGGGCGGGTCCCAGGGGATCAACAGAGCGGGTGGAGCGAGCAGTATGGCTGCTCTCAGTCCTGCCTTCAGAGGTCCTGGCAATCGCCGAGAGTGCCTCAGAGAGAAAGCTGCCCTCGAGTTCCGACCGATGCCAGACAGTCCCGCTTCTCCCGTATGAGTCTGGGTCCCCAGAGACTCGCCCGGAACTGGAGCCCAGAGCCCGAGACTCCCTCCCAATTGAAAAAGACAATCGTGTCCCCAGCCGCCAGCCCCCTCCGCATGCACCTCCACACCTCTGCATCTTCCTTCAGCACCGCACCTCCTCTGAGTCTTGGCACGCTTTTCTCTTTCCTTCCAGCCGTAGAAATTCCACTCAGCCAGCCTTCCTGCGGCTCTGGACGATGTCCGCTATGTCTTTTAGTTGTACTCCTGAAGTGGTTGTGCGAGGCAGCAATCTCTGGCGTCCACCCATGCCGCCATCTTGGTTTCTCGACAACCATAGCTTTTTTATCCACTCATCTGCTGATGGGCACTTGGGGGCTGTTTCTAAATCTTAGCTATTAATTGTGCTGCTATGAATATAGGAGTGCATATGTTCTCTCTGGTGTTTTGGGTTTCCTAGCATATATTCAAAGAAGTGGGATCACTGAGTCAAATTTGAGTTCCATTTTTAATTACTTGAGGAAGTACTATACTGTTTTCCACAGTGGCTGTACCAGCCTGCATTCCTACCAGAAGTGTACTAGGGTTCCCTTTCTCCATATCCTCACCAACCAGCATTTGTCATTTCTTGATTTGTTGATGATAGCCATTCTGACAGAGAGGAAGGGAGAGGGATAGAGAGTTAGAAACATCGATGAGATAGAAACATTGGTCAGCTGCCTCCTGCACACCCCCTACTGGGGATGTGCCTGCAACCAATGTACCTGCTCTTGACTGGAATTGAGCCTGGGACCCTTCAGTCCACAGGCTAATGCTCTATCCACTGAGCCAACCTGGTTAGGGCTCCTTTGCCCATTTTTAATTGGAATGTTTATCTTTTGTTAAGTTGTATGAGTTCCTTATATATTTTGGGAATTAACCCCTTTTCTGATGTATCATTGGCAAATGTTCTTCCATGCAGTGGGCTCCCTTTTCATTTTGTTGATGGTTTCTTTTGCTGTGCAGAAGCTTTTTATTTTGATGTAGTCCCATTTGTTCATTTTCTCCTTTGTTTTCTTTGCCATGAGAGGTGTAGCAGTAAATGTATTGCTATGAATGATGTTTGAGATTTTGCTACCTATGGCTTCTTCTAAGATTTTTATGGTTTTACAACTTACATTTAAGTCTTTAATCATTTTGAGTTTATTTTTGTGCATGGTGTAAGTTGGTGGTGTAGTTTCTTTTTTTGGCGTGTGTCTGTCCAATTATCCTACCACCATTTATTGAAGAGACTGTTTTGACTCCATTGTATGTTCTTGCCTCCTTTGTCAAATATTAATTGAGTATAATTGCTTGGGACGATTTCTGGAGTCTCTGTTATGTTCCATTGATCTGTATGCCTGTTCTTGTGCCAGTACCAGGCTGTTCTGATTACAGTGGCTTTGTAATACAGCTTGATATCTGGATTTGTGATTCCTCCAACTTTGTTCTTCCTTCTCAAGATTTCTACAACTATTTAGGGTCCTTTTTGGTTCCATATAAATTTTTGTAATTTTTTTGTTTAGATCTATGAAATATGCTGTTGGTATTTTAATAGCATCTATAGATTGCTTTGGGTAGTATGGACATTTTAATGATGTGAATTCTTCCAATCCATGAACATGGTATATTCTCCCACTTGTTTATATTTTCCTCTATGTCTTTATTCAACATACTGGAGTTCTTTAAGTATAGGTCTTTTACTTCCTTGGTTAAGTTTATTCCTAAGTATCATAATTTTTGTTGTTGCAATGGTAAATGGAATTTTGTTTGTTTCTTTTTCTGAGAGTTCATTTTGGACATTACTTTTGTATTCTGCTATGTTGCCAATTCATTTATTAAATTTGGTAGTTTTTTATGGAGTCTTTAGGGTTTTCTATGTACAATATCATGTCATCTGTGAATAATGAGAGTTTTACTGCCTCCTTTCCAATTGGATGCCTTTTATTTCTTCTTCATGTCTGATTGCTATGGCTAGTACTTCCAGTACTATGTTCAATAAGAGTGGTGAAAGATGACATCTTTGTCTTGTTCCTGGTCTTAGGGGAAATGGTTTTAAGTTTTTCCCATTGAGTATGATGTTGGCTATCGATTTGTCATATAAGGCTTTTATTATGTTGAGGTATAATTCCCTCTATTCCCACTTCACTGAGCATTTTTATCAAAAAACGGTGTTTGCCAAATTGCCCTTGCTCAGTGGTTAAGCATCAACCTATGAACCAGGAGGTCATGGTTCAATTTCTTGTTAGGGCATAGGCCTGGGTTGGGAGCTTGATCCCCAGTGTGTAGTGTGCACTGATGTTTCTATGTCCCTCTTCATCTCCCTTCCTCTCTGAAATCAATAAAAATATTTTTTTCTACATCGTTTTCTTATCCACTGATTCAGTCCCCAGCGTCTTCTTATCTACTGAATCCTTCCAAGGTGTTCTTTATTTCAGCTATGTCATTCTTCATTTCTGATGGATTGTTATTGTTTCAACCTCACTTTTCATGTTAGTGTAGCTCTAATTAAGCTCCTTATAATTCTCATTAAGTTGCTTGTAGTTTTCACTGAGTTGTTTGAGCAGCCTTATTACCTTTGCTTTGAATTCTTTATCAGCCAAATTACTTGCCTCCATTTTATTTAGTTCCTTATTTGGAGATTCCTCCTTTTCTTTCATTTAGGTTTGTTTCTTTGTCTACCCATTTTTGCTGTCTGTTTGTATTTTTTTCTATGTATTAAATCAAACTGCTATGACTCTCAGATTTTGTGCGATGTTCTTATGTAGTAGGTGTTTTGTGAGACCCAGTGGTGAAGTCTCTTAAATCTCCTGAGCTTTGTGCTCTAGGAAATCCCCTTACTTGAATTCTTTGGGTTCTCCTGTTGTAGTTGGGCCTTGAATGGTATTGTCCCATTTGTGGATGGAGTCTCCTCAGGCTGGCTATGTGTCTCACCCTCAACCACATCATGGGAGCTGTTGTGGAAGTACTGACCAAACAGAAGAAATTATAACACAATAAAACATGAAATAGAAGAAACAAAACCAAAACATACTCATGACCCCTACAACCCCAACAAAAGCAACCACCAGAGAAAAGAGAATTAGGAAAGAGGAAGAAGAGGAAGAATGATAGGAAAAAAAAGAAAATTTTGAGAAAACAAAATAAAACAAACAAACAACAAACAAAAAATATCAAAAGGTGGGGACAGAATATGTAAATGCAGAGCTGAAATAAAGAAAATAAGAATAACGATTTAGAGGAATAGGGTAAGGAAAACAGTTTAAAATAAAGGAAGGAGAAAAGAAAAGAAAAGACAGGAAAATTTTTTAAAAGAAAAATAGAGGAGAAAGCAGATAGACCTAAAATTAGAAAAATAACACAGATGAGAAGGCAGGAGAAAAAGAAAAGAGATTTAAAAAATTGAGTGGTGAAATAAGGAAACAAGAAAAGAAAATCAGTAGGAAAAGGGAAGAGGAAAGGTAGATATATGAAAGAACCAAAAGAGACTAGAATAATAACAAATCAATAAAGCAGATAGATAAATAAGATAAATTTTAAAAAAAGAAAGGAAAGAGAAAAAAGAAAATAAAAAGGGAAGAAAGAGATAAATGAAAAAGAAAAAAGGGAAAAAAAGTGAAGTGGCATTTGTTTCATCAGAGTTTAGTATCCAATGTGAGTTCCCTTTGGATCTTATTCTTCTGCCAATTCTGGGCTTCCTTTGAGGTACTTAGGTGCTAACCACTGTCAGAAACTGTGCTCCTTTGGCTTCCAGCAAACTTATTGAACTTCTAAGTGGTTCTCAACCTGTGGGTCACGACCATCGGAAAACACATATAGCATATCAGATATTCACATTACGATTCATAACAGTAGCAAAATTACAGTTATGAAGTAGCAACGAAAATAATTTTATGGTTGGGGTCACCACAACATGAGGAACTGTATTAAAGGGTCGCGGCATTAGGAAGGTTGAGAACCACCCACCGCCTGTGTGTATCTCCACAGGCCTTGGTTGCAATCAGGAGGAGCCAATCTACCCTCTAAAATACAGTGGGGCCTTGACTTACGAGTTTAATTCGTTCTGAGACCAAGCTCTTTAAGGAGCTCGTTAAGGAGCTCATTAACTTAAATTACTCTGTCAACTCACTGCAAAAAATCAACCGAGAGACAGCTGGTATCTCAAAAAAACTCCTTAGTCGGGACACTCATAAGTCAAGGCCCCACTGTAGGTTTGTTAGCACCATGGGATCCAGGGCTGGGTCAGCAAACTTCCCCTGTTATCCAGCTGTCAATCTTAATCACTCAAAAGTCTGTTTCTGAAAAGGCTTTAGGTGGGGGAGGGACTGTTTAGCTTTCAGGGAATGTGGTGGGTGTGCTTCCCTGTCCCAGAGCTTCTGCGAGTAGCCCAAAATATTACTCTACCCTTGGCTAGACAGAGATCCTTGTATGGAGACCAGCCGAAACCTGGAGTTTCTATCCCAGCATAGTGGGGTGGACAGCCACTCCCACAATCCCATCACTGACACTCCTAAGACTGTTCAAACCCGTAGGCTTAACCTCTGATTTTGTTTCCTCTGAAAAGGTCAAAATGCAGGGTGTGGCATGCAGGGCTGCTGAAGGTGGGATAGGCTATATCACCTAGGGCAGTGGTCGGCAAACTCATTAGTCAACAGAGCCAAATATCAACAGTACAATGATTGAAATTTCTTTTGAGAGCCAAATTTTTTAAACTTAAACTATATAGGTAGGTACATTGTAATTAACTTAATTAGGGTACTCCTAAGGCTTAGGAAGAGCCACACTCAAGGGGCCAAAGAGCCGCGTGTGGCTCGCGAGCTGCAGTTTGCCGACCACTGACCTAGGGCATTGTTTTTGTTTTATTTTTTTTCTTTTCTTGCCCTGCAGCTACTGGGAAGGGCTACCTCTCAGGGAAAATGGCCCTTTTGATTTGGGGCCTAAGACCAAATACTCGTGGCTGCTGCTTTTCTGTTTCCCCACAATGCTCCCCACCCCAACCTCTCCTTAGGCACCTGGAGTCCACATCTCCCTCCTACACCAAAGTCTCAGGTGAGTAGCTGTAAATGAAAACTCCTGTGCTCTGGGTTTAAAAATAAATAAATAAAAGGAAAACGTAAACATTACTGCGGTTTTCTCTCTGACTAGCTCCAGTCTACTGGCTCCAGACTCTGTTGCAGCCAGCAGCCCCGCCACCTTTCACAGATGGATGTTACATGGACCACTGGTCTCGGTTCTAGTGCTCTGGGCTGTGAGCTCAGTCTGGATTTCAGACCTGTATCTTCTGAGGGAACAAAACTCCCTCCTCACTCTTGGCCTGCCAACCCTGGAAGCTGAGTCAGCTCCTCTCATGACCTCACCCTTCCTGCTGCTCTCCAGGTGTTAACTGTCCTTCCTGATATAAGGCTCCTCCTCAGCTGAACCTCGGTTGGCAATTCCAGGTGAATATTCTCCAATTTAATTGTATTTCCAGTCTGGCCCTGGATCGAGGTGGTGGACACGTGTGCCTATTCAGCCACCATTTTCTCCAATCTGAACTCTAAATTTTTTAAGGGTGTGGATAATGTATTTTCCATCATAGCTTACCTGGTGCTAAGTCAGTGGTTCTCAACCTTGGCTGCACATTAGAATCACCTGGGAATCTTTTTAAAATCCTGATTTCTGGGCCCCATCCTCCGGAAATTCTGTTTCTTTGTTATGGGGTGGGGCCACAACATTAGTAACAAAGAAACAGAATTTCCGGAGGATGGGGCCCAGAAATCAGGATTTTAAAAAGATTCCCAGGTGATTCTAATTTGCAGCCAAGGTTGAGAACCACTGTGCTAAGTAAAGGACTTGGTTGTTGTTGATAGCTTTAATTGGTCCCCAATATTCATTTTACTTTTTGCACATTTAGTAATACATTTAACTAGCACATGACTTCTCAGCTTAGTGGTATATTTCCTAGCTTCTTTCAGTTAGGTGAATCTATGGAATTAACCTTTTATCATGGATTGGGAGTAGGTATCATGCCTTAAGTTTTTGGATATTATACTTAACACAATTGAGAATTCATTTCTTTCTTTTTCTTTCCCTCTCCTGCATGTTGAAAACAAATGCAGTCAAACACTTCCTACACACTTGTAAGGACTAATGTAAAAGTACAAATGGAGATGCATATGCCACAACTATATATATAAAACCCTAATATGAAAATAGACTGAAAGGCAGAACAACTGAATCACCAAACAACTGGTCGCTATGACATGAGCTGACCACCAGGGGGCACACGCGGAACATGGCAGGCATCGGCAGCAGGCGGCAGAGCGCAGAACATGGCAGGCGAGGGCTGTGGTGGGATGGTGGAGCAGGTGAGCGGGGGTGCCAGACCAAGGCAGGGCGCTGGTCACTGTCATCGGGGTGAGCCTCTGGTGGTTACTGAAAATTCTTTGCTCCCAGGTGCTGCAGCCCCATCCGGCTCTCACACCCGCTGTCAGCGTTGGCCCTGCTCACACCCACTGCCAGCACTACAGCCACTGCTTGCATGTATTGCCGGCAACCGGCATTGGCCCCAATTGCTCAGCATCGTCAGTGGGTGCAAGCGGCGGCTGCCTGCCCCGGTTGCCCCTCAGGGCTTCTCCACCTCCCCCTGCTTCTGAGAGGCAATCGGGCAGCAGCCACCACTCACACCTCCTGATGGCACTGGCCCCAATCGCTCCAAACAGTCAGCGGGTGCAAGCAGGACTGGCACTGTCAGCACACGGGAACGGTGGTGGTGGGAGCAGGGCTACTGGCAGACAGGGGACCAGGGGCCACAGTGGGAGGGGCCAGGTGGGGGTGCAGAGGATGGGCCAAGACCTGCTCCTGTGCCCACCACAGCCTCGTGGTCCACAGTTCCTTTCAAGGTGCATGAATTCGTGCACTTGGCCCCTAGTGTATACATATTTAAAAGATATACATCAACATAACAAACAGTAACATAAGGTGTGCTCTATACTAACCTGTCAATTTCACCTTCCTAACAACCTGGAAGACCGTATTTAAATCTCAAATTTTCAGACACGTCTGAGCTCTGTTTAGGAACTTGAGAGTATTACGAGACCTGGCACCTAGCTCGAAGCCCCTGACTGATTACCTTCTATTCCTGCCTCATGTTCTACTGTGCACAGTGAGATAGCTGCAAACCTACATGTATTCTCAGGATCACATGTCCAAGCCCCATCTACCCACCAAAAGAGAACTGTCATCATTTGAGTTCATAGGTATACACACTGATGGCATGTCTTCCCTCAGAAGGACAGTCTTTCCCTGGAGGCAAGTCGCTTTTGGACAAGGGATTCTGAGGTCCCAAGTACTTTAAAGTAGGAGCACAGAATTCAGTTGGGCATATACCCATGTTCTTGGGCTTGCCTCCATATACAGAGTATCATAGAGTGATGAAGTCCAGAGCAGGACCCTCTGAAGCACATAATACAAGGAAGTAGTCCCTCTTGTCCAGGTATAAGGGTGGCACTAAATAGAGTGGTAATGAGTCAACCTCCACCATTCATATAAGAGCAGTACTCTGTAGCTGCATTGTCCAATATAGTGGACACTAGGCCAAACAGAATGGCTCATCCAAATTGACATGAGTTGTAAATGTAAATATATACCCAGTTTTAAAGATATAGTATGAGAAAAATAAATATTTTATTAATAATTGGTTCATATTTAGTACATGTTGAAAGTATATCATATATAGATATATAAATAAAATACACTTTTAAAATTAATTTCATCTTTTTCTTTACTTTCTAAAATATAGCTACTAAAATTTTTAAATTTTAATATCTGGCTTGCATTTATAGCTTGCATTATATTTATAATAGACAGTGGTGTTTTAGAAACTGGTATGGTAATAATATGCATAGAACCCAGGTCTCTGGACAATCTTGTAGAACAAAATCACGTACTTGCCAAATATTACTTAACAGAGAAATAAACTACTGTCTTGTTTGAGCATTGTGTTTTTGGAGCTCTTTGTTGTGCCAGTTGAGGCTACATACTAACTAATATCTGAGTAATAAGTGGGTAATAATTTCAATAAATAAAGTAAATAAACAAGGTAATAATTTAGCCTTCAATAAATTGGGTAAACAGATGCATAAAAAGTGTTAAAATACACTTAATTGTATGATCCATGTGAGAAGGGATTTTATTTTGTTTATTGCTATAATCAATACTTATAAGCATTCCTCTTTAGAGTAGGATCTCAATAAATATTTCTCAAATGAATAAATATGACAAATACATTAATGGTGATACATGCAAAGTACTAATGGAATGTATTAGCATGTCATGGCATACTAGGCAGATCTCATAGAGAAGCAAAACAATATTTCACACAAAGTTTCCTTGGGGAAATGGTGAAGCAATAGAAAAAATATGTCTAACCATAAGGAACAACATGGCCAGTGTGGGCTACATGTCAGTACATTTGTATTTTTCTATCATTCCACTCCAGGGTAATCTATAAGATAAATTATAAACATATAATATGTTCTTGGATGCCCTTGCTTTAGGTGTAGCATTGACCTACACAATGTACTAGAAATAAAATATATTTATTATATGATGATATAGATACCTTACCTGAATGTAGTGTTTAAGCAGCATCTATCAATAATAACAAATAATTACCAACAATTATGAAAATATTACTATATATCCTATATTACCATAGCATAATTTTAGAGAAGCTGATCTGCTTTTGTAACCTTTATTTTAAATTAAAGATGTTTCAAACATGCATAGGACTGAAAACATTTTTTGTGATTTTTTACATGCTTTAATTGTTTTTATGATGTTTCTTCACACACAGTATTATAAAAACCAAGGGCAAAAAATGAGTGTAAGAGGTTAAAGTTTAAATAGTAGTTCTGAATTATCTATCATTTGACCAAAGTGTATTACTGTCTAATACTTGAGCATTGGAATAGTCTGGTTAAATAGGTGTACCTAGATTACTCCTTTTGCAGTCAATATTGGTTTAGTTCATAAAAATATTCAATTATACTGTTTAATACACTACAAAATTCTTGTTTTACACAAAACTCCTCTTTTAATACTGAAGGGTTTTAATAGTAATATAAAATATTTCTTTATACTTACATAATAGAACTTTTAGAAAGGTTGCTTAGAAGAAAATGTTTACTAATTTATAAATTTACTTAAATATACAAATGTCAACTATTCTTTGTTCTGTGGAAAACACATAAACTAAGGAACGTTTAAATTAAAAAGAAAATCATAACATTTGTTTACAATTGTTTAGGTTTTATTTTTTCAGGTAAACTGTAAATAATTACTGCAAATTAAAACTTTTGAAAATGTTAAATTATTTGTATGCCTTAAAGCATTCGGGGGATGCCACGAGTCACCTCACCAATGTAGCTGATGTGATTAATCTTAACTATTTTGACTTTTTACTTCACTAAACATGATGATAGATCTTTTTAAAAATCTAGTCAAACCTGACCCCAATAACTATTTGTTACAGTCTTAGATAATTTTGAGTGACATTATTAAAGATAAGAACAAATGGAGTCTAAATATGTTCTTACAAAATAAACAAACTTATTATTGGGATTTCTTAAAGATTGGTAGCTAAAAGTATGTGAAGCTTATAGATGTAAAAAAAAAAAGAAAAAGATAATTGTGGTTTAACTTCTTATCACAAAGGATAAATACAAAATTTTCAAAACCTCCTTACAAAATCTTTCTATAGTGTTTAAGTTCCACAAAAGAATGCTTTTGTGTCTTAAGTAACTGATACAAATTTATTATTACTATTCTTCAGAGAAGTGGAAAGATACTATATGATACTACACTTTTTAAAGATATTTTGTTATCTTCAATCCTAACAAATATTCTCACTTACATTATTCTTTCCTTCTTGCCACTCTGTATATGAATTAGCCTGAATATATAAAAGAAAGTGTTCTATAGAAATATCACTGACGAGAATAATTCCAAATTCCTTATAGTGTTGTGTAAATTTATAAGTTATAGATGTACTTTTAATTTCATGAATTCTTGGAAAATTCCTGTTTCAAAAACTACTTCTAAAATCAAATGTATAAACAGAAGCCAAAATTATACACCATGAAGAAAAAAATTTAAATGTAAGGTGACTTCAATGTGAGCCAATAGTATAATGAGCCTATAAAATGCTTAGTGAAAAGCAGTCAGGCTTGTAGATGTGTTTACCAAAAAGAAATGTTCTGCTTTCATATTTATTATGATCTTTCACTGATTTAAAACTCCTATATACTGAAACTCAATAAATATCTTTAATTTACATAAACTACATTAAAATACAATAGGAGAATGAATTCAAAAACCACTAGTTTATTGTACCAGCCTCAGCAATTAGAAAAGAGAAAGATGTTATTGAGCCTAAGGAACATTTAATAAAGAATATTATCAATAAATATTTCCTTAAGAGTTAGTAATACTGCAGTGGGATTTATAAATGCCATCTACTTTCACTTCATTGCTTGAAATCAATGAACTGAATCTTCTGAGTAAAATTTCAATAGCATATTTAAGAGTCAAATAAGCATGATTTTTTACTTTTGCTAAGTTGAAAAGGAGGGTCTAGTTTACTTGTAGGGAGTTTGTTCTAAGTGAGATTTTACTTTTCTGACTAGTGGGCTAATGATTAACGTCACATACCGCACATCTTCGCCTAAAAACTACGATGTCTATTAAACTTAATTACTTTCCCCCATGGCTTTAAATTGACGGCAGATTCAAAATGAAGGTGGCTTCTATTAAATTTAATTACTTCCCCCTAAAGCTTACTTGGCAAAACTGTGACTAATAATGAACATGAATTCCATAAGAAAGCTGCACGGTCAAGGTGTGGCTCTTAAATTAGCAATGTTAGTAATGAAAAAAATATGTAAAGACACAATAGTTGAAATGGAATGTTTTATCATTTATATATTTTTGTGATAATATGATTGGTAAGTTAAGTGCTCAGTTTTTAGTCCTTGGTTTCAACTTTCAACCAATAGATTATAATATATTGGCTGGTTATAATAATTACTAAAGAAAATGTCAATTAAAAAATTCATCTAGTATTCCCATATACTTAAAATAGTGACCCTTCTATCATTTAAATTCAATTGACATTTTAAATCAGCATGATCAATAAAAATGAGAAGTCAAAAAATTAGAAAAACAAATCCTGTTCTTACTAGCTATGTAGTTAGTTATTTCTTCCTAAACTGGTTATCTAATCTGGAAGATAGAGCAAATATGTCTTCTCTACATAAGAAAAATATTAAGAAAATTAGAGAAAAAGCTGTTAGCTATTGTTGCTTTGCAAATTTCTTTGCTGGTTTTAAAAATTTTAAACATCTAGTTTGGATTAGCTTGTTTTAGGTGGCTATTTTTCTGAATCTTAATCTATTTCTCAATTTCTCACACATTCACTCATCATTCAATGCCCAATGTATCCTATACTCACAACGTGCCAGCCATGTGTTAGAGGTATAAAAATATAGTATCTATTAGGGTCCAATAGTCAAGTGAGAGTTAAGTAAAGACAGAAGACAATAAATATTTTGTCACTCTGGGAAGAACTTTCAATGATTCCAGAGCAGCTCTTATGAACAATGTGTTTACATTCCTTGGCTCATCATTTGGTAGAAGTATACTATAGCCAAACATAGCATCTACCTGATTATTCAGCCACATCATAGGCACGCAGGCTTGCTTGCACATACGTTAGGTACCAGTTTGCAGAGCGCCTCTGCTTCAGGGGATGTTTTTTTAAGCTCCCTAAGTGGTCTCCTAAGAGAAAAAAATTCTCAATATTCTTGAGGAAAGAAGATAGTAACTTCCATCCTTCTCCCTAAATCTGGAGGATGCTCACAGCGTGATAGAATGGCAACAATTTTCTCAGAGAAAATTCTGTTATCTACCAGTAATTATCCTAATTTTTAATACAATTTATGCTATGTTAAGATACCTCTTAAATGTTATCTTATTTATTCTGATTTGGTCTTGGACTAATTCTCATATTTTTTCTTTATGTGTTCTACATATCTGTTTCTGTCTCACACTTATTGTCTCACACTAATTTTGCACCTGTTTTCTATTACAGTTGCATAAAACTTTTCATTTTAATACTATTTTTTCTCTTTTTATTGAATTGGCTGGGGTGACACTGGTAAACAAAATTATACAGGTTTCAGGTGCACAATTTTACAATACATCATCTGTACCCTGCATTGTGTGCTCACCACCCCAAGTTAAGTCTTTGTCCATCATCATTTATCTCCCCTATACCCTCTACCTTCACCTTCCATACCCCCCACCGCCCTGTCCATGAATTTTCTCTCCTCTTTTTTGCTCAGTCCCTCCAACCACCCAGCCCCCTCCCCCTGACAGCTGTCAGCCTCCTCCCTATTTATGATGGTCTCTATTTTGCTTGTTGGTTCAGTTTGTTCATTAGATTTCACATATGAATGAAGTCATATGGTACTTGTCTTTCTCTGACCGGTTTATTTCACTTAGCATAATACTCTCCAGGTACAAATATAACTTCTAAATATTTGCTTCTGTCTCACACTTATTTTTGCACATGGTTTCTAGTACAGTCACATAACATTTTCATTTTAATATGCTTTTAAAATGTAATAGTGATGAACACTAAAAACTGTCAGAGGATAAACACAACTAGATAACCTGAGCTAGTAAGAGGATCATGGAAGCTTCTTTAAAGAAGTAAAATCTGACGGGAAAATGAAAAAGAAGAATGTGTAAGAGTTTGCCGAGTGAAAGCACAGGGAAGTTCATATTGAACAAAATGAACAGTATATGTAAAGACCCAGAGGCACAAGGGGACATTATTTATTTGAAGAACCTTGCTAGAACATAAAATAAAATACAGTGTGGTGAAAGATCTTCAAACTGGGCAATTTTGTAATTGAAATTTAGTGTGACTGAAAGATTTTTCAATCCAGCATCTTCAAATTGTCTCCAGTAAATCTTCCTTATACCAGTGGTTCTCAACCTTGGCTGCACATTAGAATCACCTGGGAATCTTTTTAAAATCCTGATTTCTGGGCCTCATCCTCTGGAAATTTTGTTTCTTTACTAATGTTGTGGCCCCACCCCATAACAAAGAAACAGAATATCTGGAGGATGAGGCCCAGAAATCAGGATTTTAAAAAGATTCCCAGGTGATTCTAATGTGCAGTCAAGGTTGAGAACCACTGTTCTATACCAACAAAATTTTCAAATTAAATGACATTTTGAAGACACTACTTTAATTCCTCTTAGGGTATTATATCCCATGAATTTGCTTGCATAGTTAATAATCAAGTTAATATTATGGAAATTCTATATTCTGTCTGTTATGGGAAGAGCTGAGGTGCAAGAAAATCTCGACGTATTGCTTGCCGATCAAAGAAATAACCTGGCGGGCTGGCTGTGAAAGCCGTGGCTTATTAGGACTTCCCCATGCACCAGTGGTAGCTGGCCAGTGAAGTTTCTCATAACACAGGCTTTCCCAGCACAGGGTTAGACAGAGTGCAGAAGGCAAAGCAAACAGGGCATGCAGTGCTGGGGAGGAGAAGTGCTGGGAGCGCAAGCAGTGTGCGATGCAGCACTAGCTGTTTCCCTGCAGTAGTTTACAGGCCAGGCTCACATCTAGAAGCAGTTTCTCTTTGGCCGTTTCTTTTTGATCGAAGAGCTGGCCAGACTCCCAAGATAGGTCCCACAGCACTCGTGTGAGTGGCTCTCACTGTATTCCCACAGTGTGTGTGTGTGCACGCGCGTGTGTGTCGGGGGGGTGGTCTGGAACTTCGAAGGGGCCCATGTTCTCACATACCATGCACTCTTATTCACTATTGTACCTTTAATTTATAGCACAGTGTTTTGAATCTAGTGTCAAACAGTTTCTCTGTTTATTAATAAACTAGAGGCCCAATGCATTAAATTCTGCTTGGGGGTTGGGGGTTCCCCTCAGTCCAGCCTGTACCCTCTCCAATCCAGGACCCCTTGGGGGATGTCCGTCTGCCAGTTTAGGCCCCATCCCTAGGATGGGGCCTAAACCAGCAGTCAGACATCCCTCTCACAATCCTGGACCACTGGCTTCTAATCGCTCACCTGCCTGCCTGCCTGGTCACCCCTTACTGTCCCCCCTGCCAGCCTAATTACCCCCAACTGCCCTCCCTGGCAGCCTGGTCGTCCCTCACTAACCCCCCTGCCAACCTGGTTGTAGGCAGCCATCTTGTGAGGGTGTGAGGGTTACTTTGCATATTACCTCTTTATTATATAGGATTTCTGGATAATGCTGATGAAATAAATTAAATATTGAAAGTATACCTTTCACACAGAACACTGACAAATACTCTGCATTAGTTTTCACTGTAACAGATCACCATGAACTTCTAACCATTTTGCAACATAAACACATATCAAATCACACATTATACATCCTAAAGTTACACAATGTTATGTGCCAATATTTCAATAACACTGGGACTAAAAAGCACATCCCACAATCTACATTGCTTAAAACACCAATTTAAATGTATCATCTTACCATTCTGTAGATCAGAAGTCTATCAAAAGTCACTGGCCTAAACTCAAAGTGTCCACAATGCTGCTTTTCTTCTGGCCGCTTTAAGGGGAGATTACGTTTCCTTGCCTTTTCCTAAGTCCAGCAGCCAACTGCACTCCGTCCCCTTCCTCCATCTCCGATGCCAACACTGCCTCCCCTGAGCATTCTTCTGTGGTCACAGCTCCCTCTGACGTCTTCTGTCTCTCCCTTCCCTTTTGAAGAACACTTGTGATTACCTTGGGCCCATCTGAGTAGCCCATGGTGCTCTATTTGAAGGTCAGCTGATTAGCAAACTTAATTGCAACTCTGCCTACTTCCAATTGCCCTTTGCCATGTCACCTAACAAGTTTTAGTTTGCAGTTTCAAGGTTCAAGTTTATAGGGAAATGATTGTGGGCATTTTGGGGAGCCCGTTGTTCTGCATTCCACAACCCAAAATGCCAAAACCACTTGTTTAGTATGCAATTTGATCTCTGAGTCTTCAATGGTTTCAGTATCAGCCAGGTTATGTTGCCATACCAAAGAAACTCCAAAAAATAAAGGTTTATTTCATTCTAATGCCACAACACCCTGTGACTCAGTCTACCAGAGCAGCTATTATTTCATTCTAACCACATGCCCAAAGTGCAGGAAGCTGAATATGTCTGGTGTATGTTATTAATGACTAACATTCCTCTTTTGATTCCTATAATCCATACTCAAAGAATAAAATTACCAGTTTGTTGGTAAATGATTTGGAAGCAAAATAAAAGCACAACACTTAAATATAAAACTTCAGTTTTAAATTGCTTATAATCCACATCAACTGATGAATGAAGTCAGTTATTTGTATTAGGTAGAGAAATACCCTGGTTTACCACACAGTATAGAGAACAGAGAAGTAAAATTTAGATACCAGAGAAAGAAACCCAAAATAGGTGCTTCTTAAATATTTCAGCTAAAAAGTGATGATCAGTTCAGAAGTTATTTTGATGTTATTGATGCATATACAGTGTGGTTATCTATGACTTTTACAGGAATTTAATAGGTTTGTTACTTGTATATGTGGAAAAAAGTGTATATAACAAGAGAGGTGAGTCAATTTAATTAGACAAACTGAGTCTAATTGAACAGATTGATATTTTTCTAAGTTTGAATTATTATGGAGAAATTAAATATGCTCCTTAAAAAAGATTAGTTTATAAAATTTAAAAATACACTGATTGAGATTAAAAGTACAAGTTTTTTCTCTCTGTTGATGTAGTCTGCTATATTTTCTTGTTTGGGTTTTCATTGGATTCAAACACTATCTTTAAGTTTTGATATCTAGTCTGAGAGATTATATATCTTCTGTTACTTCCCACATTGAAACAAGCAAAATCCTGAAAAAGTAGTAAAAATAGTTAAATATAAATAAAATCTATTGCTAAACTGACAGAAAAAATTAGTAAAGTTTATTCCAAGCCCCCAAATGTGTGACCCAGGTCACCAGATGTCAAATGAGAAGCAAATCCATTTTTTTTATCTTGAAGATTCACCCTGAGGCTATCTGCTGAATGCTGGAGACCTTTAGCTTCTGTTTTGAAAACTAAAGATTTCAGAAAACAGGAGATGAATTCCTAGGTCCAAATAACATTGAAACTCTTAATAGGACACATTTGTGTAAAACTAGGGACTCAAAGGGATATATTCTGAATGATTAATGGAAACTAAAAACTATTTTGATAAAAGAACAGCAAGAAGAGTGGCTGGGGAGAGATCAATGGGGAAAAGGAAGACATATGTAATACTTTACACAATAAATAATTTTAGTTCAAAAAAAACTTTCAGTTTTCAATTCTAGAACAGGTTGGAAAGGGACAAATCTCTGGAAAATCAATAACCACAAGCTGGCTCGCATGTAGACATGTTTTATAAAATAAAAGACGTGTTTTATAGTAGTTACAGGGTATAAAATCTTGAGGGAGAAATTAGAAAAAGTGACTGTATAAGTAAACATATCCTTTTGGTGAAATTTAACTTCACATTTCCAAAAAATATGTTTCAAGGGAAATGAGTAATTCACAGTCAAAAATCACAAAACATAAAAGAAAACAGGCTCTCTGAGTCAAAACCAGCATAAATAGATCTATATTACTATTGGAATTATTAGACAAAAATAATTTTTTTAAATACATATAGGTATACTGTACATCAGCTTTATGTAATATATATGTATATTATGAAATAAGTATGAAGGTTTAAAATAAAGAGCAGAGATCTAGAATATTTAAAAAGCATTCAATATAATTGAAAAATGAAGACTTTAAAAATTGAAATTTAAAGCTCATGGTTTGCATTAGCAAGTAGATTAATCACACTGAAGGAGAATCTTAAGAACCTGGAAGAATATATGTTAAGAATGTTTACCTGGAAGACAGAAAAAGAGAGAAAACATAATAGTGTGCTGGAACCAAGTCCAATCAGTTTACAAGAGCTGATTGAGGTATCGCTTTCCAATGCTGTGTTCTGGGACATCACCTTAGTAGCTTGAAACTGACCTTAGTGGGAGTATTCCCACTGTGGAAATTTGCAAATGCTACTCTCAGGGCTCTTTTCATCTTAGAAAGCCAACTGTGAAACTTCTACCAGCATATTACTAGTTCCATACAAAGTTCCAAAGCATCTAATAGAAAGAATAAGTAAAATAGCAGTATCCAGGTCTCATAGGTGATAACTTTTCAGGATTATTAAAAGACTAGTGGTCCAGTGCACGAAATTTGTGCACTTGGGGTGGGGGTGGGGGTGCCCCAGCCTGGCCTGTGCCCTGTCACAGTGCAGGAGCCCCATGATCCATTGTCCAAAAGAAGTAGGCCCTGCCCACCCATCCGGGGCTCCTCTATGGATTGCCCCAAAGAGGTAGGCCAGAGCTGGGGGAGAGGCTCCACCCCTGTCCTTGACCCTGCAAGTCCCCACCCACCTGTGCCTGCTGCACATGCAGCCTGCTGATTGGTTGTTACTGTGATGGTGTCCCAGCCAATTTGCGTATTATCCTATTATTAGTATAGATAGCAATCCTTAGACCCAGTAATCCTAACTACTCTGAAGCAAGAAACATAAAAAGAAACCCAGGCCTAGATAAAGATCATTGAAGAGTGGAAGAACAATAAAACCTCTTAAAAGTAGAGAGAATATAAAGCAAACCATCTAAAACAGCAGTTCTCAACCTGTGGGTTGCGACCCCTTTGGGGGTTGAACGACCCTTTCACATGAGTCGCCTAAGACCATCGGAAAACACATATATAATTACATAATGTTTCTGTGATTAATCACTATGCTCTAATTATGTTCAATTTGTAACAATGAAATTGGGGGTCACCACAACATGAGGAACTGTATTAAAGGGTCGCAGCATTAGGAAGGCTGAGAACCACTGATCTAAAAAGAATGGTGATTACACTCACTGCTGAAATCTTATTAGAAACAATGAGAGACAGAAAAAAATGTGAATGAATACCTGTAAAGAACTTAGAGACAATAAAAGTTGGAATTATATATCCAGTAAAAATATTGTTCAAGAGTGAGGGTTAAGTAAATATATTATTATTAAGGGAAAAATAATCTAATGGTATAAGGAAATTCTAAAAGAGATATTGAAGTAAAAAGTAAACAATCCCAAAATTGAAATTTTACATATACAAAAGGTGTTAATTAATAGGTAAATTTCAAAATACATTGTGTAGACTAGAGTAATAATGTCTAATGTGACAAACATTAAAGTAGAACTAAAATATCAAATAATAGTGCTATTTATTTTTAGTGGAGGTATTTACTCTTTTACTTATTTAGTAATTATAAAATTTTTCTAAAAATATCCACCTATACACATGGGTTAAACTGGCAAATATTTCCAATGACTATCTGTAGAGGTATTTTGTTGTTTTATTTCACCTATTGAGCCATTTTGCAAAGAAACTCTAATTCCTCCTCCCACCTTTTCAGGCAGTAGGCCAAAATCAGTGGAGATGTGTCCAGTCCATCATTAACACTTTGGGTTAATACATTTTAAAAAAAAAATCTTAATCAGCATCCTCAATCCAAACAAAGATTTTGTTGGTTTGGGACTGGGTTGCAGTTTTGGTAGTATCTCAATAGTTTTCTTATTTCTAGGGGATAGCCATTCTTTGTTTCCTTATCCTGGAGTGGTAATAAAAGACTCAATGTTGTCTTTCAGAAGATTCAGTTTAGCTCTTTATCATCCAGCAACAGATACTTACTTTAGTAAGTATCTTATAGATAGATAGACAGATAGATAGATAGATAGATAGATAGATAGATAGATAGATAATAAATAGATCACGTATTTCAGGCCTTTAAGGTTTCAAACAGTAGCCAATTCCAACTTATATAACTCCTTTAGTTAGGAGCTTACTGGGAAGATGGCTACAGTGGGAACTGACTTAAGTGAATACAAAGGGCTGTAATCTCAGATTCTTATCTAAGTTTAACAATGAAGGAGTAGGGGAATTTCCCCAGGGGAAGAATTCCTATAATGTGTGTGGTTATCTGAACAAAGAAAATGGAATCACAGCACTCCAATAGCAGCAGTTGATACTTTAGTTCCAAAGAAGAATAAAATACTCCAGGGGTTCAGCAGGACAAAAGACACAGATATATAGAGAAAATGTAAAATTCCTATTTATTATATATTTTTATTTAAAAATTATGAAACCATTAAAGTGTTTTGAATACACTAATTGGCATGGCAAAGTTTCTCAGGTCTTATTTCATGTCAGTTGTTGCATTTATAATGGAAGGTATTATAACGGAATGAATATGCTGTACTTACATAAAGCTACCCATATTAATCTTAGTACATGTTAAACCTAGCTTGTTACTCTAACCTAATTGTTTTCTCAAAACTAGAACTTGCATGTTAAAAGTTTTGTTGTTGTTGTTGATTTTTTGTTTGTTTGTTAGTTTTTTAGTATACTTCACATATTGGGGCAAGCAAGGACACTGCCTGAATGTCCACAGCCACTCCCCCTGATCTCTTTGCTCTGCTTTCCATCTCCATCCTTATAAAAACATCCACCAGCACTGAGATCTTAAGATGGGTTTTTGAGGACTAGGAAAGTCCCCCATCTTCTCAAGATGCTGGCACTTGTATAAACCTCTTTCCTTTTACCAGCACCTATCTCTTGAGTTTGACTTTCATTGCACTGGGCAGCAGGATCTGGATTCAGTTTTAGTATGAGAGAAAAGCAGGATTTGTACAATGCAGAACAGCTGAAGAAGCTATTTTTGCATCTTTATTATGTCCTTAGTCTAGTATACTGTGGAATATTTCATATACATTTTCACAATTAAATGCATTTGCTCTTTAATCATACAGTTTTAACACACAAATGAGTAAGTGGGTGAAACATGAATTCTACAAAATATGAGTTCATGATAGTCCCAATGATGTAAGCATGGGAGGGCAATGAGGTTACAAGAGAGATAACAGTTTACTGATCAAAGTTCTCTTCATCTGCCTCATTCCAAGGGAAAATGTTTGTGATATAATAAATGTAACAAGTTTTTCAAGAATTATCAGGAATACCAATTGAGATATAGATGTATATCCATGGAAATTAATAGCCTTGCCCTAAGAGTATATTTTCTCTGGAGATATTAGTTATTGATAATATTAAACTACTGTTATTAGGATGACATATAACCAATTTATATTTATGTGAGTACTTTCCTATATATGTAATAGATTAGTATAAAAGTTCATTTGTGTACTATAAATATCGATAAATATACATATACAACATAAAAGAGTGGATACCAACTTAGGATATTTAGAATCAATTTAGAAAAGCATAACATGTCTAATTTTTCAGTCTGTAAAGGAATATTAAAACTGCTTATTTAAGAAAAGTTCAATAAAGAAGTATGTGTGTGGGTGTGTGTGTGTGGGGGGGGGGGTGCTGGCAACTTCCAAAGATAAGAAGTGAATGTAAATCCTCAAAATAGTTTCTTACAAAGTCATTAAAACGATCAAAACTGGTGCCTGTATAATCTTGAAATTTAGTTCAATTGAAAATCTTCCTCTGGACTCTACAGGTCCATCTTTACAATCACACCATACAGCAGTGAGAGGAAAAGAAATGTGGACTGGTCAAATTCAAGATCACTTAGGTGTGAAACCTTATCACCATTTACAATATAAAGCTAAGAGGTTCAGGAATGCTAAAAGCCTCCAGCCTAGCCAGTGTAGCTCAATGGTTGAGCATTGACCTATGAACCTGTAGGTCAAGGTTCAACTCCCTGTCAGGACACATGCCGGGGTTTTGGCCCAATCCCCAGTAGGTGGCATGCAGGAAGCAGCCGATCAATGATTCTCTCTAAACGATCAAAACTGGTGCCTGTTTAATCTTGAAATTTAGTTCAATTGAAAATCTTCCTCTGGACTCTACAGGTCCATCTTTACAATCACACCATACAGCAGTGAGAGGAAAAGAAATGTGGACTGGTCAAATTCAAGATCACTTAGGTGTGAAACCTTATCACCATTTACAATATAAAGCTAAGAGGTTCAGGAATGCTAAAAGCCTCCAGCCTAGCCAGTGTAGCTCAATGGTTGAGCATTGACCTATGAACCTGTAGGTCAAGGTTCAACTCCCTGTCAGGACACATGCCGGGGTTTTGGCCCAATCCCCAGTAGGTGGCATGCAGGAAGCAGCCGATCAATGATTCTCTCTCATCATTGATGTTTCTATCTCTCTCTCTCCCTCTTCTATCCTCTCTGAAATCAATAAACAATTAAAAAAATTTTTTTAAAGAGCCTCTAGGTTGATGGTGTAGACTGGGTAGAAGAATCAGTCATGGCTTACAGTATTTCCTTTGATTTGCATCCTACTGGATTCCAAATGCTTTCCATATGCTGTCCTTACAATAATTGATATTAACATCATTCCATTATAACCACCACCACAAACAACAAAACAGGTAAGGAATGTTATGAAAGTACTGAAAGTTTTAAACTTGTGTCTCCAACTTCAATCCTCATGGTTTCAACAACGCCAACAATGCTCAAACTATTCTACTAAGATGCAAGGCCTTTCAGGAAATCCTTGGGCACTGTCATAATGATGGGAGGTACAAAGTTCATTATAATTAGTTTTACTGTACTCTAGTCATTTTTACAAGCATAATTCCCTTTGATATTAGGTTGTAGTTCTCCCCATTACAAACGCTGAAACCAGGGGTGTTACCTGTTTCTGATAGTTTATAGTAACTTGATTCTTTGTAAGTCCTACTCCTCCTGTATATGCTAGAAACAATTTTCTTGAAGAAATTAAGTAAATGGATTGGGGAAAAAAGTTTTTGTTAGGCACAAATGTTTCAATATTTAGAAAAAAAAACTGAGAACATAGAGATATTAATAAAAGAATGAATAATGCATCTATTTTTAAAGAGATTTTTCCAAGAAATATGGAAGAAAAAATCTTGGAAGAAAACAAATCCTTTAAATTGCTTATTTTTATCATGAAATAAACAAAACCTTATGATAATTGCATTATTAAGTAAACATACCTGCTACTTCTTTATGCAGTACTTACATAGGTTGATGGTTGCTCATAAAGAAATTACAAATATTTTCTCTTCTATTCTATCTCCATTGACAGAAGTTTTGAGTTAATTTCAGTTGGACAATAAAGATTTTAAAAATGTGGAAAATGAAAGATAAATATCACATGATCTCACTCATTTGTGGAATATAATGAACAACATAAACTGATGAACAAAAACAGATCCAGAGACAGAGAAGCATCAATCAGACCGTCAAACCTCAGAGGGAAGGTAGGGGAGGGTGGGGGTAAAGGGGAGAGATCAACCAAAGGACTTGTATGCATGCATATAAGCCTAACCAATGGACACAGACACCAGGGAGGTGAGGGCATGAGTGGGGGGTGGGGGGCAATGGGGGGATAAAGACACATATGTAATACCTTAATCAATAAAGAAAAAAACTGAAAAAAGAAAAATAAATACCCTCTACATTTAAATACTCAATTTAGAAAAACATTTTGTCATTTCTATGAAAAATTTTCAAACTGCAAATGGATATTAAAATGCTTATTTTAGATCTATTCAACAAAGGTAAAAAATTATTGGCAATTTTTGAAGATAAAAAATGGACATAAATCCTTGAAGCGTGTTCTTTCAAAGTCATTAAAACTAACAAAACATGTGACTGCATAATCATGAAATTCAATTCATTTGCAAGTCCTCAATAAAATGTTTTTATATGTCCTTATATTCTTTTGAAAATTAATATCAGAGAAACTATCTGCTTTTACTAGATTATCTTTTAAAATGAGAGACATAGATAATCAGTAAATGAGGTTATATTACTAATTAGTATACTGTCTTCACTACCTATAGTACACTACAAAAAATGCGGCTTTAATTTTATCACATAGATGAAAGAGTTATCTTTCAGGGTTTGAAATTTCTGTGATCTTTATGCTTAATAAACTCAGTAAAAGGCATTTAAATTACACCACTTTTGTCTTGGAAGTTAAATTGGGAAATATTGCATCCTCTGAGATGATAAACTTTGTAGAAGATAAATTATCATGAGGAATAGTTCTAATTGATTTACCATAATAAAAGTTATGTGACTTTGAAGTGCAAATGACACATTAAAATGAATCTACAGTATGTTGATAATAAAGTGGCTTCTTTGTTAATAGAATTACTGACACTGCAGATGCTTTTAGGAGTGATGTCTTCTACCGTTAATCAAGAAATATCAATGTAAAATGAATATGCTATTTATTTAAATCCCACCCCACCTTTCTCATTTCTTGCTTCAGAGTAGTTCAATATTAAGGTCCAAATAATAACTAGAGATTCTGGTCATCGTAGAAATATTATGTTAGCTCTTCCACTTCTGTTTTTTTCTGAACATCTTGACTGCAAACCCAAGTTCTCCCTGTACATGTAAAGCAGAAAGATTCTCAGAGCACAGGTAAATGACAAAGTCTATGATGAAGTTCAAGTTTAAATACTTACATATACATAAACTAGTAATTTTTTCTTACATATAAACCTTAATATATATTCTAATAATTTCTGAACAGTAAGATTCAAAGGAAATTGGTGAGTGCTTTGGAGTTTTCTAAAGGCAAGAATAAAGTATTTCAAAGTTACATGATAGTTCAATAAAATAATTTCTAATAAAGTAACTACATTTCATAATCTGTAACTTTTCCTCAATTATCTTGTACAAAAACAACATTTTAGCTGAAATGTAGGAATAGTTTGAGCACTACTATTGTTTGGTTTATGTGCCAATTGCATTAATTATATAACTTATCAGTATGCGATTCTTAGTCAATAGCAGTGTATACAAGTAATTTTTAGTACTCTTGAACTCTGTTTTATAACTGAAAAGTAAATTAAAATCCTCTGCCATTTTCACCTCCCAAGAAACATGGAGTGATTTGACTGGAGAGGAAGAGAATGAAAGGAGACAGAAATGCATGACATTATGGCTGTTTCAATGCTAGGCTCACTGAATGCTACTGGAACACAAACTTAAACATCACTTTACTTGCTCCAGAAAATTCTGAAAAAGACTCATGCAGTGACATAAGAGGGTTAATATCAATAGGAATTATAAATGTCAGAGCTATAAAATTCAATAATTACATACTTAATACATAACCTCTGACTGACATTCATGTGATCTTGTCTTAATAATTAACTCAAACTTTATTTACTGAATTCTTTATACTAAATTTAATACAAAGTATCCACTCATCTTATTTTACATAAATTAATGAATTATAAGATTCTATGTTTTATAAGTAACATTATTATTTGAAATAGTAATTTGACAATCTATTTATATAGGTTATAATTGAAATAATCTGGGATTGAAAGTAGTAATACTGATATGATAATAGTAAAAAAAGCTATAAAGGCTTATATCCCACTAGAGGCCCAGTGCATGAAATTCGTGCACAGATAGGGTCCCTAGAGGCTTCCAGCTGCCAGTCAGGGCCTCCCTTCCCTGGTTGCTGGCTGCCGGTTGCCAGCCAGGGCCTTCCTTAATTCTGTGCTGCCCCCTGGTGGTCAGCACACATCAAAGTGAGCAATCAAACTTCTGAGGGGACACTTTGCATATTAGGCTTTTATATATATAGATATTCCAAAGGAAATATAAAGGAAAATTTTTAAAGTATGTTATTTGAAATCTGATGTGTAAAGACTAAGTAACAATAATTTTATTAGAACCATTTTCTAATCCAGTAATATGTAAATAAAGTATTTGAATAAATTGGAAGAACCTTCCAAAGCAGGGAAAGATAATTATTTGATATTTTAATTTAAGAGAAATTGTTTCTAAGGATATTATCATTTGAGATTTTACATTTTTAAATCTATTTGTTGATAATTCTATCATCTTGATCGAATGTATTCTTTGAAGACATTATTTAATCCCAGAAAATACTGAGCTGCGGTTAAAATCATAGAGACAAACATCAGACGTTTCCTAGCCTGAGCTCATTTACCAATTTGCACCACTCATGCATTCTTTATCCTTTCAACCTAGAAAGCTTCTATTTGATTTTTTTTAGTGACTGTTTAAACAAAAATAGATGTTTATCTCTTTAAAATTTTCCCAGGAACTGTCACTTTCCATTTACTCAAGCGATGTTGTGACAGAATGTGTCAGCTTCTCACGCAAATGAAAAGAGATATAGACTTGTATTTACTTTAGCTGAAAAATAAGTAGTCATCAATTCAGAGAAAAGTGTTTTCCCATCTGAAAAGATGAAGTAAATAGGAGTGGTTGAAAGAAGTATTTCCTAATACTTAAAAGGCAGGTGTAAACCAAAGATACAACACTGATTCGATTTTAGTTATGATCCTGGAAGTGGATAATCTCATGGCATATAGAGGTTGATACTTCACTATGTGTCATTTGCAGTGTGTGATTTTGTTTTTAAAATGAAAAATGCTACCCAGCCGTTGTGGCTCAGGGGTTCAGCATCAATCAATCAACCCAGAGGTCACTGGTTTGATTCCTGGTCAGGGCACATGCCCTTGTTTCAGGCTCAATCCCCAGTAGGGGGCATGCAGGAGGCAGCCAATCAATGATGTTTCTCTCTCATTGATGTTTCTATTTCTCTATTGCTCTCCCTTCTTCTCTCTCTAACAAATCAATAAAAACATATTTAAAAAGATAAATGCTTACATAGTTAACCTTTTCACATTCTCTTCTATGTAAGCTAAAAGTTTCAGAAATTTAAATAGAGATAAGAAAAAATTATCTTTAAGAAACAGTTTATAGAATCATGATATATTAAAAACAAACAAGGTACAAATTGCCAAAACTTTGTGATTTGTTAGAGTAGTTAAATTAATACTAATAATTTTAGGGTACACGAAACATTGAATATGTATTTCAGTATATGTTCTAATTGAAATATTTTATTTTTGTTTATGAATTTCACAGAATAAAATTTTATTAAATACTAGAATACACTGAAATGAACAATATTGACACTGAAAAAGAGAAGATGTGCAGTGATAGGCTTTTGTTCAAAGGGGATTATAGTTGTGCAATTAAATTGAAAGCAGCCATTCTTAATAAATCAGAGGGAGAAACCTACCCTAAGAGTAGAAAATAAAGTTAGGCAGTTTGGGGTATATCTATCTCTGACTAAATGACTTCTGTAGATTATTTAACTACAAGCTATTTAAACTCATTGATTCTCTTCTCCCACCTGTGAAAGAAGCAAAATAAAACCAATTTGATAGCATTTGCGTGAGAATTCTATGACTCTAATTGGGTATTTCTTATAGTTAGAAATATATATCAGGTCTTGGAAAATCTTTCATTTAATTTTTTATTTAAATAGAAAATTCAGCAAGACTTAAGAGGCACAAGTTGAGTATCCTAATTTCTCCTTTTTTTCTCATCTAGGAGAGAAAGAGAAGAAAAGCAGGAAGGAGGAAAGGAAGAAAGGATGGAAGGAAGGAAGAATGGTAGGAAGGTAAGGAAACAAGGCAGCAATCATTTTCCAAAGTGGCATATATGACTTTTAGATATCCATGCATGACATCATATCAGGGATATTTGATATCTTTTACTAGGTCAGATGAGAATCCAGCTCTCTTTCATGTATCCCCATCTCAGCATTCCTCATCCTTAGAATTGTCTGATATATCAAATTAAAATAGAAGCTACCACTTAAATTTGAATTTAAGATACAAAAATGAATATTTTAGTATAAAAATATCTTAATTTTTGTTTACTTATAGAAAAATATTGTTTACATGAAATTCAAATTTAATTGGGTGTCTTGTATTTCACTTGACAGCCCTATACCTTCTCGATCTTGTCAATATCATTATTTGTTACAAGTGTCATTCATTGAGGATACAATATGATCTTTTAAACTAATCCCAGGTGTGTCTTATATTTTCAATAATTATTATAACCTTTTTTGTACAACATTTTTTTTTGAAAATTTTCTCTGAAACATTTTTTTAAAAAAAATTTTAAATGCATTTTATTGATTTCAGAAAGGAAGGGAGAGGGAGAGAGAGAGATAGTGTCGAGTAAGATTCCCTCCACGTTCTGCGTGGAGTAGGGTTCGGTATCTGAAAGAGGGGCCGCACACAAATGAGAGAGAAATGACACAAGATAATTTTAAAATATTGGGGGACCAGGCAGGCAAGGGTTCGGTATCTGAAAGAGGGGCCCAGGCCGCTCCAACCTTTTATTTGATCTGGGGTAGCCCTAGGGTAAGGTGGTTTGTCTGGGGTAGCCCTAGGGTAAGGTGGTTTGAATGACACACAGATACTATCATGATTAAAGGTAGGGAGGTTGCTTCAGCTATCATTATCTAGATTAACTAGGTGGTGCACAGCCCTGACCTTTGCTAGGGCTTCAAGGTTACTAACTTTTGGGGATCGCTGTCTATACTCAGCTAGTGAAGACAATAAATGGACTTCGGCAAGATAGAAACATCAATGATGAGAGAGAACCATTGATTGGTTGCTTCCTGCATGACCCCCACTGAGGGTCAAGCCTGCAACCTGGGCCTGTGCCCTTGATTGGAATTGAACATGGGATCCATCAGTCCATAGGCCGATGCTCTATCCACTGAGCCAAACCAACTTTTATGTTGGGTAGATTTTAAACCTAACTTTTCTTAAAAGCCTGCACCTTCTCTTAGTTCCTTCACATGCAATAAGTACTCCATCATTCTTCCTTTCTTAGAGATGTGTCTCCTTTGCCATCCTATATAATAAAAGGCTAATATGAAAATCAATATCCTCCAAGGGGTCCCAGACTGCAAGAGGGCCCAGGCTTGGCTGAGGCCTTCTCCCGCCCTGACTCAGTGCATGAATTTCATGCACCAGGCCTCTAGATTATTAAATAATTCTTTATTGTTGAAAGTATTACATATGTCTCCTTTCCCCCTCGCATTGATACCTTCCAGCCTGCCCCTGCCTCCCACCTCAGGCCTCTTCCTTTGACACTTTTAATTGACAGCATTCAGTACAGACACTTCCTTCATTATGCTCTGGAGGCATATTCTGCTACTTTCTTGAGATAGATCTCCTTTTTTCCTAGATGAACGTTCATGTTTTCCTGATTAACTCTCTCATTTTGGGGCAGCATCTCTTCTAGAACCTTTCTGAGATCTTGCATGTCTGAAAACAGTATTTAACTAACCTTACATTTAATAGAAAGATCAATTTGCCATGTAGCTTTAGGCTTGAATTATTTTCCCGTGAACATAGGCAGGGACCAGAGAAGAATGTATAGGCTTGAATTAGTTTTACTATTTGAGATTTTTTAGTTTGTTGTTTGTTTTTTAACTGAGTGCATTCCCATTATCTGCACAGCTTGGCAGCAGGGAGCTAGGACACCACTCTTTTAGAAACCAAGACAGGCAAATTGCTAGAAATTATGAAGCATTCCACAGAAACAAAGAGAAAGTGAGCCCTCAAATTTGTGTATAAACTTTATGTAAAAACATGGCTGACCACCAAACTCTCATTTACAGAGAAAAATTCTAGAGGGCCAGAATAAAAAGGCAGTAAACTGAAATAAGCAGCATTCTAAGCGGTTGGCAAGAACTGAGCAGATAGCAACTACTTGTGTAAAATAAGTTATAATTTGTCTAGGAAGTCTCATGCCTGCCAGAACAAAAAATTGAGAACCCTTTGGAAAGGATTACAGAATCTGAGTCACTACTCTATCTTATCTACTATGTCCTAGTTTTCAATCAATATTTTATAGCCATCCAAAGGAATGGAAGCGATGCCTATACTGTACTCAAGGTAAAAAGCAGTCTACAGAAACTGATCCTAAGTCAGTCAGCACAGATGTTGAACACAGCAAACCAAGTCTTCAAAACAGCTTTCACAAGTATATGTAAACTATTAAAGTGTGGAAGAAAAGGCCACAATGAGGGGGGAGAAAAAGGATCTAAACAGAGAAATAGAAACTGGAAAAAAAATGGAAACACTTGAGCTGATCAGTACAATAAGTGAAATAAAATACACATTAGATCATTTCAACAGAGATTGAAAATGGCAGAATTTTCAATCTGGAGAACATAGGGAAAAGATGTAAGAAGCTAGAATGAGTCTCTGAGATCCATGGAAAATATCAAGGGATTAAAAAAAAGTGAAATTTGAATCACAGAATGAGAGTAGATGTAAAAGGAGACATTTTTAAAAAATGAATGATTTTTTAAAAATAAATTAAACCCCAAAAGGATAACAACAGCAACAAGACACTCCTGGATACAGCTGAGCACCAATGATGCAGACAACATCTTGAGGGCAGCTAGAGATAAAAATTTCTCATAAGGGGAGACACTTTACAAACAGGGGAAAACAATGCGATTGATGGGTAACTCTCATTATAGGTATAACATGATTTCCTGTATACTGAAAGAAAAATATATATAACCTTCCAACCAAAATTTATTTATTCAGCAAGTTTATGTTTAAAAAATAAAAATTATATAAAGACAAGTTTATATTAACAAAAAGTGTGCGCGCATTTGTGTGTGTGTGGGGTGTACGGACCACCAGACCTGCATTGCAAGGTCTTCAAGCTGAAGAAAATGACTCAAGCTGGCAAGATGAATATGCATAAAAAGCACTAAAATGCTGACAATGTTAAGTATGTGGGAAAATACACATACACACACACACACACACACACACACACAAACACACACACAGTTTTGTCCTTCCTTCTCTAAAACCATCTACACTAATAAAAGACAAACATGCAAATTGACCATCCCTTTGCTACCCCTTAAGCCACCCCCGCCAGCCAATCAGAGTGACTATATGCAAATTAACCCAACCAAGATGGCGGCCGGCAGCCACGGAGCTGGAGCAAGGAAGAGGCTTGGTTGCCCCAATGTTGGAGGAAGCCAAGCTTCCCAGTTGCCGTGTTGGGCTCTGAGCTCCACTCAAAGCAACAAAGTTTCAATTATAGAAGGTAAATAAACCTCAGATACCTGCTT